>NC_053041.3:91814293-92119293 GCF_002575655.3 Aegilops tauschii subsp. strangulata | reverse complement strand
CCCCCGTTGCAGGGGAGCACCGACGAGGCTCGGTGGAGCCGCGGTTGAGGAGGAGGTCGAGGACGGCGCGGGTGCTGAGGACGAGGCGGCGGGGCAACATCGGGGCGAGGTGGCCTCGGTGATCCGGCGACGTCACGCCGTCGGGGAGGCGGGGTCCCGATCTAGAACGAGGGGGCGAAGGAGAGGGGCGATGACGTCCGGTGAGGACCGGCGGCCGCGCGGGTGCAAGGCATCAGGGGCGGCGGTTGCCACCGACGGGATCCGCGCGGGGGAGGGAGAGAGAGGTGGGTAAGATTGAGGGGAGTGGGGGGAGCGAGTGGTGGAAGTGGGTCGGGGGAGGCTATGGTTTCATGGAGTGGGGGGATAAGGAGGCCCGGCTGGGCCTGGTGGGCTGGCCGGTGCGGCGGACAGCTAGGTTATTCGGCCCAGCGTGGGAGGGTGTTTCTTTTTTTACATTTACATTTGTAACTTTTCTGTTTATCATTTTTTTAGCCTCAATTTTGCATTTTCTTTTGGTACGAAATGAGTTTTTTTTTGAACAAAACTTGGCACATAAATCTAACACAATACCTTGAGATGGAATAAAAAGTTTGGGGTCAAGAGGAGTTGTCTAATCATTTTTAGAAATTTCAAAAGGCCAATTTTAAATGATGCTGGACCACTAAATAATTTCCAGGAGCACTTTCGGAATCCAAAAGAGGTTGGTTCCAATATGACAAATACCTAGGGATCATTTGCCACACTTTGATCATTTTAGTTTTCAGGTTTGGCAAATATGAATTTTAGACTTTAGATTGGATTTGAATTTGAATTGTGATTTGGATCAAATGAAGATTAGCAACAGTAACATGATGACATGGCACCATTAACAGGGGATTACTACAGCATGACACTGGGGGTGTTACAAATCTCCTCCACTACAAGAAATCTCGTCCCGAGATTTAAGGGGTGGAGTAAGGGGAAAAGATTCGGGAAGGATAGAGCTCAACACAATATAGCTACCTTGGGACTATCTCAGTGAACGTGGCAAGGAGGCATCTCTTGAGTTGAAATTCAAGAAAGTCATCGAGAGCAAGGTAAGAAGGTGCAATAAGAAGCTTCAATTGGGTAGGCAATCATCATTGCCTGAAACAGAGTGCGAAAGGGGTTTCAGAGTGAGGGGGATAAGTATTTTGTCTGATACCAGAATTGGTGATCTCTCGGAATGTGGCTCGTGAATTACATACGATTCCAAGCGTGAGGAAAAACTTTTAGAAACAGGGGGTATACATGAGAGTCAGGTTTCGATCCTGGGAACTGTGGGTTATGGGCCCACCATGTGGGTAATAAGGAGGAAGGCATTGACATCTTGCACAGTCATGATAGCAAGGCATGTCAGAGAATAACCTGTTAGTTATGTTGGCAGCAACGTTGGTACCAAGGGCGAGGGACGAAGAGAACCATTTTCCTGCTCGTTAAGACGAGGCGAACCAATTGGCAAAGTTCTCGTCCATCGGTGGCTACCGGAATGTCATAAACAATAGTAACAAGGTCTTACTGAAAATGTTTGTACATCGAGGTGTTTACATAAGCAGGGAATTTATTACTGCTTTGATCATAAAATTTATAAGAGAGGTTAATCAAACCAACGGAAAGGAAAATGTGGCTATCAAACTTAAGAGACCAATGGAAAGGAAAATGTGTTTCACACAAGAATTGGGAGTATATCATTCCCAAAGAAAAGCGGAGCATGATATACATGACAGGACATTAAGTGCAAAAGCATTTAAATAAGGGAAGAGCGAAGAATTAGGATATTACCCATACAACGGTGTTTGGATAATAGATCAAGAAGCATTTAGCATTTCGCTTTAAATGTTCGTGTTGATATTCGGAATACCACATTCATGCTTCGAGATAGCACTGATATGGTGTTTCCATTAAGGATTGGGTCTGTAGATCATAAGAGATTCCAAGGAACATTTCCAACATTATCTCAGAACGTAAGGTATAACCAAACAAAATCAGGTTTGCGTCGGCAGGAAGTCAAGGATGTTATCAATGATAACACAATCATCAGGGGGGGGATGGTATTTTTCATTATGAATTCGATTGATAGCCTCAAACAAGTCAGTATATTGATGGGGATCACGACGGATTTTGTCGAGGTACTATGAAGAGGCCATCGAACAGCGATGACATCAAGCAAAAGGAATGATGAAGCGAAAGGTTATTGGAACCACGGATGTGACACAAGCTCAAAGTCAAGCTTGTTGTTTGAGCTGAAATGATAAGATGAGGAAGATCGACGTAAGCTTAGCTCGTCGTCGGAAGTTGTGCTCCGGGAAGGAGGACCAGTTAGCACAGTTAAAATTAGCTCGGTAATGATATAGCCGATCAGGCTAGGAATGATGTAATGGAGTATCATTCCAATGAGAATTCACAACAGGTAGTGCAATGACACAATATCCTCGAGATAACAAGGGGCAATACACGAGGTAGATCAAAAATAGAGGTTGGACAGATGAAATGATCTGTAGAAGACAAGTATTTTAACTTGTCCGGGAAATGGAATCAAGGAGAAAATATGGTCGGAACCACGATTGCAAAGGATCAATTTACAGATGCAAGATGAGCTTATACCAAGGGAACATTTGATTATAAGAGAAGCTTCCATGATAAGTTCTACATCGGGGTCCATGGGCATGAACACAAAGGTTCAAGGTCGACTCCCACTTCTCCAATGCAGAACTTTCATTCACTTCTCGCTTTCGATGAAGTTGTAGTGTTGAAATATTATCTGGCAAAACACCAGAAGAGTATGACTCGTGAAAACTCTTGGGTTCACATAGATTAAGGCATAGGTTCAACCCATAGGGGCATTTTGGGAACATATACCACAAACTCCATGAGTAAAATAACACAAGCTCAAAGGCAGAGCATGGTTGAGAAGGCAGAGGATACAATTTACCAAAGGCATTATGTATCCGAGGAACAGCTCAAAAGGTTATTGAATATGAAGGACGTAGTCGGATAAAATCCAACAAAGGATCTGGCGGTCCACATAGGATCTGATGTGAGTATCGGTACTCAACCAGAAGAAGAAAGAATGCAAAGGCTTCGGATTATATAAACATCTGAATAATTCTATGCTTAAATAAAAAGAAATCATGATTTCAAAAATAGAAGATCAGAAGCAGACGCTCTGATCAAAAGATAAGTAAGTTGAATAGCCTTAGTGATACAATCGACGGCAATTTGATTGGTCGAGAAACAACTCTTGGTCAAATGACGTCCAAGCCGGAAGGATGAATTCTATGATCCGACTGAGGATTGCGAGCATCCGCAACATATTGAATCAACAGACTCAAAAGGATAGTGACAAAGGATGCCAATAAGATTACTAGACTTATGGGATTATCCATAATGCAAGCAAGTAAGAATTGTAAGAACAACAGGCTACTGAGGATTATCGAAAGATCGAATCGTATTTCAAAGACTTTTGTGAGACATATGAACAAGTCGGGATGAAAGAATCCTCGATAAGTGTGAGCAATTATTCGTAGGGGGGTATTCAGGCGGAAAAGAAGCTGCAAGGCAGCAGGCACAAAGGATACTCAGAAATTCCGAAGTATTTCAAGGTATCTTGTAATAACAAGAACAATTGGAAAAGAATGTATGGACGACAAGTGTATGCAGCTGTCCATAGGGATTTATCGGTGATATGGAATTGCAACGGCGAAGGGCACAAGGGTTTCGGGGAAACATCGGAGAGTATCTTCAAAATCTTCTGGTGCAGCAAGCGATCATCTGGACAGAAGGGGCTCTCCGGGAGAAAGTATTTTCGAGAACCTAAAGTTAGATTTTTAGCAAAATTATTTAACCCGAATAGAAGAGAGATCAAAGTCCAAGAGTATAGACAAGGAATAAAAGATCCTAATACCACCCAATGGCGACGTGGGCCCATAAGCCACACAGCCAAGTTAGTAAAACAGTTTTGGACGACTAGACTCAACTTCGGCCAAGGAGTTGGAAAGGGGGCTACCTATAGGCAGTCGGCTCTGATACCAACTTGTGATGCCCTCGATTCAATCGTACACTAATCATACACACAAATGTGTATGATCAAGATCAAGGACTCACGGGAAGATATCACAACACAACTCTAGACACAAATTAAAATAATACAAGCTTTATATTACAAGCCAGGGGCCTCGAGGGCTCGAATACATAAGCTCGAAAACACAAGAGTCAGCGGAAGCAACAATATCTGAGTACAGACATAAGTTAGACAAGTTTGCCTTAAGAAGGCTAGCACAAAAACAACAACGATCGAAAAGGCAAGGCCTCCTGCCTGGGAGCCTCCTAACTACTCCTGGTCGTCGGCGGTCTTCACGTAGTAGTAGGCACCCTTGGGGTAGCAGTACTCGTCTGTGGTGTCGTCTGGCTCCTGGAATCCACCATCTGGATGCATCAACCGGAAAGAAGAAGAAAGGGGGAAATGGGGGAGCAAAGCAACCGTGAGTACGCATCCAAAGTACTCACAAGCAAGGATCTACACTACATATGCAACATTATCAAAGGAAGGCCGTATATGTGGACTGGGCTGCAGAAATGCCAGAATAAGAGGGGGAGAAGCTAGTCCTATCCAAGACTAGCATCTTCTGGAAACCACCATCTTGCAGCAACAGGAGGGAGTAGTGTAGCATAAAGTAAAGTAGTAATAGTGTTATCAACCTCGGCCAGAGATCCTTTCTTGACTCCCTGCGAGAAAGCAATCCCAGAGCCATACTATCCATTTCTCATATCCATGTCTCATCTCAAGTATCCAGTTCTAGTTGTATCGATCGGATACAACTCCAAGTGTCCGTTACCATAGGACAGGCTATCGATAGATGTTTTCTTCCCTGCAGGGGTGCACCAACTTACCCACTACGCTTGATTAACTCCGGCGGGACACACTTTCCTAGGTCATGCCCGGCCTCGGCCAAACAATACGCCGCAACCTGACCTAGGCTTAATAGAGAGGTCAACACGCCGGACTAAACCTATGCCCCCAAGGGTCATGGGCCATCGCCCCGGGAAGTCCTGCACGTTGCGTACGCGGCTGGTGAGCAGACCTAGCTACCTCCTTCAAAAAGGCAGGTGCTTACACAGTCCAACCCGGCGCGTGCCGCTCAGTCGGTGACGTCTATTAAGCTTCGGCTGATGCATACGACGCAGAACATCCATACTATGCCCATGTGATGGTTAGTGCTATCAGGCCAGAGGCCCCTCGGATCAAATATCCAAATCGTAGTGGATTAGGAGCACGCGGTAACAAGCAGAGACTCACGAAAGATGTGACCCCGTTGCCCCGTCTCGAGGACTTGTGGCAAGGGCTAGGAATGCCCGGCCACGCCTTGTAATTATCTTGCGGGCACCCTCCAGGTCAACCCGTCTCCACATCACTCGCGGGTACCCCTCAGGGTCGACCCGCCTTAGTAATAGTGGTAAAGTCCAAGTATCCGTGTGTCCAAACATCAAGGGGAAAACCCGAGGAATCACCCTCGGTGAATTCCACTCGATGTAATCATCAAGGTGAACGTAAGAGGAACCACCCCCGAGGTTCACACTTGAGGGGTTGCACGACAGAGTCGTATCGGAAGTGGTTAAGGCGGAATCACCCTCGATGACCACGACCGAATAGCTACACTACAGGGTTAACATCAGAAGTGCTGTGGAGGTCTCACCCTCGGCACTCGATAGTAACCCAGTAGTGTCGAGCAGCTAAGAGGAAAGTGATGTGCGGTGCCGGGGCCTGGTCTTCGATCCCGTTGATCGAGTCTTCAATGATGAAGCAGGGGCAATCGGGACAAAGTGGGGGTCTCTGATGGGTCTCTACCCAACCTATACTAAACAGTTTAGGATAAGCAGGTAGGTAACAACGACATGTTACAATAAACAGGCTATGCATCAGAATAGGAGCAAACAATAACAGTAGCAAAATCTAATGCAAGCATGAGAGAATGGAATGGGCGATATCGGGATGATCAAAGGGGGGGCTTGCCTGGTTGCTCTGGCAAGGAAGGGTCGTCATCGACGTAGTCAATCACAGGGGCAACATCGGTCTCGGGGTCTACCGGAGAGAAGAGGGGGAAGAAACAGTAAATATAAAGCAAACATAGCATCACAAAGCAAGACAAGACGAAAAGCAGAACTAGGGTCGACCTAACGTAGTACTGCATGATATAGGTGAAGGGGGAATTCAACCGGGAATGTATTCCCGGTACCGGACCTGTGTCAGACAGATGACTGGAGGGGAAAAGATCCATGTTCAGATACTTACAGGCATCTGACAGGTATGTGGGTAGCGTATTCGGGTTCGGCTCATTTTTCTGATCAACTTTCATATATAAAACTTTTTCATCCGAGTTACGGATTATTTGATATTAATTTTCAAAGTTTTAAACAGTTTTCACATTTTACTGAATTAATAATATTTTAGAAGTATTAAATAGCTAAAAGCTAAGGGCACCCAAAAGTGTACCCAGCAAGGGTGTGTGAGGCTGGCAGTGGGGCCAGGGTCCCAGTTGACCCAGTCAACAACCCAGTCAGCAGTCAACTGGGTTGACTGTTGACCGGTCAAATATGACAGGTGGGGCCCAATTGTCATTTTCAGAGGTGGTTAACAGCAGTTATTTAGTTTTAACATATTCTATTTAGAGAGAGGGCCCCTCTAGTCAGCGAGTATTAGGGGGATTAAACTGCCTGGGCCCACTGGTCATAGGCACAGCCGGCATAGGCCATGGCCGGCTATGCGCGCACGCAGAGGCGCACGGCGAGCGCCGGTAGGCACGCATGCCACGCACGGGCGGCGGCGCGGGGTGCGGGCGAGGCACGGACGCGGCCCTAGGCCAGCAGGCAGCAGTAGCCGCGGGTCGGGACGGGCGCGGTGCCTCAATCCCGGGCGCTGGAGCAGCGGCAAAAGCAACAGAGCAGCGGCAAAAGTGGCAGCCGCGTGCGGCAGCAGCAGGCAGCATCACCGGCGGGGGCGGGCGCAGGCACGGGGCGTAGCCGGTGCACGGCCAAGCGGGGCCACGGGTGCGTGGGGGCGCGTCATCGGTCGCGACGACCGCGACGAGGGCGCACGGCGACTGCGGCGTCGGTCAGAAGAACGGGCGGCGTGGACGACAGCCTAAGCCGGTGAATCGAGGAAAGGGAAGAGGAGGACGGACGGCGGCTCACCCCCGTTGCAGGGGACCACCGGCGAGGCTCGGTGGAGCCGCGGTTGAGGAGGAGGTCGAGGATGGCGCAGGTGATGAGGACGAGGCGGCGGGGCAACATCGGGGCGAGGTGGCCTCGGTGATCCGGCGACGTCACGCCGTCGGGGAGGCGGGGTCCCGATCTAGAACGAGGGGGCGAAGGAGAGGGGCGATGACGTCCGGTGGGGACAGGCGGCGGCGCGGGTGCAAGGCGTCGGGGGCGGCGGTTGCCACCGACGGGTTCCGCGTGGGGGAGGGAGAGAGAGAGGTGGGTGAGATCAAGGGGAGTGGGGGGAGCGAGTGGTGGAAGTGGGTCGGGGGAGGCTAGGGTTTCGTGGAGTGGGGGGATAAGGAGGCCCAGCTGAGCCTGCTGGGCCGGCCGGTGCGGCGGCCAGCTGGGCCATTCGGCCCAGCATGGGGGGGTGTTTCTTTTTTTATATATATATTTAAATTTGTAACTTTTCTGTTTATCATTTTTTAGCCTCAGTTTTACATTTTCTTTTAGTAACAAAACTTGGCACATAAATCTAACACAATACCTTGTGATGGAATAAAAAGTTTGGGGTCAAGAGGAGTTGTCTAATCATTTTTAGAAATTTCAAAAGACCAATTTTAAATGTTGCTGGACCACTAAATAATTTCCAGGAGCACTTTCGGAATCCAAAAGAGATTGGTTCCAACATGACAAATACCTAGGGATCATTTGCCACACTTTGAACATTTTAGTTTTCAGGTTTGGCAAATATGAATTTTAGACTTTAGATTGGATTTGAATTTGAATTTTGATTTGGATCAAGTGAAGATTAGCAACAATAACATGATGACATGGCACCATTAACAGGTGATTACTGCAGCATGACACTGGGGGTGTTACACATGGTAATTTGCTTAAATTGGGAAATTAATCCTAATATGATAAATATTCAACACTAGTAAAAACTTTCTTATGAGGGTGCTGAATACTAAGAGAAGTTTGATGCTTGATGATTGTTTTGAGGTATGGAGGTAGTGATATTAAAGTTGTGCTAGTTGAGTAGTTGTGGAATTGTGAAATACTTGTGTTGAAGTTTGCAATTCGCGTAGCATGCACGTATGGTAAACATTCTGTAACAAGTTTTAAACATGAGGTATTCTTTGATTGTCTTCCTTATGAGTGGCGGTCGGGGACGAGCGATGGTCTTTTCCTACCAATCTATCCCCCTAGGAGCATGCGCATAATGCCTGGTTTTTGATGACTTGTAGATTTTTGCAATAAGTATGTGAGTTCTTTATGACTAATGTTGAGTCCATGGATTATACGCACTCTTACCCTTCCATCATTGCTAGCCTCTTTGGTACCGTGCATTGCCCTTTCTCACATTGAGAGTTGGTGCAAATTTCGCCGGTGCATCCAAACCCCGTGATATGATACGCTCTATCACACATAAACCTCCTTATATCTTCCTCAAAACAGCCACCATACCTACCTATTATGTCATTTCCATAGCCATTCCGAGATATATTGCCATGCAACTTTCCACCGTTCTGTTTATCATGACACGCTCATCATTGTCATATTGCTTTGCATGATCATGTAGTTGACATTGTATTTGTGGCAAATCCACCGTTCATAATTTTTCATACATGTCACTCTTGATTCATTGTCTATCCCGGTATATCGCCGGAGGCATTCATATAGAGTCATACCTTGTTTTAGTATCTAGTTGTAATCATTGAGTTGTAAATAAATAGAAGTGTGATGATCATCATTCATAGAGCATTGTCCCCAAAAAACGAAGAAGAAAGAGAAAGGCCAAATAAAAAAAAGAGCCCAAAAAAAGGGGCAATGCTACTATCCTTTCTCCACACTTGTGCTTCAAAGTAGTACCATGATCTTCATGATAGAGAGTCTCTTGTTTTGTCACTTTCAGATACTAGTGGGTATTTTTCATTATAGAACTTGGCTTGTATATTCCAACAATGGGCTTCCTCAAATGCCCTAGGTCTTCGTGAGCAAGCAAGTTGGATGCGCACCCACTTAGTTTCTTTTGTTGAGCTTTTATGCATTTATAGATCTAGTGCATCCGTTGCATGGCAATCCCTACTCCTTGCATTAACATCAATCGATGGGCATCTCCATAGCACGTTGATTAGCCGCGTTGATGTGAGACTTTCTCATTTTTTTGTCTTCTCCACATAACCCCCATCATTATATTCTATTCCACCCATAGTGCTATATCCATGGCTCACGCTCATGTATTGCGTGAAGGTTGAAAAAGTTTGAGATTACTAAAGTATGAAACAATTGCTTGGCTTGTCATCGGGGTTGTGCATGATGAGAGCATTCTTGTGTGACGAAAATGGAGCATGACTAAACTATATGATTTTGTAGGGATGAACATTCTTTGGCCATGTTATTTTGAGAAGGCATAATTGCTTAGTTAGTATGCTTGAAGTATTATTACTTTTATGTCAATATTAAACTTTTATCTTGAATCTTTCAGATCTGAATATTCATACCACAATTAATAGGCTTACACTAAAAGATTAAACCAAGTAGCATTCTGCATCAAAAATTCTGTTTTTATCATTTACCTACTCGAGGACGAGCAGGAATTAAGCTTGGGCATGCTTGATACGTCTCCAACGTATCTATAATTTTTTATTGCTTAATGTTATATTATATTCTGTTTTGGATGATTAATGGGCTTTATTATACACTTTTATATTATTTTTTGGGACTAACCTATTAACCGGAGGCCCAGCCCAAATTGCTATTTTTTGCCTATTTCAGAGTTTCGCTGAAAAAGAATATCAAACAGAGTCCAAATGGAATGAAACCTTCGGGAACGTGATTTTCGGAACAAACCTGATCTAGAGGACTTGGACCCCACGTCAAGAAAGCAACCTGGTGGGCACGAGGTAGGGGGGCGCGCCTACCCCCCTGGGCGCGCCCTCCACCCTCGTGGGGCCCATGTTGCTCTACCGACGTACTTCTTCCTCCTATATATACCTACGTAGCCCCAAACCAACAGAAGCATCCACGAAAACCTAATTCCACCGCCGCAACCTTCTGTACCCATGAGATCCCATCTTGGGGCCTTTTCCGGCGTCCTGCCGGAGGGGGCATTGATCACGGAGGGCTTCTACATCAACACCATAGCCTCTCCGATGATGTGTGAGTAGTTTACATCAGACCTTCGGGTCCATAGTTATTAGCTAGATGGCTTCTTCTCTCTCTTTGGATCTCAATACAAAGTTCTCCACGATTCTTGGGAGATCTATTCGATGTAATCTTCTTTTGTGGTGTGTTTGTTGAGACCGATGAATTGTGGGTTTATGATCAAGTTTATCTATGAACAATATTTGAATCTTCTCTGAATTCTTTTTTGTATGATTGGTTATCTTTGAAAGTCTCTTCGAATTATCAGTTTGGTTCGGCCTACTAGATTGATCTTTCTTGCTATGGGAGAAGTGCTTAGCTTTTGGTTCAATCTTGCGGTGTCCTTTCCCAGTGACAGCAGGGGCAGCAATGCACGTATTGTATTGTTGCCATCGAGGATAACAAGATGGGGTTTATATCATATTGCGTGAGTTTATCCCTCTACATCATGTCATCTTACTTAAAGCGTTACTCTGTTCTTTTGAACTTAATACTCTAGATGCATGCTGGATAGCGGTCGATGTGTGGAGTAATAGTAGTAGATGCAGGTAGGAGTCGGTCTACTTGTCACGGATGTGATGCCTATATACATGATCATACCTAGATATTCTCGTAACTATGCTCAATTCTATCAATTGCTCAACAGTAATTTGTTCACCCACCGTAATACTTATGCTCTCGAGAGAAGCCACTAGTGAAATCTATGGCCCCCGGGTCTATTTTCCATCATATTAATCTTCCAACACTTAGCTACTTTTATTGCCTTTTATTTTACTTTGCATCTTTATTATAGAAATACCAAAAATATTATCTTATCATATCTATCAGATCTCACTTTCGTAAGTGACCGTGAAGGGATTGACAACCCCTTTATTGTGTTGGTTGCGAGGTTTTTATTTGTTTGTGTAGGTGCGAGGGACTCGTGCGTGGCCTCCTACTGGATTGATACCTTGGTTCTCAAAAACTAAGGGAAATACTTACGCTGCTTGACTGCATCACCCTTTCCTCTTCAAGGGAAAACCAACGCAATGCTCAAGAGGTAGCAATTACTGTATCCGTTTCCGGACTAAGCCCTCCGGTTTATATAGGCACCGAAGGGGACTAGGGTTGTACAAAGTCAGTTACAGATAAAGGGATCTTCATATTTGTTCGCCAAGCTTGCCTTCCATGCCAAGGAGAGTCCTATCCGGACACAGGAGAGAGTCTTCGGTCTTGTATCTTCACAGCCCATTAGTCCGGCCCATGTCCAACAGGCCGGACGCCCAAGGACCCCTTAGTCCAGGACTCCCTCAGCCGCCCCCCTCGACTACGCCGCCCAGAGGGGCGTCCCCGGTAAGGGAATCCACCACCGAGCCCACGCATATGGAGGAGGAGGAGGCGAGTTTGGGTGCCGGTGGTTCTGCCCCGGCAATGAATGTTGGCGGGGAGGGCGCCACTTCTTCCCAGCCCGGTGCGGGTAAGTTGTTTGCTTCCCGTCCCCGTTCTTTCTTCTTCTTTTTGAACCTTAATCTTGGCCTCGTCTCATTCCCTTTCTTGGTATCCAGACCCTTCCTCGGTGGACCGGGAGGATATTGACACCGTCATCGAGGAGGTCGCCAAGGATGCCGAGGCTGAGGCCGACAAGATTTCCGCCGAGGAGGCTGCCAAGATCGCCTCTGAGGAGGCCGCCAAGGGGCCTGCCGGGGAGGCTGGCAATGGGCCTGCCGGGGAGGGGGTGGTTGACGACCAACCTTCCTCCTCTGCTGCCCCTGGCCCGGGCAAGTACTTGAAGGTGGGCGACGACCTGTTCGTCCACCTCCCTGGGACGGCGAGCACCAGGGCGCCAACCAAGGGGGAGGTGTTTGACGACGAGGCGCTCGCCACCGCCGGGCTTTAGGTTGTTGATGAACCGAGCGCCGGTGGTGGCAGTTCCCAACAGGAGCAGCTTCTTCGGGCCATGAGCGTCAACTTCCAGAAGCTCCAGGCGCTCCACCGTGCTCGCCTGGACAAGGCAAAATCCAGAATGGCGGCAGCGGACAAGGCGGGGGTGGATCTTGAGGAGTGCGTCGCTGAGACACAGGCCTGGTTCCGCGAGGCTCACGAAGAACTGAGGGTTGCCCAGGGTTTGCTGGTAAGCGCAAACAGGAGCTCATCCTGAAGCAGGCTGACGTCGAGAAGACCCAGGAGGCGGCGAAGGAACAGGCTGTTAAGGACGAGGCCGCTCGGCAACAGCACCAGGCTCTGCTGAACTCCCAGGAGCAGGACCTTGCCGCTCGTGAGGAGGTGCTCGCCGCCATGCTCCGCGGCAAGGACGAGGAGGTCGAGAAGCTCGTCGCTCAGCGGACCCAGGAGCTGGAGGTGAGGCACAAGGAGGCACTCAATGCTCAGGCCCTGGTCCATGCCGACAAGGTGAAGGAGCTGGAGCTGGAGCGGGGGGAGCTGAAGAAGGTGGCCTCGGAGCTGACGAAGGAGCGGGACACGGCCAACCGTTCTTTGGCGGATGCCCAGGCCGCAGTCTCCGACAAGGCCAAGCTGCTCTCTGAGGCCAGCGACTCCATCAACGATCTGAAGTTGAAGCTGGACGGCTTGGAGGGAAGCTTTCGGAGGCCGGGGCTCGTGAGGAGACCCTGAACAAGGTCTTGGAGGACGAGAAGCAACTGCGGAGGAATGAGGCCACCGAACATAAGGAGTACGCGGAGGGCGTAAACCTTTGGATCAGCCGCCTCGTCGACGTCGCCAGCAGGATCACCACGAAGCTGGCCGCCATGGGGATGCCAAATGTCAGGTACTCCCAGGAGCCAAACGTGAGTCCCAATGACAGGCTGACTCTATTCTTCGAGGGCGTCCTTGGAGCCCTGGAGCAGCTCCGCTCGAATCGACCGACCTCTCTGGTCAATGAGGCCCGGAAGCTCTGCTGGGGCGCCCTGACCAAGGTCCTCACCAAGGTGGCATACCAGAACCCCAAATTCGACTTCGCCGCCGCGCTGGAGAGCTTGCCAGAGGATGTGGACCTCGCGGTGCTCGAGGAGCGTATCAAGCCCATCATCAGGCGCGTCGACGGAGTCCAGAGGGTGGAAGGCCAGCGCCGAGACTAGGCACCCTGTTTCTCTTTGCCGCTGCGAGTTCATGACCAAGACGATTTCTTAAGTTAGAACTGCAACAACAATTGATGTAATATAACTCTGTAGTACCTTTTTTTTAAAACGATGCATGCTATTTCCTCTTCGATCTTTCTTGGTATGTATGCCCTACGCTTAGTTGGCAGGCTTGCTGGCGCGTAAACCCAAGCCGCAGCGCTTTGAGGACGGCCTGCCGGGTGTGCTTGCTGCCGGGCAAACCACCTTACCGCTCTCAGCGCGGCCACTTGAACTGTTGAGCAGACTCGAAACAGGACAAGGGCGTTGCCAATAGCGGATAGCCACCCTGCCGTTCTCAACGCGGCCGCTCGAACTATTGAGCGGACTCGAAATAGAACAAGGGCGTTGCCAATAGAGGGAGGGTCCCATCGCATGCAGGTTTTCCATACATAGAGCAAGATCTTTCGAGGAAAATAACTTTATAAAAGAAAAGAAAATTAGTCAAAGTTTTGCGCGACTTAGCTTTTTGCAGCCACGCAGATGATCGTTGCTACCGCGGACGGCACCAGAGTGCGGCTGATTGATGCCGCCTTCTCTCCTCGGGCCACCACGACGAGGGAGTAGATAGGTTGGCTCCAAAACCGGATTTTCACAGCTTGCGCCCCCTACCTGGCGCACCAAAGATGTCGGTGGTAATGACACCTATGGGATCACGGGGAATCCCTTCTACGGTCGGCGGGCGCGGGGCTGTGGAAAGAGCGGGTTTAAGAGATCAACACAGGAAATTTATCCAGGTTCGGGCCGCAAGTGGTGCGTAATACCCTACTCCTGCTGGTTTGTGTTTATCTGGTGTTCTTGGACTAGCTAAAAAGCGTGCAGGGTCCAAAAAGTCTGAATCCCCTCACAGTACGCCGCATGCCTCCTTTTATAGTCAAAGGGGCTGCCACAGTGGCACACAGGAGGTGGAAAGTTCTACCATAGTCAAGTTTATCTCTGGCACCGTAGGACCAAATGCATTAAATGCGCTACTTAGGTGTCCTCTTACTTTATATGGGACGGCAACGAATCCCATCCCTTCCTTCGCCGCTTCACCTTGCTCCGACACGTGTCCAGGCCAATGAGGCATGCAGCGCCATGTAGGCTGGCAGGCTGCTGAGCTGGTGTGGTGGCAGGGTCTTCACGAAGATCTGCATGCCACCACGTAGGTGCTTGACTAGTTGAAATTTGTGTTCGCTACTTTGATAGTTTGATACGTGGGTGGACCAGTGCTTAGGTGCTGTTCTTACTTGAACAAACCTCCTACTTATGATTAACCCTCCCGCAAGCATCCGCAACTATGAGAAAAGTATTAAGAATAAATTCTAACCATAGCATTAAACTTTAGGATCCAATCGGTCCCTTACGGAATAGTGCATAAACTGGGGTTTAAGTTTCTGTCACTCTCGCAACCCACCATCTATTTACTACTCCACAATGCATTCCCTTAGGCCCAAATGTGGTGAAGTGTCATGTAGTCGATGTTCACATGACACCACTAAGGGAATCACAACATGCATACCATCAAAATATCGAACACATATCAAATTTACATGACTACTTGCAACATGATTTCTCCCGTGACCTCAAGAACAAAAGTAACTACTCACAAATAATTAACATGCTCATGATCAGAGGGGTATTAATATGCATAATGGATCTGAACATATAATCTTCCACCAAATAAACCATATAGTAATCAAGTACAAGATGTAATCAACACTACTAGTCACCCCCTAGCACCAATCTATAGTTCCGGTAACGAGATTGAATACAAGAGATGAAATAGGGTTTGAGATGAGATGGTGTTGGTGAAGATGTTGATGGATATTTCCCTCCCCAAGACGAGAGAGTTGTTGGTGATGATGATGACTATGATTTCCCCCTCCGGGAGGGAAGTCCCCCCGGCAGAATCGCTCTGCCGGAGGGCAAAAGTGCTCCTGCCTAAGTTCCGCCTCGAGACGGCGGCGCTTCATCCCGAAAGCCTCCTCCTATTTTTTCTAGGTCAAAATGACTTATATACCAAAAGATGGGCACCGGAGGTGGGCCGAGGAGGCCACAACCCACTAGGGCGCGCTTGGGGGGCCTGGCGCACCCAGGTGGGTTGTGCCCACCTGGTGGCCCCCCTCTGGTATTTATTGGCTCCAATATTTCTTAAATAATCCATAAAAAATCTCCGTGAAGTTTCAGCTCCTTTGGAGTTGTGCAGAGTAGGTGGCCTGACGTAGCTTTTCCAGGTCCAGATTTTCAGCTGCCGAAATTCTCCCCTCTTGGTGTGTTCCTCGCAAATTATGAGAGAAAAGGCATTAGAATTACTCCAACAAGCATTATTATGGATAAAAACTTTATAAATAACAGCATGGAAACATGATGCAAAATGGACGTATCAGGCCCCCCCAAGCACGCCAGGGTGGGTTGTGCTCCCCTCGAAACCCCCCTCTGGTACTTCTTTGGCACAACATGTGTCTTCCGGTCCATAAAATCCTCCAAAAAGTTTCACTGCATTTGGACTCTGTTTGGTATTGATTTTCTGCGAAGTAAGAAACAAGCAAAAAACAACAACTGGCACTGGGCACTATGCCAATTGGTTAGTCCCAAAAATGATATAAAGTTGCTATAAAATGATTGTAAAACATCCAAAAATGATAATATAACAGCATGGAACAATCAAAAATTATAGATACGTTGGAGGCGTATCAGCATCCCCAAGCTTAATTCCTGCTCGTCCTCGAGTAGGTAAATGATAAAAACAGAATTTTTGATGTGGAATGCTGCCTAACATGTTCATCACATATTCTTTTATTTTGTAGCATGGACATATGGACTTTTATACGGTTCAAAGCAATAGTCTAGTTTTGGCATGAAGATTTCAATACTCAAGCATATCAACAAGCAACCATGTCTTTCAAAATATCAATACTAAAGAAAGTTATCCCTAGCCCATCATGCTCAATCATTGATCCATTCATGAAACACACTCACATATTAGCTACATCCAATGCTCAAGTACGATCATAGTGCCCCTTAGTTGGTTCTTTATAAGAGAAGATGGAGACTCAAATAAAATAAAAATTGCATAAAGTAAAAAAGAAAGGCCCTTCGTAGAGGGAAGTAGGGATTTGTAGAGGTGCTAGAGCTCAAAGCGGAAAAATAGAGATAAAAAATTTTGGGTGGCATGCTTTTCCTGTCAACAAAAATGATTGAGTAGTTCCCAATACTTTGAATGCTAGATATATCATAGGCGATTCCCAAACAGAAAATAAATTTTATTCCTTTTTCCACCATACTTCAACATTCCACGGCTAGTCGTATCCACGGGTGCCGTCGTTACCAGCACTTTCCAAAGAATTTATTATTTGACAACATAAAGTAAATTAAATTTTCATTTCGGGACTGGGCATCCCTAATACCTTTGCC
The DNA here is from genome assembly GCF_002575655.3 of Aegilops tauschii subsp. strangulata. Classification (NCBI taxonomy): domain Eukaryota; kingdom Viridiplantae; phylum Streptophyta; class Magnoliopsida; order Poales; family Poaceae; genus Aegilops; species Aegilops tauschii. Next base: position 92,102,419 of record NC_053041.3, on the reverse strand, counting down.
GTACTCTCGTGCAATGACAAGTGAATAAACACTCATCTTGAGAATAACACATCTAGCATGGAAAAATATCAGCCACCCCCTATCGTTTCATGAGCGGTGCGAGCACACAAAAAGGATTTTTTTTGAAAATTAGAGACGACACATACAAATTTGCTTAGAACGGCACGTGAATACCGCATATAGGTAGGTATGGTGGACTCATATGGCAAAACTCGGTTTAAGGATTTTGGATGCCCAAGTAGTATTTCTACTTAGTACTAGTGAAGGCTAGCAAATAGATTGAGAAGCATCCAACCAAGAAACGAAAAATCACATAAGCGAGCATTAAGCATAACTAACACCAAATAATGCACCACAAGTAGGATGTAATTTCATTGCATAACTATTGACTTTCGTGCTTCCATAGGGAATCACAAACCTTAATAACAATATTCTTATGAAAGCATAATTACTCACCAACATGACTCACATATCACTATCATCATATCGCAAAAACTATTACAGGGAATCAAGTTTATTTTGTCCAATGATCTTCATGAATGTTTTTATTATATCCCTCTTGAATATCTATCACTTTGGGACTAATTTCATATGTTGCTTTTGATAAGCTCAAACAAATCTAAGTGAAGAACATGAGCATAAAGACTTTCTTCTCTCACAATAATTTAAGTGAACCATGAGAGAATTTCTTCAAAATTTAACTAACTCTCAAATAAATCTAAGTGAAGCATCAGAGCATTTCTTACAAAAAATTAAAGCACACCGTGCTAAAAATATATAAGTGAAGCACTAGAGCAATTCCATAGCTCAAAAAATTTAAGTGAAGCATAAAGAGCAATTCCAACAAATCATAGCATAATTTTGGCTCTCTCAAATAGGTGTGTCCGGAAAGGATAGATGACACAAACTAAAAAGCAAAACAAGCAAAGACTCATATAATACAATCCGCTCCATGCAAAACTCGTGATATGTGACAAATAAAAATATAGCTCCAAGTAAAATACCGACGATCATTAGAAGAAAGAGGGGATGCCACTCGGGGCATCCCCAAGCTTAGTTGCTTGTTCCTCTTTGGATAATAACTTGGGGTGCCATGGGGAATCACCAATCTTAGGCTCTTCTTACTCCTCATTCCTTCATCCATCGTAATCTCACCCAAAATTTGAAAACTTCAATCACACAAAACTCAACAAAACCTTCATGAGATCCGTTAGTATAACAAAGCAAATCACTACTCTAAGTACTGTTGCAAAGCCATTCATATTTTATTTTTTCATTATATCTATTGTATTATAACTTTCCGATGGCTTATACCCTCCAATACAAACCATAGATTCGTCAAAATAAGCACACAACACAAAGAAAACAGAATCTGTCAAAAACAGAACAGACTGTAGCAATCTGAAAACTTCGAATACTTCTATAACTCCAAAAATTCTAAAAATCTAGGAAAACATAGGAAATTTGTATATCAATGTTGTTTACAAAATTCATAATTTTATCATGCTTCTGTGATTTATTAAAATTGTTTTACTGGGCGCAAAGGCTTTGCTTGGCACAAACACTAATTAAAACATGAAAAACACAATCATAACAGTAGCATAATTGTGCAAACACTCAAGAACAGAAAGAAAAAGGAAAAAATAAAATTTATTCATTGGGTTGCCTCCCAGCAAGTGATATTGTTTTATGCCCCTAGCTAGGCATAATGAATAGATCTAAGTATTGTATCTTTGGTTCTAGATCCATAGGATGACCTCATGATTGATTTACATGGTGGCTTAATTATTTTTCTAGGGAAGTGTTCCAATCCCTTTCTTAGTGGAAATTGAAATTTAATATTGCCTTCTTTCTTATCAGTCACGGCACCAATAGTACGTAAAAATGGTCTACCAAGAATGATAGGACAGGACAGATTGCAATCAATATCAAGAACAATAAAATCTATGGCCACATAATTCCTAGTTGCAAGAATAAAAACATCACTAATTCTTCCCATAGGATTTTTAATAGTAGAATCTGCCAAGTGCAAATTAAGAGAACATTCTTCAATATCGGTAAGACCAACCACATCACATAGATATTTCGGAATTGTGGAAACACTAGCACCCAAATCACACATGGAAAAACACTCATAATTTTTAATCTTGACTTTGATAGTAGGTTCCCATTCATCATGTAATTTTCTAGGAATTGAAATCTCTAATTCCAACTTTTCTTCCAAAACTTTCATCATGGCATCTACAATAGGTTTAGTAAAAGCTTTATTTTGTTCATAAGCATGGGGTGAATTTATCATGGATTGCAACAAAGAAATACAATCAATCAAAGAACAATTATCATTATTAAAGTGGTAATCCAAAAGAGTGGGCACATCACTAGTTAAAGTTCTGACCTCTCCAAACCCACTTTTATCAATTTTCTCAACCAGATTTTCACCCTCCGAATTATCAAGATGCCTTCTAGCTAAAGTTGACTCTTCTTCAGTCCTTTTTTCATCAATCTTAATTATACTAAACAAGGAACCAATAGAAGAAAAACCAATCACTTTAAGATCTTCATCATTTTTATGAAAGCAATCACTAGAAAACCCACTTCCTAAACATTTTCTTTTAGCTCTAAGTATAGCAGTTCTTTTCTTACTTTCATCCGTAGAAACATATAAAGATTTAATAGATTCGTCAACCTTAGGCACAAATTTTTTTAACTTGAGGTTTTCTACATCCTGAGAAATTCTATCAATGCTTCTAGACATATCATCAATCTTGTTCAATTTTTCTTCTGTCGTAGTATTGAAAGCCTTTTGAGCATTGATAAATTCTTTAATATTATTCTCAAGATCAGAGTTGTTCCTATTATTATTATAAGAAGGGTTACCATAGGAATTACTATAATTGTTAGAGGAATTTCCAGGAAAAGGACTAGGATTAAAATCACCTCTATAAGCATTATTATTAAAATTGTTTCGCGAGATGAAATTCACATCTACAGCATCACTATTTTGCTCAATCAAAGTAGACAAAGGCACATCATTAAGATCAATAGGAGCACTTTCATTAGCAACCAATTTCAAAAAAGCGCCAACTTTCTCACTCAACGAATTTATTTCTTCAACTGAATTAACTTTTTTACTAGTAGGTGCTCTTTCGGTATGCCATTGTGAATAATTAGCCATAAAATTATCAAGCAATTTGGTAGCTTCTCCCAAATAATTTCCAGAAAAGTACCACCCGCGGCAGAATCTAAAAGATTTCTAGAAACAAAATTCAGTCCCACAATTTTTTTGTATGATCATCCAAAGATTTAAACCATGAATAGGACTGTTTCTCAGCATCAATTTCATTCTTTCCCAAGATTGCGCAACATGTTCATGCTCAATTTGCTTAAAATTCATGATTTGTGTCCCAAGGGAAATAATTTTCGCAGGCGGAAAATACTTAGTAATAAAGGCATCTTTGCACTTATCCCAAGAAGCGATACTATTGCGAGGCAAAGAAGAAAACCAATTTTTTGCACGATCTCGCAAATAAAACAGAAATAATTTCAACTTCACAATATCATTGTCCACATATTTTTTCTTTTGCATATCGCATAATTCTACGAATGTGTTATGATGGGATGCGGCATCCTCATTAGGAGTACCGGAAAATTGATCTTTCATAACAAGATTCAATAGAGCGGCATTGATATCACAAGACTCCGCACTACTGGAGGGAGGAGCAATCAGAGTGCTAATAAAATCATTATTATTGGTATTGGAAAAATCACACAACTTGGTGTTTCTTGAGTCATCGTGACTACGCAAACAAGATTGCACACAAAAACAGATCTGAAGAGAAAACGGCGAACGAAAAAGAGGGCGAATAAAACGACAAATTTTCGTGAAGTGGGGGAGATGAAAACGAGAGGCAAAGGGCAAATAATGTAAATTTCAAGGATATGATATTTGTGATTAGGAACCTGTTAGATGTTGATGATGTCTCCCCGGCAACGGCGCCAGAGATCCTTTCTTTATGGCTCGTGTCCGCGTCAGTATTTCCCCGAAGAGGAAGGGATGATGCAGCACAACTACGGTAGGTATTTCCCTTAGTTAAAACCAAGGTTGTCTAACCAATAGGAGAACCAAGCAACAGTATGTAAATAGTACCTGGAGACAAAGAACAAATACTTGCAACCCGACGTGTAAGAGGGGTTGTCAATCCCTCTCGGGTAAAAGATAGATTGGTTTGTAGTAGATTGGATAAATAGATCCCACGGAAATGTGAAATAAAATAAATTGTAGCAAGGTATTTTTGGGTTTTTGGAATAATAGATCTGAAAGCAAAAACAAATAAAAAATAGACCTCAAAGGCAAATATGATAAAGAATAGACCCGGGGGCCATAGATTTCACTAGTGGCTTCTCTCTCAAAAAATAGCATACGATGGGTAAACAAATTACTGTTGTGCAATTGATAGAACTTCAAATAATTATGACGATATCCAGGCAATGATCATTATATAGGCATCACGTCCAAGATTAGTAGACTGACTCCTCCCTGCATCTACTACAATTACTCCACACATCGGCCGCTATCCAGCATGCATCTACTGTATTAAGTTCATGGAGAAATGGAGTAATGCAATAAGAACGATGACATGATGTAGACAAGATCTATTCATGTAGGAATAGACCCCATCTTGTTATCCTTAATGGCAACGATCAATACGTGTCTTGCTGCCCCTTCTATCACTGGGAAAGAACACCACACGATCGAACCCATCACAAAGCACCTCTTCCCATGGCAAGAATAATCGATCTAGTTGGCCTAACTAAATGAAAGATTTGAAGAAGAAATACAAGACTATAAGTAATCATGCATATAAGAGATCAAAACTCAAATAACTTTCATGGATAAAATAGATCTGATCATAAACTCAAAGTTCATCGGATTCAAACAAACACACCGCAAAAAGAGTTACATCAAATAGATGTCCATGAAACCATTGTATTGAGAATCAAAAGAGAGAGAGGAAGTCGTCTAGCTACTAACTACGGACCCGTAGGTCTACAATGAACTACTCACGCATCATCGGAGAGGCACCAATGAGGATGATGAACCCCTCCGTGATGGTGCCTAGATTGGATCTGGTGGTTCTGGAACTTGCGGCGGCTGGAATTGTGTTTCGTCGACTCCCCTAGCGTTTTTTGGAATTTTGGGGTATTTATAGAGCAAAGAGGCGGCGCGGGAGGCGGCCGAGGTGGGCACAACCCACCAGGGCGTGCCTGGGCCCCCAGGCAGCCCAGGTGGGTTGTGCTCCCCTCGGAGCCCCCTCTGGTACTTCTTTGGCCCAACAGGTGTATTCTGGTCCAGAAAAAATCTCCAAAAAGTTTCGCTGCGTTTGGACTCCGTTTGGTATTGATTTTCTGCAAAGTAAAAAACAAGCAAAAAACAACAACTGGCACTGGGCACTATGTCAATAGGTCAGTCCCAAAAAATGATATAAAGTTGCTATAAAATGATTGTAAAACATCGAAGAATGACAATATAACAGCATGGAACAATAAAAAATTATAGATACGTTGGAGACGTATCAGTGGTACCACCCCGGTAGAGGTGGACTTGAGTTCCCGATAGTCTCTTGCGAGTCGGGTTGACCGTGAGGGTACCCGCGAGTGATGTGGAGTCGGGTTGACTTGGAGGGTACTCGCGAGATAACTACGTGTCACGGCCGGGCATTCTTAGCCCTTGCCGTAAGTCCATGTGACGGGGCAATGGGACCACATATCATGGATCATTGTTCATTACCGCGCACAACCAAGACACTAATGGTTTGGATATGTCATCCGAGTAGGCCTCTGGACTTTTTGCAGTGACCACCACGAGGGAATAAGTATGGGCACTCTGCGTGATACGTTTCTCCGAAAGCTCTTCGGACGTGTGGCACCCCAGCTCAGAGAGACCGGAACGCCCCGTTGATACGTCCATTTTGCATCATGTTTTCTTACTGTTATTTATGATGTTTTTATCCATAATAATGCTTTTTGGAGTAATTCTAAAGTCTTTCTCTCATAATATGCATGGTATACACGCAGAGGGAGAATTCCGGCAGCTGGAAATCTGGACCTGGAAAAGCTACGTCACGCCACATATTCTGCACAATTCCAAATAAGCTGAAACTTCACAGAGATTTTTTATCAAATATATGAGGAATATTGGTGCAAATAATTACCAGTGGGGGCCCACCAGGTAGGCACAACCCACCTGGATGCGCCAGGGAGCCCAGGCGCGCCCTGGTGGGTTGTGCTCACCTAGGCCCACCTCCGGTGCCCATCTTCTGGTATGTAAGTCATTTTGACCTAGAAAAAATAAGGAGAGGACTTTTGGGATGGAGCGCCGCCGTCTTGAGGCGGAACTTGGGCAGGAGCACTTTTGCCCTCCGGCGGAGCGATTCCGCCGGGGGAACTTCCCTCCAGGAGGGGGAAATCATCGTCCTCGTCATCACCAACAACTCTCCCATCTTAGGGAGGGCTATCTTCATCAACATATTCAAAAACACCATCTCATCTCAAACCCTAGTTCATCTCTTGTGTTCAATCTTGTTACCTGAATTATAGATTGGTGCTTGTGGGTGACTAGTAGTGTTGATTACATCTTGTAGTTGATTACTATATGGTTTATTTCGTGGAAGATTATATGTTCAGACCCAATATGCTATTTAATACTCCTCTGATCTTGAGCATGATTATCATTTGTGAGTAGTTACTTTTGTTCTTGAGGTCACGTGAGAAATCATGTTGCAAGTAATCATGTGAACTTGATATGTGTTCGATATTTTCATAGTATGTATGTTGTGATTCCCTTAGTGGTGTCATGTGAACGTCGACTACATGACACTTCACCATATTTGGGCCTATGGGAATGCATAGCATTTAGATGATGGGTTGCGACAGTGACAGAAGCTTAAACCCCAGTTTATGCGATATTCCGTAAGGGACCGATTGGATCCAAAAGTTTAATGCTATGGTTAGAATTTATTCTTAATACTTTTCTCGTAGTTGCGGATGCTTGCGGGAGGGTTAATCATAAGTAGGAGGTTTGTTCAAGTAAGAACAGCACCTAAGCACCGGTCCACCCACATAACAAATTATCGAAGTAACGAACACAAATCAAACCAACATGGTGAAAGTGACTAGATGAAATTCCCATGTACCCTCAAGAACGCTTTGCTTATCATAAGAGACCGTTTTGGCCTGTCGTTTGCCTCAAAAGGATTGGGCTACCTTGCTGCAATTTTGCTACTACTATCATTACTTGCTCGTTACAAATTACCTTGCTATCAAACTACTCTGCTACTTATAATTTCAGCACTTGCAGACATTACCTTGCTGAAACCACTTGTCATTTCCTTCTGCTTCTCATTGGGTTCGACACTCTTACTTATCGAAAAGAGCTAAAATTGATCCCCCATACTTGTGGGTCATCAAGGCTATTTTGTGGCGCCGCTGCCGGGGAGTGAAGCGCCTTTGATAAGTGGAATTTGGTAAGGAAACATTTATATAGTGTGCTGAAATTTATTGTCACTTTTACTATGGAAAACAATCCTTTGAGGGCTTTGTTCGGGGTATATTCACCTTGACCAGAACCACAATTAGCTACCCCTCAACCTACTACACCTACTGAAAATATTGAATATGAAATTCCTTTGGGTATGATAGAACAACTGCTAGCTAATCCTTATGCAGGAGATGGAATCGAACATCCTGATATGCACTTGATATATGTAGAACAAATTTGTGGATTGTTTAAGCTTGCAGGTTTACCCGGAGATGAAGTTATGAAGAAGGTTTTCCCTTTATCTTTGAAGGGAAAAGCATTGGCATGGTATAGGCTATGCGATGATATTGGATCATCGAATTGGAATCAATTGAAATTGGAGTTCCATCAAAAAAATTATCCTATGCATCTAGTTCATCATGATCGGAATTACATATATAATTTTTGGCCTCATGAAGGAGAAAGTATCGCTCTAGCTTGGGGGAGGCTTAAGTCAATGTTATATTCATGCCCCAATCATGAGCTCTCAAGAGAAATTATTATCCAGAATTTTATGCTCAGCTTTCTCGTAATGATCAAACCATGCTTGATACTTCTTGTGCTGGTTCTTTTATGAAGAAGACTATTGATTTCCGGTGGGATCTTTTGGAAAGAATTAAATGCAACTCTGAAGATTGGGAACTCGACGAAGGTAATTAAAGAGTCAGGTATTAAACATAAGTATGATTGTGTTAAATCTCTTATGAATACCGATGCTTTTTCAAAGTTTAGCACTAAATATGGACTTGACTCTGAGATAGTAGCCTCCTTTTGTGAATAATTTGCTACTCATGCTGATCTCCCTAAAGAGAAGTGGTTTAAGTACCACCCACCTATTAAATAAGAAATTAAAGAACCGGTGCCTGCTACCTCTTGAGCACTGCGTCGGTTTTCCCTTGAAGAGGAAAGGGTGATGCAGCAAAGTAGCGTAAGTATTTCCCTCAATTTTTGAGAACCAAGGTATCAATCCAATAGGAGGCTATGCGCGAGTCCCTCGTACCTGCACAATACAAATAAATCCTCGCAACCAACGTGATAAGGGGTTGTCAATCCCTTCACGGTCACTTACGAGAGTGAGATCTGATAGATATGATCGGATAATATTTTTGGTATTTTTGTGATAAAGATGCAAAGTAAAATAAAAGCAAAGTAAAAAGCAAAGGAAATAACTAAGTGTTGGAAGATTAATATGATGAAGATAGACCCGGGGGCCAAAGGTTTCACTATTGGCTTCTCTCAAGAGCATAAATATTTTACGGTGGGTGAACGAATTACTGTTGAGCAATTGACAGAATTGAGCATAGTTATGAGAATATCTAGGTATAATCATGTATATAGGCATCACATCCGAGACAAGTAGACCGACTCCTGCCTGCATCTACTACTATTACTCCACTCATCGACCGCTATCCAGCATGCATCTAGAGTATTAAGTTCATGAAAACAGAGTAACGGCTTAAGCAAAATGACATGATGTAGAGGGATAAATTCATGCAATATGATAAAAACCCCATCTTGTTATCCTCGATGGCAACAATATAATACGTGCCTTGCTGCCCCTACTGTCACTCGGAAAGGACACCGCAAGATTGAACCCAAAGCTAAGCACTTCTCCCATTGCAAGAAAGATCAATCTAGTAGGCCAAACCAAACTGATAATTCAAAGAGACTTGCAAAGATAACCAATCATACATAAAAGAATTCAGAGAAGATTCAAATATTGTTCATAGATAATCTTGATCATAAACCCACAATTCATCGGTCTCAACAAACACACCGCAAAAAGAAGATTACATCGAATAGATCTCCACGAGAGAGGCGGAGAACATTGTATTGAGATCCAAAAAGAGAGGAGAAGCCATCTAGCTACTAACTATGGACCTGGAGGTCTTAGGTAAAGTACTCACACTTCATCGGAGAGGCTATGGTGTTGATGTACAAGCCCTCCGTGATGGATGCCCCCTCCGGCGGAGCTCCGGAATAGGCCCCAGGATGGGATCTCGTGGGTATAGAAGGTTGCGGCGGTGGAATTAGGTTTTTGGCTCCGTATCTAATCGTTTGGGGGTACGTAGGTATATATAGGAGGAAGGAGTACGTCGGTGGAGCAACAGGGGGCCCACGAGGGTGGAGGGCGTGCCCTGGGGGGTGGGCGCGCCCCCTACCTCGTGTCCTCCTCTTTTGTTTCTTGACGTAGGGTCCAAGTCTCCTGGATCATAATCTTCCTAAAAATCACCTTCCCGAAGGTTTCATTCCGTTTGGACTCCGTTTGATATTCCTTTTCTACGAAACTCGGAAATCAGCAAAAAAAACAGCAATTCTGGGCTGGGCCTCCGGTTAATAGGTTAGTCCCAAAAATAATATAAAAGTGAATAATAAAGCCCAATAATGTCCAAAACAGTAGATAATATAGCATGGAGCAAACAAAAATTATAGGTACGTTGGAGACGTATCAAGCATCCCCAAGGTTAATTCCTGCTCGTCCTCGAGTAGGTAAATGATAAAAAAGATAATTTTTTATGTGGAGTGCTACTTGGCATAATTTCAATGGAATTCTTCTTAATTGTGGTATGAATATTCAGATCCGAAAGATTCAAGATAAAAGTTCATATTGACATAAAAATAATAATACTTCAAGCATACTAACTAAGCAATTATGTCTTCTCAAAATAACATGGCCAAAGAAAGTTCATCCCTACAAAATCATATAGTTTAGTCATGCTCCATTTTCGGCACACAAGAATGCTCTTATCATGCACAACCCTGATGACAAGCCAAGCAATTGTTTCATACTTTAGAAATCTCAAACCTATAAACTTTCACGCAATATATGAGCGCGAGTCATGGACATAGCACTATGGGTGGAATAGAATATGATGATGGGGGTTATGTGGAGAAGACAAAAAAGGAGAAAGTCTCACATCAACGAGGCTAATCAATGAGCTATGGAGATGCCCATCGATTGATGTTAATGCAAGGAGTAGGGATTGCCATGCAACGGATGCACTAGAGCTATATATGTATGAAAGCTCAACAAAAGAAACTAAGTGGGTGTGCATCCAACTTGCTTGCTCACGAAGACTTAGGGCACTTGAGGAGGCCCATTGTTGGAATATACAAGCCAAGGTCTATAATGAAAAATTCCCACTAGTATATGAAAGTGACAAAATAAGAGACTCCCTATCATGAAGATTACGGTGCTACTTTGAAGCACAAGTGTGGTAAAGGATAGTAGCATTGTCCCTTCTCTCTTTTTCTCTCATTTTCTTAGGCCTTCTCTTTTTTTATGGCCTTTCTCTCTTTTTTTATTCCTCACTTGGGACAATTGGGACAATGCTCTAGAAAATGATGATCATCACACTTATATTTATTTACAACTCAATGATTACAACTCGATACTAGAACAAAGTATGACTCTATATGAATGCCTCCAGCGGTATACCGGGATATGCAATGAACCAAGAGTGACATGTATGAAAGAATTATGAACGGTGGCTTTGCCACAAATACTATGTCAACTACATGATCATGCTAGCAATATGACAATGATGAATGTGTCATGATAAACGGAATGGTGGAAAGTTGCATGGTAATATATCTCGGAATGGCTATGGAAATGCCATAATAGGTAGGTATGGTGGATGTTTTGAGGAAGATATAAGGAGGTTTATGTGTGAAAGAGCGTATCATATCACGGGGTTTGGATGCACCGGCGAAGTTTGCACCAACTCTCAATGTGAGAAAGGGCAATGCACGGTACCGAAGAGGCTAGCAATGATGGAAGGGTGAGAGTGTGTATAATCCATGGACTCAACATTAGTCATAAAGAACTCACATACTTATTGCAAAAATCTACAAGTCATCAAAAACCAAGCACTACGCGCATGCTCCTAGGGGGATAGATTGGTAGGAAAAGACCATCGCTCGTCCCCGACCGCCACTCATAAGGAGGACAATCAAACAACACCTCATGTATCAAATTTGTTACATAACGTTTACCATACATGCATGCTACGGGACTTGCAAACTTCAACACAAGCATTTCTCAAATTCACAACTACTCAACTAGCACGACTTTGATATTATTACCTCCATATCTCAAAACAATCATCAAGCATGAAACTTCTCTTAGTATTCAACACACTCGTAAGAAAGTTTTTACTATTCTTGAATACCTAGCATATTAGGATTATTTAAGAAAATTACCATGCTATTTAAGACTCTCAAAATAATCTAAGTGAAGTATGAGAGATCAATAGTTTCTATAAAACAAATCCACCACCGTGCCCTAAAAGATATAAGTGAAGTACTAGAGCAAAACTATATAACTCAAAAGATATAAGTGAAGCACAAAGAGTATTCTAATAATTTCCAAATCATGTATGGCTCTCTCAAAAGGTGTGTACAGCAAGGATGATTGTGGTAAACTAAAAAGCAAAGACTCAAATCATACAAGACGTTCCAAGCAAAACACATATCATGTGGTGAATAAAAATATAGCTCCAAGTAAAGTTACCGATGGAAGTAGACGAAAGAGGGGATGCCTTCCGGGGCATCCCCAAGCTTTGGCTTTTTGGTGTCCTTAGATTATCTTGGGGGTGCCATGGGCATCCCCAAGCTTAGGCTCTTGCCACTCCTTGTTCCATAATCCATCAAAAAAAATCACCCAAAACTTGAAAACTTCACAACACAAAACTCAACAGAAATCTCGTGAGCTCCGTTAGCGAAAGAAAACAAAAGACCACTTCAAGGTACTGTAATGAACTCATTCTTTATTTATATTGGTTTTAAACCTACTTTATTCCAACTTCTCTATGGTTTATAAACTATTTTACTAGCCATAGATTCATCAAAATAAGCAAACAACACACGAAAAACAGAATCTGTCAACAACATAACAGTCTGTAGTAATCTGTAACTAACGCAAACTTCTGGAACTCCAAAAAATAAGCCAAAATAGGAAGACCTAGGCAATTTGTTTATTGATCAGCAGCAATTGGAATCAGTATTTTATCACGTTTTGGTGATTTTTAACAATTGTTTTCGTGAACAGAAAGTTTCTGGAAATTACAGCAAGATCAAATAACTATCATCCAAGAAGATCCTACAGGTTTAACTTGGCACAAACACTAATTCAAACATAAAAACACATCTAACCAGAGGCTAGAACAAATATTTGTTCCTAAAAAGAAGCAAAAGCAAAAAAACTAAAAATAAAATTGGGTTGCCTCCCAACAAGCGCTATCATTTAACGCCCCTAGCTAGGCATAAAAGCAAGGATAGATCTAGGTATTGCCATTTTTGGTAGGCAGTCCATAAGTGGCTCTCATGATAGATTCATATGGTAATTTTATTTTCTTCCTAGGGAAGTGTTCCATGCCTTTCTTTAATGGAAATTGGAATCTAATATTCCCTTCCTTCATATCAATAATTGCACCAACCGTTCTAAGGAAAGGTCTACCAAGAATAATAGGACATGAAGGATTGCAATCTATATCAAGAACGATAAAATCTACGGGCACATAGTTCCTATTTGCAACAATAAGAACATAATTAATTCTTCCCATAGGTTTCTTAATAGTGGAATCCGCAAGGTGCAAGTTTAGAGAGCAATCATCAAAATCACGGAAATCTAGCAAATCGCACAAAGTTTTGGGAATAGTGGAAACACTAGCACCCAAATCACATAAAGCATAGAATTCAGGATCCTTAATCTTAATTTTAAGAGTTGGTTCCCACTCATCATAAAGTTTTCCAGGGATAAAAACTTCCAACTCATGCTTTTCTGCATAAGATTGCATCAAGGCATCAACGATATGTTTAGTAAACGCTTTATTTTGACTATAAGCATGAGGAGAATTTAGCACGGATTGCAACAAGGAAATACAATCAATCAACGAGCAATTTTCATAATTAAATTCCTTGAAATCCAAAATAGTGGGTTTATTAACATCTAGGGTTTTGATTACTTCAATCCCACTTTTATCAATTTTAGCATCAAGATCTAAAAACTCCGAATTTTTTGAACGCCTTCTAGGTAAAGGTGGATCATATTCAGTCCCATCATTATCAAGATTCATATTGCAAAACAAATATTTAATAGGGGACACATCGATAACTTTTAGATGTTTATCTTTATTTTCATAGAAATTGGAAGAACACGCTTTTATAAAGCAATCTTACTTAGCACGCATCCTAGCGGTTCTTTCTTTGCACTCATCAATGGAAATTCTCATGGCTTTGAGAGACTCATTGATATCATGCTTAGGAGGAATAGATCTAAGATTTAAAGAATCAACATCAAGAGAAATTCTATCAACGTTCCTAGCCAATTCATCAACTTTAAGCAATTTCTCTTAAAGCAAAGCATTGAAATTCTTTTGCGAATTCATAAACTCTTTAACACTAGTCTCAAATTCAGAGGGCATCTTATTAAAATTTCCATAAGAGTTGTTGTAGGAATTTCCATAATTATTAGAGGAATTACTAGGATAAGGCCTAGGATTAAAGTTTCCTCTATACGCGTTGTTACCAAAATTGTTCCTACCAACAAAATTCACATCCATAGATTCATTATTATTCTCAATCAAAGAAGACAAAGGTATATCATTAGGATCGGAAGAAACACTCTTAGTAGCAAATAATTTCATAAGTTCATCCATCTTTCCACTCAAAACATTAATTTCTTCTATCGTATGCACTTTTTTATTAGTAGATCTTTGAGTGTGCCATTGAGAATAATTAACCATAATATTATCTAGGAGTTTAGTAGCTTCTCCTAAAGTGATTTCCATAAAAGTGCCTCCCGCGGCCGAATCTAAAAGATTTCTAGAAGCAAAATTCAATCCGGCATAAAAAATTTGTATAATCATCCACAAATTCAAACCATGAGTAGGGCAATTACGTATCATTAATTTCATCCTCTCCCAAGCTTGTGCAACATGTTCATGATCAAGTTGCTTAAAGTTCATAATATCGTTTCTAAGAGAGATGATCTTAGCGGGAGGAAAATACTTAGAGATAAAAGCGTCTTTGCACTTGTTCCAAGAATCAATACTATTTTTAGGGAAAGACGAAAACCAAGCTTTAGCACGATCTCTAAGCGAAAAAGGAAATAGCTTTAATTTAACAATATCATTATCAATATCTTTCTTCTTGTGCATATCACACAAATCAATGAAGCTATTTAGATGAGTAGCGGCATCTTCACTAGGAAGGCCGGCGAATTGATCTTTCATGACAAGATTCAACAAAGCAGCATTGATTTCACAAGATTCAGTATCGGTAAGAGGATCAATCGGAGTGCTAAGGAAATCATTATTGTTGGTATTGGTAAAGTCACACAATTTGGTATTATCTAGAGCCATGTGACAAACAAGAAATCCAACACACGAGCAAACAAAAAGCAAGCGAAGAAGAGGCAAACGGAAAAGAGAGGGCGAATAAAATGGCAAGGGTGAAGTGGGGGAGAGGAAAACGAGAGGCAAGTGGCAAATAATGTAATGCGGGAGATAAGGGATTTGTGATGGGTACTTGGTATGTTGACTTTTGCGTAGACTCCCCGGCAACGGCGCCAGAAATCTTTCTTGCTACCTCTTGAGCACTTTTTCCCTTGAAGAGGAAAGGGTGATGCAGCAAAGTAGCGTAAGTATATCCCTCAGTTTTTGAGAACCAAGGTATCAATCCAGTAGGAGGCTACGCGCGAGTCCCTCGTACCTGCACAATACAAATAAATCCTCGCAACCAACGCGATAAGGGGTTGTCAATCCCTTCACGGTTACTTACGAGAGTGAGATCTGATAGATATGATAGGATAATATTTTTGGTATTTTTGTGATAAAGATGCAAAGTAAAATAAAAGCAAAGTAAAAAACAAAGGAAATAACTAAGTGTTGGAAGATTAATATGATGAAGATAGACCCGGGGGCGATAGGTTTCACTAGTGGCTTCTCTCAAGAGCATAAATATTTTACGGTGGATGAACGAATTACTGTTGAGCAATTGACAGAACTGAGCATAGTTATGAGAATATCTAGGTATGATCATGTATATAGGCATCACGTCCGAGACAAGTAGACCGACTCCTGCCTGCATCTACTAATATTACTCCACTCATCGACCGCTATCCAGCATGCATCTAGAGTATTAAGTTCATGAAAACAGAGTAACGGCTTAAGCAAAATGGCATGATGTAGAGGGATAAATTCATGCAATATGATAAAAACCCCATCTTGTTATCCTCGATGGCAACAATACAATACGTGCCTTGCTGCCCCTACTGTCACTTGGAAAGGACACCGCAAGATTGAACCCAAAGCTAAGCACTTCTCCCATTGCAAGAAAGATCAATCTAGTAGGCCAAACCAAACTGATAATTCGAAGAGACTTGCAAAGATAACCAATCATACATACAAGAATTCAGAGAAGATTCAAATATTGTTCATAGATAATCTTCATCATAAACCCACAATTCATCGGTCTCAACAAACACACCGCAAAAAGAAGATTAGATCGAATAGATCTCCACGAGAGAGGGGGAGAACATTGTATTGAGATCCAAAAAGAGAGAAGAAGCCATCTAGATACTAACTATGGACCCGAAGGTCTGAGGTAAACTACTCACACTTCATCGGAGAAGCTATGGTGTTGATGTAGAAGCCCTCCGTGATGGATGCCCCCTCCGGCGGAGCTCCGGAACAGGCCCCAAGATGGGATCTCATGGGTACAGAAGGTTGCGGCGGTGGAATTAGGTTTTTGGCTCCGTATCTGATCGTTTGGGGGTACGTAGGTATATATAGGAGGAAGGAGTATGTCGGTGGAGCAACAGGGGGCCGACGAGGGTGGAGGGCGCGCCCTGGGGGGGTGGGCGCGCCCCCATACCTCGTGGCCTCCCCTTTTGTTTCTTGATGTAGGGTCCAAGTCTCCCGGATCATAATCTTCCTAAAAATCACGTTCCCGAAGGTTTCAGTCCGTTTGGACTTCGTTTGATATTCCTTTTCTGCGAAACTCTGAAATAGGCAAAAAACAGCAATTCTGGGCTGGGCCTCCGGTTAATAGGTTAGTCCCGAAAATAATATAAAAGTGAATAATAAAGCCCAATAATGTCCAAAACAGTAGATAATATAGCATGGAGCAAGCAAAAATTATAGATACGTTGGAGTCGTATCAGTACCAATTAAAGAAGAAACCATAATTTATAGTGTTGATCCAATTGTTCCCTCTGCTTATATTGAGAAACCACCTTTCCCTATTAAGATAAAGTAACATGCTAAAGTTTCACTTTGGTTAACAAAAGTTATATTAGAACAACTAAACCTGATGAACAAATCAAAGTAGAACCTAGTATTTCTATTGTTAAAGATCTCTTGGAAGAAGATATGGATGGGCCTCATGAGTTTAATTTTACCATGTTTACACTGGTACGCGTCGGTCCTAAGAAAACGGGTTTTAACCCCTTTCCGCGACGGCATTTGGAACCGTCGCCAAGTGAGAGTGGGCGATAGGGGGGTCCTTCCCACATGACCCAGAAACCGTCGGGGATATGCCCTCCTGGCACACACGTTCAGCAAAATGAGGTCGTGTGCGACCGACGGGCGCTCAAATACGGAAATACGTATAGTAGAGCTAAAAATACAATTATACGGCGAAATTGTTTCCGGTCGCAAGTACATCCCACACAGTCAGTCCCCGCTAAACGTTTCCGTTTGTATGTACATCCCACATAGTCGCTCCAAGGAAAACGTTTTCGTTCACAGGTACATATCACACAATTTTTCCCGTTAAATCGTTTGTGATAGCGTTGCCATTGCACATGATATTAATAATTTTATTGTTTGTGTTATTGAATGCATCACACACGGTGCGCAGAAGAAACTGTGTGGCAAAGGTTGTCCATCACACACACTTTTTATGTGATAAACGTTTGCGCAAGGTGGCCTAACGCAAACAGTTTTCAAGAGAAAGTCATGTGTGAAGTGGAGATTGATCGCACACGTAGTGGATCCTAGAAACGTTTCTGATCTCCACGTATATCGCAGACGTTTCGCTTTCGCAAACCATGTGCAGTGTAATACCTAATTAATCCATAATTAATCCAATTAATCCCTAATTTAAATATCACATGTCAAATTTGAAAGTAGGCAATCACTTATTTCATATCCAACCATGTTTATTACAAATATAGGTTCAACCACGAATCCATAATTCAATGCACAGGTACATATATACGAAAGAACTACAAAAGCACCAAGTAAAGAATGATGAACCACAATTGTACTAAAGACTGTAAAGAGAGAGGCGAAAGACATCCTGGTTGCTGGATAAGGTGAAGCGGAATGCCCATATTGTGCCCTCCTCAATGCGTAAGGCGCGCACGACTCTAGGCCAACCCCTTGTGATGGCTGCCTATCCATCCTTCACTGTCTTCATTAGGACTTCTCGATGCTCATTGTAGTCTGGATGAAATACTCTAACATTCATTGCGTGTCCACCAATCATGTACTTTGCGAGGTAATCTTGAGTGAACTGCTTCGGGAACCACTGGGAACGAAAAAGATTCAGACATTGTTGTCTAACAACTCATTATCGACAGTAAAAAGAGAAGGTTATAGAGTTTGTAGTTACCATCCTACAGCTCACTGTTGTGTTCGATAGAGCATAAACAAATAATTTCCTTGCCACCATTCGTATCTTTTTGCTAATAATCCTTATCAGTTTCCTCACTTGATGCTTGTTCATCAATATCTCATTGCCCCATACACAAAAAGGTTCGATTTGTGGATCCTTGCCAAGGGCATTTGTACCTACAAGCAACAAGTCAATATTAGAAGCTAACCAGTGTCCAGGCCTGGATCTATATGCACTACATTATGGAACGACAGGGGGAGTACAAGCCGAGGGATGAAGCTAACCTCGGCGGAAAATGATGGCCACTCCCGTTTTGTCCTGCTTAAGTAGTGGAAAGGCATGATAAGTACAACAATCTTAACATCAAAAAAATATAGCAAAGGTGAACAACATCATCTCCAAATGATAGCTTGAATGTGTTGGTTTTAGCATGTTGTTAAAGCGGATATAAAATGGAAGGCAATGTTACCGACAGAAGGCTTAACAACCATTAAATATTGCAATTCAAACTGGTATTGTTGAAAATGAATAGAACGTAGGTAATGCTTAAACATCACACTGGATAAATGTGTAAAACTGAAATAAAGGGCATGTGTTAACTACACCAGGAATAACTGGAACAAAATATAGCCGTTCAAACTGGTATTGATGTAGTCGAGCGGCACAGTTCCGACTTGCACATAACGAACAACACATTGTGAATGACTGAAATAAACAAGGCATAAATGACCAGTATAACAACCAAATATAGCCATTGAAAACTGGAAAGAGTCTCACTGCAACCAACCTAACAAGCAAATACAGATAAACAGGGCATATGCTTGAAAACTGGACAAATGCTCACTGCAACCAACCTAACAAACAGATAAAGATAAACAAGGCATCTGCTTGATAACTGGACAAATGCTAAAAAGCAACCTAACAACCAAATACGGATAAACAAGGCATCTGCTTGATAACTGGGACAAATGCTAAAAAGCAACCTAACAACCAAATACAGATAAACAAGGCATCTGCTTGATAACTAGACAAATACTCACTGCAACCAAACTAAGAACCAAATACGGATAAACAAGGCATCTGCTCGATAACTGAAAAATGCTCACTCCAACCAACCTAACAACCAAATATAGATAAACAAGGCCTCTACTCACGATAAACAACCAAATATAGCCATTCGTGAAACTAAAGTGGACAATTCATACTTAAACATTACATAGACCTATTGAACAATACATCTTTGCATAACTGAAATAATTAAACATGGCACAGTTAAAGCACTGCACGGCAAATGCTACTACAACAAAGGGTACGGGGTGGCAAGCTAGAAAAGGTAAGATTTGCTGATAGAACGTTCCCTCACATTTCATGGACGGGATCCTTCCAGTTGGAAGAGCACAGACCCATGGTGCGCTCTCTGATGTCACAGATGGGTTGTTTCACCTTGGAAGAACCTTCGTGGGTTCCCTCCTCGTGGTCGTGGTCGTGGTCAATGAGATCTGACTTGGCAATTGAGGATCCCAAGCCGCCGTCGTAGAACGTGTCCTTCAGAAGTGACAAAATGGGCTCGATGGCGTATAAAGCTCGCAAATCCTTGACCACTTGGCGAAGGAGATCAGCGGCAGGGCCGTCGAAGAGATCGATGGCGGTTGAACCAAAGGGGTTGGGGATGGACCACTTAACCTGTGACATGGCCCGTGTGAAGCCGTCGGTGTGGGCGAGCTTGATGTCGTAGCCAGCTTTCCCAAGATACAGTAATACGCTAGCCCGCTGACATGAAGCCTTCAGTATGGCAATGTAGTCAACGTCTTCGCCGGCTTCCACGATGACGTGCTACTCCGGGATCGACAGGTCGGGGCGAACGGCGGCCACCTCGCCAACGTCCGCCGGAGAGGCCATGATAAACCTCTTCTTGGCCGAACGCTCGTCGGGCTCCCCGGGATACGTGGTCGAGCTTAGGCTGCGACATTCTGGAGCAGGGTATGTGGATCTGGCGGGGAGGGATACCGCATGCCTCATCTAAAAACTCATGGGAGTGGGGCGACGGTATGGGAATTGCTGGATAACCTGAACTTTATTATCTAAACTAGGAGGAACAGGCAGACCGGCAGGGTTGGCGGCGGCGCCTGCGGCGGCCGCGAGATAGGGTTCGATGGGGGGAGGGCGGCGGGTGGGGCACTGTGGAGGGGGGTGGTGGTGTTTGAGGATATGCCGCGGCTACTGAAATTTTTAGTAATGGTGGGTGGAGATGGTGGTGGACGAGGGAGGGCGATGGTTCAAATGCCTCGGCTACTGTAATTTTACTATAAGGTTGGTGCTGGAGGAGTGTGGGCGACGGTTGAAGTACGGCGGCTACTAAAATTTGGGTAAAGGAATTGATGCGGGGCGGGAGTGCCCAAGATCGCGCACGGTCCAATAACAATATGCGTGTATGATAATAAGGAAAAGTGGCGCGGATCCGCCGATTTTTGCAACGCTCAAGGCAGGTAGTTTGTTTTTTATATTTCTAGCTAGCTAGTCTACTACACACGGTTCGTCCTAATTTCCAAATAAACTTACCCGCCTTTAGCTTGCACAGGTGGTGGTTTTACAGCGCACTTGCATCGCACACGGTCAAGCCAGTACCTCCACCCTTTGCTCGCGCTTGCGTGGTCGTGGTGATTTCAGCGCACTTGCATCGCACACGGTTGAGCCAGTACCTCCACCCTTTGCTCGTGCTTGCGCGGTCATGGTGATTGCAGCGCACTTGCATCGCACACGGTTGAGCCAGTACCTCCACCATAATTTGCTCGCGCTTGCGCGGTGATGTCTACTACACAACCTTCTTCTTCTAGACGTTGTTGGGCCTCCAAGTGCAGAGGTTTGTAGGACAGTAGCAAATTTCCCTCAAGTGGATGACCTAAGGTTTATCAATCTGTGGGAGGCGTAGGATGAAGATGGTCTCTCTCAAACAACCCTGCAACCAAATAGCAAAGAGTCTCTTGTGTCCCCAACACACCCAATACAATGGTAAATTGTATAGGTGCACTAGTTCGGTGAAGAGATGGTGATACAAGTGCAATATGGATGGTAGATATAGGTTTTTGTAATCTGAAAATATAAAAACAGCAAGGTAACTAATGATAAAAGTGAGCACAGACGGTATTGCAATGCTTCGAAACAAGGCCTAGGGTTCACACTTTCACTAGTGCAAGTTCTCTCAACAATAATAACATAATTAGATCATATAACAACCCCTCAACATGCAACAAAGAGTCACTCCAAAGTCACTAATAGCGGAGAACAAAACGAAGAGATTATTGTAGGGTACAAGACCACCTCAAAGTTATTCTTTCCGATCAATCCATTGGGCTATTCCTACAAGTGTCACAAATAGCCCTAGAGTTTGTAGTAAAATAACACCTTAAGACACAAATCAACCAAAACCCTAATGTCACCTAGATACTCCAATGTCACCTCAAGTATCCGTGGGTATGATTACGATATGCATCACACAATCTCATATTCATCTATTCAAACCAACACAAAGAACTTCAAGAGTGCCCCAAATTTTCTACCGGAGAGTCAAGACGAAAACGTGTGCCAACCCCTATGCATAAGTTCACAAGGTCACTGAACCCGCAAGTTGATCACCAAAACATACATCAAGTAGATCACGTGAATAATCCATTGTCACCATGGATAAGCACATGCAGGACATACATCAAGTGTTCTCAAATCCTTAAAGACTCAATCCGATAAGATAACTTCAAAGGGAAAACTCAATCCATTACAAGAAATTAGAGGGGGAGAAACATCATAAGATCCAACTATAATAGCAAAGCTCGCGGTACATCAAGATCGTGCCAAATCAAGAACACGAGAGAGAGAGAGAGAGAGAGATCAAACACATAGCTACTGGTACATACCCTCAGCCCCAAGGGTGAACTACTCCCTCCTCGTCATGGAGAGCGCCGGAATGATGAAGATGGCCATCGGTGATGATTCCCCCTCTTGACAAGGTGCTGAAACAGGGTCCCAATTGGTTTTTGGTGGCTACAGAGGCTTGCGGTGGCGGAATCCTGATCTAGGTTTCTTTTCAGGGGTTTCTGTATTTATAGGAAGTTTTGGCGTCAGTCTCACATCAGGGGGGGTCTCCGAGTCATCCAGGAGGCAGGGGGCGCGCCCAGGGGGTAGGGCTCGCCCTCCACCCTCGTGGATGGCTCAGTACTCTTCTGGCCCAACTATTTTACTCCGGGGGCTTCTTTTGGTCCATAAAAAATCATCAAAAATTGGCACGTCAATTGGACTCCGTTTGGTATTCCTTTTCTATAAAACTCAAAAACAAGGAAAAAACTGAAACTGACACTGGGCTCTAGGTTAATAGGTTAGTCCCAAAAATTATATAAAATAGCATATAAATGCATATAAAACATCCTAGATGGATAATATAATAGCATGGAACAATCATAAATTATAGATACGCTGGAGACGTATCAAGCATCCCCAAGCTTAATTCATGCTCGTCCTCGAGTAGGTAAATGATAAAAACAGAATTTTTGATGTGGAATGCTACCTAACATATTTATCAATGTAATCTTCTCTATTGTTGCAAGAATATTCAGATCCATAACATTCAAAACAAAAGTTTAATATTGACATAAAAACAGTAATTCTTCAAGCACACGAACAAAGTAATCATGTCTTCTCGAAATAACATGGCCAAAGAAAGCTATCCCTACAAAATCATATAGTCTGGCTATGCTCTATCTACATCACACAAAATATTTAAATCATGCACAACCCCGATGCCAAGCCAAGCAATTGTTTCATACTTTTTATGTTCTCAAACTTTTTCAATCTTCACGCAATACATGAGCGTGAGCCATGGACATAGCACTATAGGTGGAATAGAATGGTGGTTGTGGAGAAGACAAAAGGAGAAGATAGTCTCACATCAACTAGGCGTATCAACGGGCTATGGAGATGCCCATCAATAGATATCAATGTGAGTGAGTAGGGATTGCCATGACACTAATGCACTAGAGCTATAAGTGTATGAAAGCTCAAAAATAAACTAAGTGGGTGTGCATCCAACTTGCTTGCTCATGAAGACCTAGGGCATTTGAGGAAGCCCATCATTGGAATATACAAGCCAGGTTCTATAATGAAAATTCCCACTAGTATATGAAAGTGACAACATAGTTGACTCTCTATTATGAAGATCATGGTGCTACTTTGAAGCACAAGTGTGGTAAAAGGATAGTAGCATTGCCCCTTCTCTCTTTTTCTCTCATTTTTTATTCTTTATTTATTATTTATTTTTTTATTTGGGCTTTTTCTCCCTTTTATGGCCTCCTTTTTATTTTTTTATTTTCTGTCCGGAGTCTCATCCCGACTTGTGGGGGAATCATAGTCTCCATCATCCTTTCCTCACTGGGACAATGCTCTAATATTACAACTCAATACTTAGAACAAAGTATGATTCTATATGAATGCCTCCGGCGGTGTACAGGGATGTGCGATGACTCAAGAGTTACATGTATGAAATAATTATGGAAGGTGGCTTTGCCACAAATACGATGTCAACTACATGATCATGCAAAGCAATATGACAATGATGAAGCGTGTCATAATAAACGGAACGGTGGAAAGTTGCATGGCAATATATCTCGGAATGGCTATGGAAATGCCATAATAGGTAGGTATGGTGGCTGTTTTGAGGAAGGTAAATGGTGGGTTTATGGTACCGGTGAAAGTTGCGCGGTACTAGAGAGGCTGGCGACGGTGGAAGGGTGAGAGTGCGTATAATCCATGGACTCAACATTAGTCATAAAGAACTCACATACTTATTGCAAAAATCTACAATTCATCAAAGCAAAGTACTACGCGCATGCTCCTTGGGGGATAGATTGGTAGGAAAAGACCATCGCTCGTCCCCGACCGCCACTCATAAGGAAGACAATCAAAAACTATCTCATGCTCCAACTTTGTTACATAACGGTTCACCATACGTGCATGCTACGGGAATCACAAACTTTAACACAAGTATCTCTCAAATTCACAACTACTCACTAGCATGAATCTAATATTACCATCCTCATATCTCAAAAAAATCATAAGTAATCAAACTTCTCTTAGTATTCAATGCACTTTATATGAAAGTTTTTATTATATCCCTCTTGGATGCTCATCATATTAGGACTAAATTCATAACCAAAGCAAATTACCATGCTGTTCTAAAAGACTCTCAAAATAGTATAAGTGAAGCATGAGAGTTCATTAATTTGTTCAAAATAAAACCATTGTCGTTCTCTAAAAGATATAAGTGAAGCACTGGAGCAAACGAGAAACTACTCCGAAAGATATAAGTGAAGATCAATGAGTAGTTGAATAATTATGTAACTATGTGAAGACTCTCTAACATTTAAGAATTTTAGATCTTGGGATATTATTCAAACATAAATAAAAACAAAATAAAACAAAATGGCGCTCCAATAAAAACACATATCATGTGGTGAATAAAAATATAGCTCCAAGTAAAGTTACTGATGAACGAAGACGAAAGAGGGGATGCCTTCCGGGGCATCCCCAGGCTTAGTCTCTTGGTTGTCCTTGAATATTCCCTTGGGGTGCCTTGGGAATCCCCAATCTTAGGCTCTTGCCACTCCTTATTCCATAGTCCATCGAATCTTTACCCAAAACATGAAAACTTCACAACACAAAACTCAACAGAAAACTCGTAAGCTCCGTCAGTATAAGGAAATAAAATCACCACTTTTGGTACTGTTGTGAACTCATTCTTTATTGATATTGGTGTAATATCTACTGTATTTTAACTTCTATATGGTTCATACCCTCTGATGCTACTCATAGATTCATCAAAATAAGCGAACAACACACAGAAAACAGGATCTGTCATAAACAGAACAGTCTGTAGTAATCTGTAACTATCGAATACTTTTGTAACTCCAAAAATCCTACCAAATTAGGAGACCCTGAGAAATTTGTGTACCAATCCATAACAAAAAGAATCAGATCAAAATCACGTTTCTGTGAATTATCAAAACTAATTTACTGGGCGCAAAAGTTTCTGATTTTCAGCAGGATCAGCACAACTATCACCGTAAGCTATCCTAAAGGTCTTACTTCGCACTTTATTGAAAGAAAATCTATAAAAAATGATTAATATAGTAGCATAATCATGTGAACACAGAAAAACTGTAAGGGTAAATATTGGGTTGTCTCCCAACAAGCGCTTTTCTTTAATGCCTTTTTAGCTAGGCATGCCGATTTCAATGATGCTCACATAAAAGATAAGAATTGAAACATAAAGAGAGCATCATGAAGAATATGACTAGCACATTTAAGTCTAACCCACTTCCTATGCATAGGGATTTTGTGAGAAAACAATTTATGGGAACAAGAATCGACTAGCATAGCAAGCATAACTTCAAGATTTTAGGCACATAGAGAGGAAACTTTATATTATTGCAATTCCTACAAGCATATATTCCTCCCTCATAATAATTTTCAGTAGCATCATGAATGAATTCAACAATATAACCATCACATAAAGCATTATTTTCATGATCTACAAGCATAGAATTTTTATTACTCACCACATAAGCAAATTTCTTCTCATGAATAGTAGTGGGAGCAAACTCAACAAAATAACTATCATGTGAGGCATAATCCAATTGAAAATTAAAATCATGCTGACAAGTTTCATGGTTATCATTATTCTTTATAGCATACATGTCATCACAATAATCATCATAGATAGCAACTTTGTTCTCATCATAATCAATTGAAACCTCTTCCAAGATAGTGGAATCATTACTAAATAAAGTCATGACCTCACCAAATCCACTTTCATAATTGTCACAATAAGATTCAACACCCTCCAAAATAGTGGGGTCATTACTTCCTAAAGTTGACACTCTTCCAAACCCACTTTCATCAATATAATTATCATAAATAGGAGGCATGCTATCATCATAATAAATTTGCTCATCAAAACTTGGGGGACAAAAAATATCATCTTCGTCAAACATAGCATCCCCAAGCTTGTGGCTTTGCATATCATTAGCATCATGGATATTGAAATAATTCATACTAACAACACTGCAATCATGCACATCATTCAAACATTTAGTGCCAGACATTTTTATGCATTCTTCTTCTAACACTTGAGCACAATTTTCCTTTCCATCATTTTCACGAAAGATATTAAAAAGATGAAGCATATGAGGCAACCTCAATTCCACTTTTTTGTAGTTTTCTTTTATACACTAAACTAGTGGTAAAACAAGAAACAAAAAGATTCGATTGCAATATCTAAAGATATACCTTCAAGCACTAACCTCCCCGACAACGGCGCCAGAAAAGATCTTAGTTGACGGGGTGTAGTGCCGCTTACCTAGCCTCCCCGGCGACGGTGCCAGAAAAGAGCTTGATGTCTACTACACAACCTTCTTCTTGTAGACGTTGTTGGGCCTCTAAGTGCAGAGGTTTGTAGGACAGTAGCAAATTTCCCTCAAGTGGATGACCTAAGGTTTATCAATCCGTGGGAGGCGTAGGATGAAGATGGTCTCTCTCAAACAACCCTGCAACCAAATAGCAAAGAGTCTCTTGTGTCCCCAACACACCCAATACAATGGTAAATTGTATAGGTGTACTAGTTCGGCAAAGAGATGGTGATACAAGTGCAATATGGATGGTAGATATAGGTTTTTGTAATCTGAAAATATAAAAACAGCAAGGTAACTAATGATAAAAGTGACCACAAACGGTATTGCAATGCTTCAAAACAAGGCCTAGAGTTCATACTTTTGCTAGTGCAAGTTCTCTCAACAATAATAACATAATTAGATCATATAACAATCGCTCAACATACAACAAAGATTCACTCCAAAGTCACTAATAGCGGAGAACAAACAAAGAGATTATTGTAGGGTACGAAATCACCTCAAAGTTATTCATTTGGCTAATCCTATAAGTGTCACAAACAGCCCTAGAGTTCATAGTAAAATAACACCTTCAGACACAAATCAACCAAAACCCTAATGTCACCTAGATACTCCAATGTCACCCCAAGTATCCATGGGTATGATTATACGATATGCATCACACAATCTCATATTCATCTATTCAAACCAACACAAAGAACTTCAAGAGTGCCCCAAATTTTCTACCGGAGAGTCAAGACGAAAACGTGTGCCAACCCCTATGCATAAGTTCACAAGGTCACTGAACCCGCAAGTTGATCACCAAAACATACATCAAGTAGATCACGTGAATAATCCATTGTCACCATAGATAAGCACATGCAAGACATACATCAAGTGTTCTCAAATCCTTAAAGACTCAATCCGATGAGATAACTTCAAAGGGAAAACTCAATCCATTACAAGAAGGTAGAGGGAGAGAAACATCATAAGATCAAACTATAATAGCAAAGCTCGCGGTACATCAAGATTGTGCCAAATCAAGAACACGAGAGAGAGAGAGAGATCAAACACATAGCTACTGGTACATACCCTCAGCCCCAAGGGTGAACTACTCCCTCCTCGTCATGGAGAGCGCTGGGATGATGAAGATGGCCACCAGTGATGATTCTCCCCTCTGGCAGGGTGCCAGAACAGGGTCCCGATTGGTTTTTGGTGGCTACAGAGGCTTGCGGCGTTGGAACTCCCAATCTAGGTTTCTTTTCGGGGGTTTCTGTATTTATAGGAATTTTTGGCGTCGGTCTCAAGTCAGGGGGGTCTTCGAGTCATCCACGAGGTAGGGGGCGCGCCCAGGGGTTAGGGCTCGCCCTCCACCCTCGTGGATGGCTCGGGACTCTTCTGGCCCAACTATTTTACTCCGGGGTCTTCTTTTGGTCCATAAAAAATCATCAAAAATTGGCACGTCAATTGGACTCCGTTTGGTATTCCTTTTCTATAAAACTCAAAAACAAGGAAAAAACAGAAACTGGCACTAGGCTCTAGGTTAATAGGTTAGTCCCAAAAATCATATAAAATAGCATATAAAACATCCAAGATGGATAATATAATAGCATGGAACAATCAAAAATTATAGATACGTTGGAGACGTATCACACGGTCGTGGTGATTTCAGCGCACTTGCATCGCACACGGTTGAGCCAGTACCTCCACCTTAATTTGCTCGCGCTTGCGCGGTCGTGGTGATTCACATCGCACTTGTATCGCACACGATTAAGATATTATACCACGTGTCCGTTGAGGGTCATCAGAGTCTTTGCAGCAAAAGATAACGTTAGGAAGGGTCAAAAGGCAGCCACACCAGCATGTGGCCCAAATATATATGAGTGAAAAGGGTGGTATGTGATGTTCAAAATTCCAATGCACAACTTTGACCCTGCGGGCCCATGGTTGGGCGTGTCATTGAAGATCGATGAGAGGGGCCGGAAGTGAAGAACCACCTGGAAGTGGCCAAATATATGTACGAATATTTGGGATGTTTAAAACTTTAAATACACAATGCATAACTTTGGTGGCACCTGGCTCGCGAACCCGAAAGCACCCTAACAACCACCTAGCTAGGATATATATAATGACATAATGTCGTACCTAGCTAGGATGCTTGGCCCACCACCTCCCACTTCGTGTCAGCAGGGCAGATGCACATAATGATTGATACTTTGGTCATACATGCATGTCACCATGATCGACCATAAGACGGACCAATGAATCTTTCGTTTGGTCCAATGACAGTTGTTGTTGTCGATAAACCGCTTGGGCCAATAGATTGAACCATCATAAACAACGCACGAGAGGGACCACAAAACCACCACCTCTTGCATGCGGCCCAAAATGATATACGTTGGAAAGGGGTGATGTGTGTTTTCAATATATAATAATATACAAATTAGATGTGGTGCCTACCTCTCGATACAGACAACAACCATGAAGGCAAGGTAGTTAAGGACGAGATACGTACGCAGGGTTTGATGTAGGTCGAACCCAACAATCTGAGCATCTGGGAGGGAATCCTGACAATGCATGAGCTCGAGCTTTGGTTGACCGACATTTGACGGTGACCGGCCCTAACACGAACTAGGAGGAATCCATTCATGGCCAACACATACCCCTCATTATCGGTCAAAGGGATGATATATATACACTCGAGGAGCCCACAGATATCCATGTCGTCAAAAAAAACCACACAAGGGAGACGTGGTTGATTAGAAGACCTCGTATACACTGCATGCGGCCTGAAAATATGTATGGGTATGATGGTGTATGATGTGTTTAAATCCCAAATGCACAACTTCGATGGCCCACGCCAAGTACATTACAAACCGAACACTGTACCCGACTCCAAGCCTGGTTCAATACCTATGATGTCAGTTTCCCAACTTTGAGGCGGCAGCGGGGGGTGGGGGGTCGTCCCACGCATGCGCTCAAACTTTATTTTGTCTAGCATGGGGCACATCTATATATATCTATACATCTATACATCTATACATCTATACACCTATATAGTGTGCGAATAACTATGAGAGTTGCTCGTTGGATGAAGCCAATCCGACGGTACAGAGATGGCAAATCCGAGCACTACTAGCCGTTGAATATCATCTACATTCCACCAGATTCTGCCACATGTACAATCTAGAAGACTCCATGGTTGAACTTAAGCATAATGCACGAACCTCAAAACACAAGCACTTCTCCTTTGTTCTCTAGAATCTTCCATATCTTAATTGCCCAAACCTTTTTTTCTAAATGAATTGTCACTTTTTGTTTTTACCTTTACAATGCACAATTCCATGAATCTTAAAATAGTTTTTTTACAAAACTAACTGATTTTGGATGAGATGAACTATAAGAATTAAACGAACATCTACATCAAGCATACTGGGAGAAGAAGCGGGAAACCGATGAGAGGAGTGGCGAGAAACGATAGCCTGTTTTGAATGAAAACCTAGTAGAGAAGGAAGCGTGAGCTACACGACGCATGCGCACAATGCTCACCCATGTACTGCATGTGCTGTCGAAAGGGCTCAGGGTTGCCGTTCGATCTGGGAGCATCCAATGGTGCACACGTACGATCCACGGGGTTTGGGTTCTGGCCAGTCAGAACACGGGACTCAGATCGCGCGCGCAGCAGGGGTGGAGATCATATGGAAACCAACATTCGGTGGAAACCGGTGAAATCCACAAGAAAAAAATGTTTTGAAGTTTCAAAAAAATGCGGGATGTTAGGAGGATGATGTTTTATTGGCACACAAAATTTCAAGATGAAACACATTAAGAGATGTGAGCTATGAAAAAGAAAAAATCAGTGTTGAATAGTGCCGAATAGTAATGTCACTATTCAGGGCAGAATTTGTCTTCCTCATAGCTCACATCTGATAATGTTTTTCAACTTGAAATTTTGTGTCGCAGTAGAACATCACCTTCTTAACATCCCACATTTTTTCAGATTTTTATGAAACTTTAAAATATGGTTTCCACAAAGTTTTCACTGAATATCGGCTTTCGTTAGTGAACCGTGTGCTATTTGAAACCATTTCGTGAGAAGAATCTCGGTTTTTAAATCCCCATAAATCCAAAACTAAGATGAAAATCGTGAAAACTGCCATGGTGTCATGACATCGCACTTATATGTCGAGGAATTTTTTTCGTCCATTGTGGCGCAAGTTTTATTACAAGCCTCTTACACACCGGACCTTCTCTCAAAGAAGCCTCGTTGTTCCGATAGGGAAACGTGTCCCCTTTGTGGGCGAAACGTAATCACTGCCTCTTTTCACCTTGTATTTTCTTCTACGGGCAACATGGAACGACAGGATATCCGTGCTGAAATTTAAACTTATTCAGGGTTCGTTTGGCCTTTTTATACACTAATTGAGTTTCCTAGGAATTTAGTGTCTATAATTCAAATATGAACTACAAATACATGCTCCAGTTCACCAAAATGGCTAGAAAAATTATACATGTGTCCTTGGGTGCATGTTTAGGTCCCATGCCAGGAATGGGCAAGAATTACAACCGTACTGGTGTCGTGGCTTGTACTCAAACATTTCGAATCTCGGTTTTTAAGTCCCCATAAATCCTAAACTCACCAGAAAGTCATCAAAGGTGGCATGGTGTCACGTCATGGCACATATATGCCATGGTAAAAACATTGTCCAATTTGGGCCAAGCTTTATTACAAACCTCTTACAAAAACTAGAGCTTCTCTCAAAGAAGCCTCATGGTTCTGATAGGGAAACGTGTTCCCCTTGTGGGCGAAATGTAATCACTGCCTCTTTTCGCCTTGTATTTGCTTCCACGGGCAACATGGAACGATAGGATATCCGTGCTGAAATTTAAACTTATTCAGGGTTTGTTTGGCCTTTTTATACACCAATTGAGTTTCCTAGGCATTTAATGTCCATAATTCAAATCTGAACTACAAATACATGCTCCAGTTCACCAAAATGGCTAGAAAAATTATACATGTGTCCTTGGGTGCATGTTTTGGTTTCATGCCAGGAATGGGAACGAATTACAACCGTACCGGTGTCCTGGCTCGTCCTCAAACATTTTGAATCTTGGTTTTTAAGTCCCCATAAATCCTAAACTCACCAGAAAGTCATCAAAGGTGGCATGGTGTCATGTCATGGCATGTATATGTCGTGGTAAAAACATTGCCAATTTGGGCCAAGCTTTGTGACAAACCTCTTACAAACCGGAGCCTGTCGCAAGAACCCTTGTGGTTTCGATAGAGAAACGTATCCCCTTATGGGCCAAACGATAATCACTCCCTCTTCTAGCCTCATATTTTCTTCTACACGTGACACGGAACAACTGGAAATTCGCGCTGAACTTTGAAATTATTCAGGGTTCATTTGACCTTTTTTATTCACTAAGTGAGTTTTCTAGGCATTTAATGTCCACAATTCAAATCCGAACTACAAATACATGCTCCAGTGCACCAAAATTGTCGGCGTTCTGGGAACGGGGGTCCCCACACTTGCCTGCTTGCGGCCCACGGCGTGGCTAGGCCAGCAGGCCGTACGGCCCATCTTCATCGACAAGGCATCCAAGACCCTCGCGAGGGGCCAAGCCTCGCGAGGTGGGCGACGCAAGACCTCCTCAAGAGTGGCCTAGTCAGGCAGGCTCACGATGAGCGGAGCTATCAAGGCGGGGCAAACCTCACGAGACTCTCGTGACATGAGCCGTGACGATCGGTACCAGGCGGGCGCCAGTGCGTGCAGCGTCCTTGTTTCCTCTTTGGTGCTAAGGAGACCAGCGTAGGAGAGGAGTACCGAGGCATCAGACAAAGGTTGCCATATCGATGCAACGAGACCAAGACCAGAAGGACGGCAAGACGGAGTTCATCGTGGAGCCCAAGACGGCGTCACCACCAGAGCTTTTCGCAGGCGAAGACCACTTTTGTCAGGATAGCTTGTTCTATCTGTCCCCCTTCATATTCACCCGCCGTTGTTGGCTTCCTTCCCGCTCAATATTTGGGAAGAGGACCAGGGCCTATATAAGTAGAGCTAGCCACCATAGTAGAGGGAGAGGAGACGGACCCAGCAGTTCATCCAGTTCTGACCCACTAAGTCACCAAGCACAAGAACACCTCAACCTCAGGAGGTTGTTCTTCCCCTTGTACTGTTCTTCATCAGCCCAAGAGGCAATCCACCACCACACACTGGAGTAGGGTATTACACCACAACGGTGGCCCGAACCAGTATAAATCTCGTGTCTCTCTGTGTTGTGAGTTCGTCGAGTTCGTCCGCGAGATCTTAGCGAGCTAGGGCGTAGATCGGTAGGAGGGAAAGACTTCGCGCGCACCCCATTGTTTGAACCTTAAGGGTTTGCAGGAACCCCACATCCGACATTTGGCGCGCCAGGTAGGGGTGCGCCGTAGCTTCCCTCTCGTCGATCAGACGATATATCGCTCCGTCGTCTCCATGGCGGACGCTCGCAGTGCTCGAGCTGAGCGCCAGGCTGCCCTCACCGCCCGCGTTGCTCAGACGGCACCCGTTGGCGGGCCACCTCGTCGCTCTCCGTCCCCCGCCGCCAATGCCGCCACCGGCCCAGCGGGGAACGAGCAGCAGGCGTCCTCCCTGCATCCATCGGTGGGGCAGGACGGCCGCACCGCCACTCCGTCGCTGACCCCGGCCGGTTCTTCGTCCCACGCGCGCCGTGCTCCCATGGAGGCTCGGGCCGCGCTCCTCGTGGCGAACGAGCTCCTGCATTACCGCCCAGTCGACGACCTCTACGAGGAGTGGCTCGATCGCGTCGCCGAGCTTGTCCGCACCGCAGGAGGCTCTCCGGCGCCGTCCCTCTCTCTGCCTCACCCTCAGCCAGCCACGGGAGACGAGGCTCGTGGTGCGCCTCGACCACCTCTGCCCCAAGACGGAGCCTTGGCACCAAGGCGCGCGGTCCTGCGGCGTGATCCACCACGCCCGGCGCTCACGCGCGAAGAGAGAAGCTGCCAAGAAGTCCCTCGGCCACGAGAAGCTGGACCTGCGCTCCCCGCACCACCTCGTCAAGACCGCGCACCGCCCGCAGCAGCGTCGCGTGGACCTTGTCAAGACCAAGTTCCACCTCCGAAGCGGGCCCCAGCAACCATGGCTGGCTGCCGCGCCTTCACCCCCGAACTGCGTAGCGTCGCCTGGCCAGGCAAGTTCAAGCCGGATGTGCCTCAACGCTATGACGGCACCGCCGACCCCGCGGAGTTCCTGCAGCTCTATGAGCTGAGCATCGAAGCGGCCAACGGCGATGAAAAAGTCATGGAGAACTGGTTTCCCATGGCTCTCAAGGATGGAGCCCGCTCCTGGCTCCTGAACCTGCAGCACGGCTCGATCTCCTCTTGGGACAAGATGCGACCGCTTCGTCTCCAACTTTCAGGGCACTCGCGACCGCCTGCCGGCAGCGGGTGACCTGTGCCGCATCAAGCAACAACCAGGAGAGACCCTCCAGAAGTACATCCAGCGTTTCAACAACACTCGCCTCAAGATCCCCATGGTCACGGACGAGGCCATCATCTCCGCGTTCTCAGACGGCGTCCGTGACGTCAAGATGAAGGAAGAGCTCGCTATCCATGAGGAGCTGTGCACATCTCAGGAGCTGTTCAACCTGGCGACCAAGTGCGTAAGAGCTGAGGAGGGGCATCTCTCCCTCCTCGAGCTGTCAGCCGCGGGAGCGGAGAAGAAGAAAGCCAAGGCCAAGGACGTGAAGCGCAAGGAAGCGGCAGTGCTAGCAGCAGAGGCCGACACCAAGCGGGGCAGAGATCAGCCCGAGTCATCCAAGAACAGCCGACCGTTCTGCGCCTTCCACAACCTGAACACCCACAACACCAGTGACTGTCAAGAGCTCAGAGCCATACGAGAAGGACGCTTCGGCCGACGCCTCGAGCGCAGCGACCGAGGCTACGGCCGAGGAGGAGGACGTGGAGGCGGACGCTGGGACGACCGCGGCCCGTGCCAGGAGTGGCGCGACAGGCCTCACGAGGACTGCTGGTAGGACTATCCTCGCGAGGGCGCCTGGAGGGACCAGCCTCGTGAGGATCGCCCTCAGGGCAACGCCGGTCTTCCCCCGCTGCCGCCACCAAGAAGGAACGATGACCACCATCAGGACGAGGGGGCTAGGGGCTTTCAGGAGTCGCGTGCGATCGCCTGCATCTTGGGCGGTGCCCAGGCCCCAGCCTCTTAGCGCATCTTCAAATAGTTCGCTCGCGAGGTGAACGCGGTGCTCCCCAAGCTTGAGGCCACGGGCCCGCTCAAGTGGTCCCAATGTGCCATCACTTTCAACTCGGCAGATCAGCTCAAGTGCGCGGCCATGGCCGGCGCCCTCCCGATGTTGTGTTCCCCAATCATCAGCAACGTGCAGGTTACCAAGACCCTCATCGACGGCGCGCAGGGCTCAACGTCCCGTCCGTCGACACGTTCGACAACCTCCAAGTGCCATATGAGCAGCTCCAGTCTACCAAGCCTTTCTCAGGAGTGACCGATGGTTCCACCACACCGATAGGGCAGGTCCGCCTGCCCATCACCTTCGGCACGCGCGACAACTACTGCACCGAGCTCATCGACTTCGACGTCGCACACATCCGCCTGCCGTACAACGGCATCCTCGGGTATCCAGCCCTGGCCAAGTTCATGGCAGTCACCCATCACGGCTACAACGTCCTCAAGATGCCAGGAAGCGGCGGAATCATCACGGTCCCATGTGAAGAAAGAGATGCGGTGTGCTCCCTCGAGCGCGCCTTCCAGGCTGCAGCAATCGACGACCCCGACAGCAGAAGTGAGGGCCCTCCGGAGGCCATCCCCAAGAAGAAGCAGCCGCGTCGCACAGGACCTCAGGAGGATGGTGTCGTGGTAGGAGCCTCGTCAGGATCAGCGTCCGTCCCTGGGGCGCCTCCCTCCATCGCATAGGAAGGCGCGCCCGGCGCCCTCCTCGGGCAGGTGTAACACCCCAAAATTTTCACCTTGTTTCATTAATTAAAATTTTGCCAGGAAATTTAATTTTTATTTTCGGGATTTTTCTTTTGGTTGCAAAACCTCCCTTTTCTTGGATATTGTGGAGTCTTTCCCCCAAGTGAGAACTTTCCAAAAATATTATTGGACTTGTATACCCTCTCAAGAAAACATTTCTTTTATCTGTGGAATTATTTATATAATTATTATTTTTTTCTGAGCCTTATTTCTTTTGAAGTGATTTTTATAAGTTTTAGAGGCTCATTTGCACTACAACCCTTTTATAGATTCATTTAAAAATTTCACCAAAATTTGGGGATGACATTTGGTGTTCCTAAATCACTTTTATGCATAAACCTCTCTTAATCAATTGTGAATTTTGAGCTTTACCCCAGGTTTTCAAATCTGGTCCAGTTTGTGAATTGCCCTGCAACCTATTTAAATATTTCTTAAAAAAAATTTACAAATGTTTGGAGATGTCAGTAGATGCATATAATTCAACTTTATGCAAAAACCCATGTGTATTCTTTGAAAAATTTGAGCAAACCATCCTCTTTTACTCTCTGGCCCAGTTTGGCTTTTTCTACTGCAACCCTAATTTATTTTGCTCTAGTGCCCATGAGCTTTTTTCCTGCTTGTAGTCCTCCCTACCAAACCCTTAAATCCAGGAGAATGGACCCATTGGAGTATTTTTGGTCCATGAAACAATGCCCTTTACTTTCTATCCAGTATTGGTTTTCTCAAAAACTTGCTCTAACAAGTTTTTGTTTTTGACAAACTAACCTTGCCATCATCACTTGTACCTAAGGAGACTATGATCTCGAGTTTTTGGCCACCCCATGAGATACCTAGATGACCATAGCATTCTGTCAAACACCTTGTGGGCATGGCCAGTTTTGGCTTGGTTTTTAGTTTGCATTGTGGGCTTGATCCCCTGACCAAACCAGCATGTCCACTAAGCCCCTAAATAACTCTAACCTAGACCTGTTAATCCCCAGCCCCACCCAAGCCTCCTGGCATGCCTTGGCATTTTGCCGAACGCCTGGCGTGCATGCTCTGGACGCGCCCAGAGCGCACATTTTGCACGCGCACGCATCGAGCTGCCGCGTCTCGCCGCCGCCCTCCCCGCGCCCGTGCTGACCCTTGGCCACTCGCAGCCATCGCACCCAACCCCTCCCTCGCCGCAGAGCCGCCCCGGCCACCGCCTGGCACCCCACAAAGCCACCGTCAGGTCGGCCATGGCGGCTAGCTGACGGCCGCAGCAGGCCCCGGCCGTGGCAGCACCGCCCGATCCACTCCAGCGTGCCAGCTGCCCTCTGGAACAGCTCGAGCTCATCCGCGAGCTCGTTTGCTAGCGCACGTCGCCGCCACGTCGCCCTGCAGCTACAGAACGGCGGTTCACCGTCGATCCTATCCACGGCCCCCGTCGGAACCGACCTCAACCGCTATAAAAGGGACCCCGAGCTCCTCCAAGACCCCAGGCAACCTCAAGCCATCCCCCTAGGGCTCCCTTAGCCGGCAATCGATGGGGAGAGGCCTTCTTCCTCGTCTCCGGCCGGTTCGGTCGCCGCCACACTCCGGGGCCGTGCGTCGTGAGCTGAGCCTCCCTTGCCCTTCCAGCACCGCCATTAGACTCTCCTAGACCGTGCGGAGCCACCCAACGCCTCAGCCTCGACCGGAAACCATCGGAGCCCAAACCCCCAATTGCTGCCGAAACGCCGTCCGCCGCGAAGCTCGCCGCCGGCGACTCCCTGCGTCCCCGCCAACCTTTCGACCACGGGGAGGACCGCCCTGGACTGGCGGATCCATCCCTGCCCTCGGGGCCCCGTGGGGAGCCGCCGTTCGCCGGCGTCGATCGCCGGAGCCCTGCCTCTGTTCGGCTAGAGGAGGAAGGAGGCGGGGGCGACTGGTCAAACCTGACCAGTGGGCCCAAGGGACCCACTGTCAGTGACCCACGAGTCGATCCACGCTGGATTAAGTGGAAGCGTAAACCAAGAAGTACGTCTCCTCCGAAACGTTTTTCCTTTTCTTTTTCTTTTTTTAAAAACAGAGTTTGGACTAAACTTTGACTGGCTATAAGTTTTTAAATATAAGTCCAAATGACTTGATTCTTTTTTTGTTGTTTCTCAAATTCTGTCTAGTTTATTTTCATATTTATTTGAAAATTTTCCAGACACCTTTTTGTACTGTTTTAAAATTATGTGTTAATTTAAATTTCCTCAAAATAGGATTTTGGAGAGAGAAGAAAACTTTCAAAAAGTTTTTGGGATGCACCCTGCCTCTCCACAACTTGAAGGCAAGCATTCTGAACCCTGGCATAATATTATGTGTGTTGTTTGATACAGTTACAACACCACCTTAACACAAAATATTCATTATTTTATGTGATGATATGATCATACTCATGAGTGCAAAATGAATGTTCCTTGCTGTTGGAATTTGATATGCTTGTGATAGTAATCACCCTTGTCTGCCTTTCATGCCTACCGGAAGAAATCCGGGAAAGCCTCTGTCTTGGGTAGACACGAGCTTGTCTCCAGTCTCCATCGAGACGGTTGTGTCCGGTATGGCATAGTAAGGTATGATGAGTGGGGATTCTGTCTGTTGGTTGAAACACAATTCCTATGCTAACCATTCAGGGAATACTTAAACCTCCTGAGTCGGCCGTAGATCGAGTCTTGTTCCAGTAACCCCCATACTTGTTTCGTACTACCACTTGTCCCTGCCATAGGTAGGGTACGGTTCAGTAAGTTGTCAACCCCTTACCTAGCACACACCATACAGAGAGGCCATGGTGGAAGATACCGGAGGCATCCGGTAGGCCTGCCACCTGGTCCGGGGGCATGGGTGTTTCGGTTGTAGCTGAAGGGGTAGCTCCCCTAGTTTGCGCGCGGTATAAATTTTGTGATCCCATGCTAAGTCGAAGTTGTAGCCTCCCCACTTAGAGTTTCGCTTAACGGGTGTCATGGGTGATTCCAGACACCGGTAAGTTAGGCTAGTGTGTGCGGTTAGGTGTGTTTTCAATTAAAAGACCGTAGACGGAATTAGTCTCGACGGACTAAAGAAATCCGTTACCCGTGGGTAAAGAGTACACCCTCTGCAGAGATTATACATCTATTTGAATAGCCGTGTCCATGGGTAAGGACTACAGTCTGGGATGGGTCAAGTGTCGTCTTAGTGTCGGTCTTCGGAGGAAAAATTGCTAAACCAGAACATGGATCATGACTTGTGACTCATGATGATTATGATCGCTATTATTATGGACTAACCATTTACATTATTTGAATTATTGAGTATCCCTGGGACGGTTCTACCTCCTGGATATTCACTGTGATCATTCTCTTATAAGCCTTTTATGTGGCGTCGCTCAGACGCCCGACTGTGGCATGCTTGTTATTTAAATTATTTATAAGCCCTTTGTGTGGTGTCGCTCAGAAGCCTGACTGTGGCATGCTTGTTATTTAAATTATTTATAAGCCCTTTATGTGGTGTCGCTCAGACGCCTGACTGTGGCATGCTTGTTATTTAAATTATTTATAAGCCCTTTATGTGGTGTCGCACAGACGCCCGACTATGGCATGCTTGTTAATTCTATTATTTATAAGCCCTTTATGTGGTGTCGCATAGACGCCCGA
This sequence comes from Aegilops tauschii subsp. strangulata, assembly GCF_002575655.3. Lineage (NCBI taxonomy): Eukaryota > Viridiplantae > Streptophyta > Magnoliopsida > Poales > Poaceae > Aegilops > Aegilops tauschii. The sequence goes on along the minus strand of NC_053041.3, from coordinate 92,063,166 downwards.
CTGTGGCATCCTTGTTATTCCTTTTAATTTATCTTATTATCCTTTCGAGGCGTCGCTTCAGACACCCGATCGGTGCATTCTATTTCTACTCCCATATTGCATATTCGTGTTATATACGAATGACCTGCTTGTGTGCATCATGGATTTTTATTTCGTGACTGGCGTTGTGATCATAGAATATTTCAAAGCATGATTACCTTTTGTTATGTTATACCTATGTTCATAATGTTTGCGAGTACATTCAAAAGTACTCACTGGCTTGTCCCTGGCTATTGTCTTGGCCAGATTTCTTGCATGGAGAAGAGCGTTGCGATGACAGCCCCGGAACCCATGCAAAGGTGATAGCAGCCTTGCGAAGATAGGAGTTATCCTGGTCAGCTGTTCCTGTTGGAAATGGAGTCCCATAGACGCAGATGAACCACAAACCGCTTCCGCCATCAACCACTAGAAACCAATTGTTGTACTCATAGGCCACAATGGTCTTGTACTACATATCTTGCACTTTGCTTGGAATTTCTGTATCAAGTTGGTGCCTCATCAGCTAACAGAAATCCTGGGGCTGGTGAGCACAAGGATCATTTTCTGGGAAAATATATCCCGAAAACCCGGTCCTGACAAACTTGGTATCAGAGCCAGGCAGACCATTGTCTAAATCCTATCTTAGCCAGGTCGAAAAACCTAGGTTAACCAACCCACCAGATCTTAACCTAACCCCGGCCAAGCTTCTCGTGTAAGATAGCCACACAGTGACCCCGACACCTTTTGGCAGTCGGTGCCCAACCTATCAGCCTAGCCCGTCGATCACGCGCCAGTGACCGACACCTAAAATGTCTCATTCGCAAGCGTGCGAAGGAAGACTCCGTCCCCTTTTTTCTATAAAAAGGGCACGCTAGCCTCAACCCAGCACTGCACAGCCTCTACCCCAAACCAAGCTAAAATGCCTGGACCCATTGTTCACAATGAGACCATAGCAACCAACCTTGGAGGTTTTGTGACCGTGCTCGCAAACCTCACCCGCCGTGCCTATGCATTAGAAGAGCCCCAAAATATGTTGTGTACCAAGGACCCATGAGCGGTGAGAGCCATCAATTCTGGGCCACTGTACACATCTATGGCAGCGGTCTATCGCTAGAACGCCCCTACAGGTTCACTGGAAGGACAACTTCCTTTGAGCCACAAGCCATCCAGCTAGCAGCTCGAGAGGCTATAGTTCAACTCCGGCACTTGTCGCCCAGAGTTAACTGTCGCTCGTTCTACTACTACCCTAGCCATGACGGGTATGGTAAGCCGCCCCAGGTTGCCAACGGAGATCACGAGACGGATCCTGCATTGTTGCATCTGGTGCGCTATGTAAGTGCACTAGAGGAACTGTTCGATCAGATCACCCTTGATCTGATCGTAGCTCGTGGAGAACTGGTTCGCCTAGCCCCGGCAAGAAGAGAAGATGAGCCCGACGCCGACGACCCAGTCGTGCTGTTCGGACAACCGATCGAGTCCTTGAGGACTTCCCCAGCCATCGGCCAAAATGCTTTGGTGTCCCCAGAAGTGCTTCGTCGCCTTTTGGGAACACGCTCCAACGGGATTGTGGCCAACAACCCCCGCGATGGTCATCATCGCTACCCCGACCCTGCAGCCCCTCAACCTCATCCAACTAATCCCGACGGTGAAACCCGTGGAGAAGCCTCGACGTCCACAAGGCAAGCCCGCTTAGATATTAACGAAGTAGACTAAGTCACTCGAGTAGTACCGAGCCTTAGTATTTCTACGCCTTGTAATTGTGTGATCCTGTATCACCATAATTAAATGCTGTGTGCTTGTGCGCCCCTATTTTTGAATAGTATCCATGCATAAGTACGTCGGCGTACAGTTGCATTTTTAAATTCCGGGCGCAGCTACCAAAACCACCCCGACGACACCCACAGTAATGCGTCACTTTGTGAGATATGTATATCTGTAGCTTTGACCCCGACCCCCATAAGAGCAGAACCGACAAACTGGTTACCTTTCACCGCGATAAATGACCCCGCCCAGATGCTATATAAAAAGGCCACCTCGTGACCTTGCCAAGTATCTCTCACCTTGTGCATAACTCTCGCAGTCATTCCTTTGCCATGCCGAGCCCCAGTATTTACCTGAGAACTCCAGATGCCACCCCAGGTAGTTTTGTCAAAATATTGTGGGACTTTACGTGCAGTACCATGAGTGCCATCCATCCACCCCAGTACGAGTTGCTCAAATCGAGGATCACCCCGTCCACCTCGAAATATTGGGCAGTGGTGCACATCCCTCCCACAAACCCAAACCAAGACCCAACGGAAGTCTCCTTTGTGGGGAAATCTATGTCGACTCCGCAAATGGCCATAGAAGCTGCTGCATACGAAGCAATTGCTCGCCTTCGATTCACGGTGCCCTATGCCAGCGAACAGGGGTATTATTACTTCCCGACTCGTACAGCACCCGGAGAAGTAGCATCTTTCCCCAGTGGACAAATTGAGAGAGACCCAGTGCTGGCCAACCTTGCACAGTATGTCATCGCTCAAGAGCGTTTAACCCAGCGAGTAATGGGTTATCTCTAGAGCCTCGCTGATTTAAATCCTCAGATCGCTATTGGCAGACCACCGAGGCCCGACCAGGAGAGACGCATTCATCGGCTAGTCAATCCGCTTCCCCCGATAGAAGAGGAGTGTGCCCCAGTACCAGAGACGTTTTCTCAGGACCCTATCCATTTACTGTTATCATTGTAGACGTCACTACTATGTTCATTGTCTCAGCATTTATTTCTGTGCCGCAACTCATGCGTGGTATCCTAAAATTGAGCGATGGATTAAATTTTTAGTTTCAATTAATGTGAGTGGTTTTTTTTCTTACTACTGTTAATTTTTATTAACCGTTTTCACTCTCGGTAATTCTGAAAAGAGATTTTTCCCGGAATCGTTGCGGCATATATCTCTTCACGACGTAGATTTTTATTCACGCAACACCACAGCAGACTCACAACTGCAACCACTCGACCTCGTGCACTATTTGCTAATGCCCATACACATGTTACACCTAACTGATCACCTCTGAAGGAGAGGTTAGTGGGTAATCACTCGGGTACAAGCTACCTCCAACGCACTGACAACAGTTAGCGCCCGACACCGCACTTAATTCTCATGATCACCACCACCGCGAAGGGCTAACACTCGAGCGGCAGCATCACGGCGATCATCGAGGATCATCACGCACAGGAGCACGGAGAACCCCAGCAACGCCGCCAACCCTCCGCACATCAGGACCACGTACCAGTCCGGCATCACCTCCGCCATTAGAGCCTCGTCTCGAGCTCCTGCAAACAGAAATGGAGGAGAAGGAAGGAGAAGGAGAAGCTAGGCCAGGTGTGAGGAAGAAGAAAGGAGCACCGCGATCATTTTATAGCTCGAGATCGGTGTATGGTGGGCGAGGTCTACCAGCGCCGCTCGTCGCTCGATCGCCGGTGTTCGGTGGTGAATCCGCGAGCAGTGCCGACAGTGCACTGGCCCGCGAGGTGAGTGCACGCTGCACCAGCAGCTAGCACGCCGTGCACTACCGCAGTACGGCCTAGATGCCCTACGCGCTAGACGTCGCCAGTGGAGAAAGCGCGGGAAAGCACGCGGGAGAGAGGAAGAGGAGAGAGCCAAAGGTAGAAGAAGAGGCCGACAGTGGGCCCCGGGTCCACCTGTCAGCCAGAGGGAGCACTGTGCTCTCGGGTACGACCAGCGTATTTTAGAAATTTAGAATTTATTCTAAATTTACTATATCCAACGTAGAAATCTCTCGTTTTCCCCAAACCATGGATTTTTCCCACACAGCGCCAGTATAGCACACTGTAGTTTTACACCACTTATTGCCCTCTCACTGTAGATACATTTTATTGCATAAGTAGGATGGTTTTTTTTGGTAAGAGCAATGTTTGTTCAAAACAGCTTTTAGCAAATCTCGAGGACGAGATTTTTCTTAAGGGGGGTACTGTTGTAACACCCCAAAATTTTGACCTTGTTTTTTAATTAAAATTTTGCCAAGAAATTTAATTTTTACTTTCGGGATTTATCTTTTGGTTGCAGAACCTCCCTTTTCTTGGATATTGTGGAGTCTTTCCCCCAAGTGAGAACTTTCCAAAAATATTATTGGACTTGTATACCCTCTCAAGAAAACATTTCTTTTATCAGTGGAATTATTTATATAATTATTATTATTTTCTGAGCCTTATTTCTTTTGAAGTGATTTTTATAAGTTTTAGAGGCTCCTTTGCACTACAACCCTTTTATAGATTCATTTAAAAATTTCACCAAAATTTTGGGATGAAATTTGGTGTTCCTAAATCACTTTTATGCAAAAACCTCACTTAATCAATTGTGAATTTTGAGCTTTACCCCAGGTTTTCAAATCTGGTCCAGTTTGTGAATTGCACTACAACCTATTTAAATATTTCTTTAAACAAATTTACAAATGTTTGGAGATGTCAGTAGATGCATATAATTCAACTTTATGCAAAAACCCATGTGTATTCTTTGAAAAATTTGAGCAAACCATCCTCTTTTACTCTCTGGCACAGTTTGGCTTTTTCTACTGCAACCCTAATTTTATTTTGCTCTAGTGCCCATGAGCTTTTTTCCTGCTTGTAGTCCTCCCTACCAAACCCTTAAATCCAGGAGAATGGACCCATTGGAGTATTTTTGGTCCATGAAACTATGCCCTTTACTTTCTGTCCAGTATTGGTTTTCTCAAAAACTTTCTCTAACAAGTTTTTGTTTTTGTAAAACTAACCTTGCCATCATCACTTGTACCTAAGGAGACTATGATGTGGAGTTTTTGGCCACCCCAAGAGATGCCTAGATGACCATAGCATTCTGTCAAACACCTTGTGTGCATGGCCAGTTTTGGCTTGGTTTTTAGTTTGCATTGTGGGCTTGATCCCCTGACCAAACCAGCATGTCCACTAAGCCCCTAGATAACTCTAACCTAGACCTGTTAATCCCCAGCCCCACCCAAGCCTCCTGGCATGCCTTGGCATTTTGCCGAACGCCTGGCGTGCATGCTCTGGACGCGCCCAGAGCGCACATTTTGCACGCGCGCGGACCGAGCCGCCGCGTCTCGCCGCCGCCCTCCCCGCGCCCGTGCTGACCCTTGGCCACTCGCAGCCATCGCACTCGACCCGTCCCTCACCGCAGAGCCGCCCCGGCCACCGCCTGGCATCCCACAGAGCCACCGTCACGTCGGCCATGGCGGCTAGCTGACGGCCGCAGCAGGCCCCGGCCGTGGCAGCACCGCCCGAGCCACTCCAGCGCGCCAGCTGCCCTCTGGAACAGCTCGAGCTCATCCGCGAGCTCGTTTGCTAGCGCACGTCGCCGCCACGTCGCCCTGCAGCTACAGAACGGCGGTTCACCGTCGATCCTATCCACGGCTGCCATCGGAACCGACCTTAACCGCTATAAAAGGGACCCCGAGCTCCTCCAAGACCCCAGGCAACCTCAAGCCATCCCCCTAGGGCTCCCTTAGCCGGCAATCGATGAGGAGAGGCCTTCTTCCTCGTCTCCGGCCGGTTCGGTCGCCGCCACACTCCGGTGCCGTGCGTCGTGAGCTGAGCCTCCCCTGCCCTTCCAGCACCGCCATTAGACTCTCCTAGACCGTGCGGAGCCACCCAACGCCTCAGCCTCGACCGGAAACCATCGGAGCCCAAACCCCCAATTGCTCCCAAAACACTGTCCGCCGCGAAGCTCACCGCCGGCGACTCCCTGCGTCCCCGCCAGCCTTTCGACCACGGGGAGGACCGCCCTGGACTGGCGGATCCATCCCTGCCCTCGGGGCCCCGTGGGGAGCCGCCGTTCGCCGGCGTCGATCGCCGGAGCCCCTCCTTTGTTCGGCCAGAGGAGGAAGGAGGCGGGGGGCGACTAGTCAAACCTGACCAGTGGGCCCAAGGGACCCACTGTCAGTGACCCACGAGCCGGTCCACGCTGGATTAAGTGGAAGCGTAAACCCAGAAGTACGTCTCCTCCGAAACGTTTTTCCTTTTCTGTTTTTTTTTAAAACAGAGTTTTCACTAAACTTTAACTGGCTGTAACTTTTTTAATATAAGTCCAAATGACTTCATTCTTTTTTTGTTGTTTCTCAAATTCTGTCTAGTTTATTTTCATATTTATTTGAAAATATTCCAGACACCTTTTTTGTACTATTTTAAAATTATGTGTTAATTTAAATTTCCTCAAAATAGGATTTTGGAGAGAGAAGAAAACTTTCAAAAAGTTTTTGGGATGCACCCTGCCTCTCCACAACTTGAAGGCAAGCATTTTGAACCCTGGCATAATATTATGTGTGTTGTTTGATACGGTTACAACACCACCTTAACACAAAATATTCATTATTTTATGTGATGATATGATCATACTCATGAGTGCAAAATGAATGTTCCTTACTGTTGGAATTTGATATGCTTGTGATAGTAATCACCCTGGTATGCCTTTCATGCCTACCGGAAGGAATCTGGGAAAGCCTCTGTCTTGGGTAGACACGAGCTTGTCTCCAGTCTCCGTCGAGACGGTTGTGTCCGGTATGGCATAGTAAGGTATGATGAGTGGGGATTCTGTCTGTTGGTTGAAACACAATTGCTATGCTAAGCATGCAGGGAATACTTAAACCTCCTGAGTCGGCCATAGATCGAGTCTTGTTCCAGTAACCCCCATACTAGTTTCGTACTACCACTTGTCCCTGCCATAGGTAGGGTACGGTTTAGTAAGTTGTCAACCCCTTACCTAGCACACACCGTACAGAGAGGCCATGGTGGAAGATACCGGAGGCATCCGGTAGGCATGCCACCTGGTCCGGGGGCATGGGTGTTTTGGTTGTAGCCGAAGGGGTAGCTCCCCTAGTTTGCGCGCAGTATAAATTTTGTGATCCCATGCTAAGTCGAGGTTGTAGCCTCCCCACTTAGAGTTTCGCTTAACGGGTGTCATGGGTGATTCCAGACACCGGTAAGTTAGGCTGGTGTGTGCGGTTAGGTGTGTTTTCAATTAAAAGACCGTAGACGAAATTAGTCTCGACGGACGAAAGAAATCCGTTACCCGTGGGTAAAGAGTACACCCTCTGCAGAGATTATACATCTATTCGAATAGCCGTGTCCATGGGTATGGACTACAGTCTGGGATGGGTCAAGTGTCGGTCTTAGTGTCGGTCTTCGGAGGAAAAATTGCTAAACCAGAACAAGGATCATGACTCGTGACTCATGATGATTATGATCGCTATTATTATGGACTAACCATTTACATTATTTGAATTATTGAGTATCCCTGGGACGGTTCTACTTCCTGGATATTCACTGTGATCATTCTCTTATAAGCCCTTTATGTGGCGTCGCTCAGACGCCCGACTGTGGCATGCTTGTTATTTAAATTATTTATAAGCCCTTTATGTGGTGTCGCACAGACGCCCGACTGTGGCATGCTTGTTATTTAAATTATTTATAAGCCCTTTATGTGGTGTCGCTCAGACGCCCGACTGTGGCATGCCTGTTATTTAAATTATTTATAAGCCTTTTATGTGGTGTCGCACAGACGACCGACTCTGGCATGCTTGTTAATTCTATTATTTATAAGCCCTTTATGTGGTGTCGCATAGACGCCCGACTGTGGCATGCTTGTTATTTCTTTTATTTATAAGCCCTTTATGTGGTGTCGCTCAGACGCCCGACTGAGGCATGATTTATCTTATTATCCTTTCGAGGCGTCGCTTCAGACACCCGGTCGGTGCATTCTATTTCTACTCCCATATTGCATATTCGTGTTATATACGAATAACCTGCTTTTGTGCATCATGGATTTTTATTTCGTGACTGGCGTTGTGATCATAGAATACTTCCGAGCATGATTACCTTTTGTTATGTCATACCTGTGTTCATAATGTTTGCGAGTACATTCAAAAGTACTCACTGGCTTGTCCCTGGCTATTGTCTTGGCCAGATTTCTTGCATGGAGAAGAGCGTTGCGATGACAGCCCCGGAACCCATGCAAAGGTGATAGCAGCCTCGCGAAGATAGGAGTTATCCTGGTCAGCTGTTCCTGTGGGAAATGGAGTCCCATAGACGCAGATGAACCACAAACCGCTTCCGCCATCAACCACTAGAAACCAATTGTTGTACTCATAGGCCACAATGGTCTTGTACTACATATCTTGCACTTTGCTTGGAATTTCTGTATCAAGTTGGTGCCTCATCAGCTAACAGAAATCCTGGGGCTGGTGAGCACAAGGATCATTTTCTGGGAAAATATATCCTGAAAACCCGGTCCTGACAGCAGGGCTCGGGGGCTCTCTTCTGGAGGGCCTCAGACCTTGCCAACCTCACGAGGGAGGCGCTTGGGCACCGCTTGGAGGCGTGTTTCGCGGCACGTTTCCCTCATGAGAACACAAGGCAAGGAGTGCCCACCACTCAGGAGTTCGTCGCCAAGACCACTCAGGAACTGCAAGACGCAAGAGCCACGCGCGGCGACAGCCGCTCACAAGGTGCAGCTCCCCATCCAGGCGAGGATGCCGGGCTGCGAGTTTGCATCGACGTCCCAGGGCTCAACAGGGCCGCATCTCAGGAGCGTTTCTGGCCTTCGCGTGCGGGCCGTTGTGAGGGCCCTCCGCACAGCTATGTTCGCATGCCTTTCGGCTTGCCGAGCGTGGCGTCAGCCTATTAGCGCAGCATGTAGCGCATCCTGGTGGCTCAGGAGGCTAGATACCACGCCGTCCTGGAGGAAATGGAGACGGTCTTCAGGGAACCTCCAGAGCCCCCAGAGCCTCCCGAGGCTCAGGTCCCTGGTGGTTCATGAGGAGTCACTCCTTCGACGTACGCCTTCAGCTACACCAACTCTACTTCATCTACAGAACAAGGTGACATCTTCCAAGCTCGTTTAGCTGGGAGTGCCCCTCGGGCTGCATTCCCAGGCCGCACGGGTCCGTCCCTGCGGCATGTATCCCTTTTGCTCTTGTTTTTAGCTTACCTTGCTGGGGGCGCCCCTTGGGCTGCATTATCCCCAAGCCGCTCGGGCCGGACCCAGTGGCATGTATCTTCCTGCATTTACCCAAGTTGATTTGCTTAACCTAACTACGGCTATCACCCGCTCGATCATCGCCTCCCACGGGGCCTCCTCACGGGCACGACGCTGGTGCATGGGTCCATCCCTGCCACGTCGACAAATCTGAGCGGTCGAGATTTGGCTCGTGGCACGCCCCGCGCACGCCACCTCACCAGACCCTCAGTGCCTTCACTCCATCCAAAGAAACCAGCGGTGGGCTGGGAGCTATAACGGCAAACCATGTTCTTCTTGTGCCTGTTCACAGGGATCCCATGAGGAGGATAGCAGGCGGCACCGCGAGTCTCCTTTTCTCCCGTGGAATTCGCTTGCGCGTTAAAAGGGGGGCTCCTAACCATCACGACTCAGGAGCTCTTACTGGCTCTCCAGCCCTCACCCCCTGGCCTTGACCACGGCATCGCGACTTGGCATACCAGCGGCGGCTGAGCTTGCTCGAGGGCCGGGACCTAAGGACGTAGAGCACTATGAAGAGCACGGGGGGAGGGAAACTCGTATGGGCCGACCTAGCTATGCCGCACAAGTCGGCGCGCAGCCCTGGCGCACCATCAGGAATCGCCGCGAAGCCAACAAGATAAGTCCCGCTCTTGGGTCGACTAAATGTTTGGGCCTAATGGTCACTCACGCCTTGCCGCAACCCTGTTGTGGCCACGTCGATGATGTCTACTACACAACCTTCTTCTTGTAGACGTTGTTGGGCCTCCAAGTGCAGAGGTTTGTAGGACAGTAGCAAATTTCCCTCAAGTGGATGACCTAAGGTTTATCAATCCGTGGGAGGCGTAGGATGAAGATGGTCTCTCTCAAACAACCCTGCAACCAAATAGCAAAGAGTCTCTTGTGTCCCCAACACACCCAATACAATGGTAAATTGTATAGGTGCACTAGTTCGGCGAAGAGATGGTGATACAAGTGCAATATGGATGATAGATATAGGTTCTATCATAGAGTTCGTACTAGAATAACACCTTAAGACACAAATCAACCAAAACCCTAATGTCACCTAGATACTCCAATGTCACCTCAAGTATCCGTGGGTATGATTATACGATATGCATCACACGATCTCAGATTCATCTATTCAACCAACACAAACAACCTCAAAGAGTGCCCCAAAGTTTCTACCGGAGAATGAAGATGAAAACGTGTGCCAACCCCTATGCATAGGTTCATGGGCGGAACCCGCAAGTTGATCACCAAAACATACATCAAGTGAATCACGTGATATCCCATTGTCACCACAGATACGCACGGCAAGACATACATCAAGTGTTCTCAAATCATTAAAGACTCAATCCGATAAGATAACTTCAAAGGGAAAACTCAATCCATTACAAGAGAGTAGAGGGGGAGAAGGAACATAAGATCCAACTATAATAGCAAAGCTCGCGATACATCAAGATCGTGCCAAATCAAGAACACGAGAGAGAGAGAGAGAGGTCAAACACATAGCTACTAGTACATACCCTCAGCCCCGAGGGTGAACTACTGCCTCCTCGTCATGGAGAGCGCTGGGATGATAAAGATGGCCACCGGTGAAGGTTCCCCCCTCCGTCAGGGTGCCGGAACAGGGTCCCGATTGGTTTTTGGTGGCTACAGAGGCTTGCGGCGGCGGAACTCCCGATCTATTCTGTTCCCCGAAGTTTTTAGGGTATATGGATATATATAGGCGGAAGAAATACATCAGGGGAGCCACGAGGGGCCCACGAGGGTGGAGGGCGCGCCCAGGGGGTGGGCGCGCCCCCTGCCTCATGCCTCCCTCGTTTCTTTCTTGACGTGGACTCCAAGTCTCCCGGGTTGCTTTCCTTCCAAAAAATAACTTTTCCAGAAGGTTTCATTCTGTTTCAACTCCGTTTGATATTCCTTTTCTTCGAAACACTAAAACAAGGGGAAAATAGGAACTAGCACTGGGCTCTGGGTCAATAGGTTAGTCCCAAAAATAATATAAAAGTGCATAGTAAAGTCCATTAAACATCCAAGATGGATAATATAATAGCATGAATACTTCATAAATTATAGATACGTTGGAGACGTATCAGCATCCCCAAGCTTAATTCCTGCTCGTCCTCGAGTAGGTAAATGATAAAAGAAATAATTATGAAGTTTGAATGCTAGCAGGTGCATAAGTTTGATCAATGATAATTTCAATCACCTTTTCTAGCATCATTATATGTCATAATAGTAGCTCAACTCATAAAAAATTTCATGATCAAGTAACAAGCTATTCACATGTTAAAGTATAGATCACAAACTTTCTTGAAAACTAACAAACCGTGTTATTAGTCATCAAACAATTACAATTCATCTTATTTTCAGGAAGGGTCTACGTAAGAGCTTTGATTTAGCAAATCCCACATACTCAACCATCATATAGTCTTCCATGATTGCTACCACTCAAAGCATATTTTTAGAACAAATAGTATTCATCGAACACAGAGAAAGATAGGGGCTTAATGTTTCTCCTCCCAACCTTTTACCTCAAGGGTAAGGTCAACAATAATAATTCATGCTCAAATATATTTGAATGGCCATATATGCTTAGATCTTTCTCCACCACATGATGCTTGCCAACTAAAAAGTAGTTTCGAAGGAGAAGGAATACTACTGACTATTGCATAAAAGTAAAAGATAGGCCCTTCACAGAGGGAAGCAGGGATTTGCAGAGGTGCCAGAGCTCGTAGCTAAAACAGAGATGAAAATAATTTTGAGAGGGTTCTTTCATTGTCAACATAACGACCAAGAGTTCCCAGTATCTTCCATACTAGATACATTATAGGCGGTTCCCAAACAGAAAGGTAAAGATTTTACTCCCCCTCCACCAACAATCACACTCCACGGCTTGTCCGAAACAACGGCTGTCATCCAACTATCAACAATCCTCGGGGAGTTTTGTTTAAATTATTTGTGAATTTGTTTTTGATCTTTTGACCATAGGACTGGGCATCCCAGTTACCATCCATTTTCTCGTGAATGATGAGCGGAGTCTACTCATCGTGAGGATAACCCACCTAGCATGGAAGATACTGACATCCCTAATCACTACATGAGCGATTCGAGCATACAAAACAGATTATTATTTGAAGGTTTAGAGTTTGGCACATGCAAATTTATTTGGAACGGCAGGTAAATACCGCATATAGGTAGATATGGTGGACACTCATGGAAGAAACTTGGTTCAAGGTATTTGGATGCACAAGCAGTATTCCCGCTTAGTACAGATATTTTGGCTAGCAAAGGATTCTAAATAGCAAGCACCACATGTTAGAGGATCCATAACAATATAAATTGTATACAAATATACCCAAGCATAACTCATTATGTTGTCTTCCTTGTCCAACTTCAACTAATTTGCTCAGGTTTCAAAATAATTAATGGGGATCACAATCATAGAAGATGTCCAAGATAGTATATTTATATGTGAAATCTCTCTTCCTTCAATATTCTTTCATGAATTGTTCAAGTGACCAATACAATGTTTGCTAACTTTCAAAAAATTTACCACCTCTACTTCTTATATGTGAAGGCATTACTACCCATGGGAAAGGCATATGAAACATATATAATTTAAGATTTATGACATTCAAATCATTCAACCATTTACTCATAGGATATAAGTGAAGCACACGAGTAAATGACAAACTACTCCAAAAAGATATAAGTGAAGATCCATGAGTAGTTAAATAATTATGTAGCTATGTGAAGACTCTCTCTCATTTAAGAATTTCAGATCTTGGGATATTATTCAAACAGCAAGCAAAACAAAATAAAAGGACATTTCAAGGATAGCACTCATCATGTGAAGAAGCTAAAACTTAGGCTCAACCGATACTAACCGATAATTGTTGCAGAAGGAAGGTGGGATGCCTACCGGGGCATCCCCAAGCTTAGATGCTTGAGACTTCTTGAAATATTATCTTGGGGTGCCTTGGGCATCCCCAAGCTTGAACTTTTGCGTCTCCTTAATTCCTTTTATATCACGGTTTCCTAAATCTCAAAAGCTTCATCCACACCAAACTCAACAAGAACTCGTGAGATAAGTTAGTATAAACCAATGCAAAAACCTTATCATTTTCTATTGTAACAAATCACTAAAATTATTATTCAACATTGCATACTAAATGCCTCTGCATATTTAATACTCGTATCCTCAAATAGAATCATTAAACAAGCAAACATATGCAAACAATGCAAACATAGCAGCAATCTGCCAAAACAGTACTGTCTGTAAAGAATGCAAGATTCATCATACTTCCCTAACTCCAAACATTATGAAATTCTACAACACTGTAGAAAATTTATCAAAGCTCAATATGCAAAAAGTTTCAACATTTTATCATATTCTGACTTTTCTAGGCAATTTTTGCAACAGCGATAAACTTTCTGTTTTGAAACAGCAACATGTGTACTTGCAAAATAAGCATGGTAAAGGCTATCCTTGACATTTTTATTGAAAATAGAGATGCAAAACATTATTATAAATAACAGCAAGCAAATACTAGCAAAATAAAATGACGCTCCAAGCAAAACACATATCATGTGGTGAATAAAAATATAGCTCCAAGTAAAGTTACCGATGAACGAAGACGAAAGAAGGGATGCCATCCGGGGCATCCCCAAGCTTAGGCTCTTGGTTATCCTTGAATATTACCTCGGGGTGCCTTGGGCATCCCCAATCTTAGGCTCTTGCCACTCCTTATTCCATAGTCCATCGAATCTTTACCCAAAACATGAAAACTCCACAACACAAAACTCAACAGAAAACTCGTAAGCTCCGTTAGTATAAGAAAATAAATCACCACTTAGGTACTGTTGTGAACTCATTCTAAATTCATATTGGTGTAATATATAATATATTTCAACTTCTCTATGGTTCATACCCTCCGATACTACTCATAGATTCATCAAAATAAGCAAACAACACAATGAAAACAGAATCTCTCAAAAACAGAACAGTCTGTAGTAATCTGTATCAAACGCAAACTTTTGGAACTCATAAAAATCTGCCAAACTAGGACGACCTATAAAATTTGATTATTGATCTACTGCAATTCGAATCAGTATTTTATCACTTTATGGTGATTTTTAACAATTGTTTTCGTGAGCAGAAAGTTTCTGTCTTTTTTCAGCAAGATCAAATAACTATCATCCAAGAAGATCCTATAGGTTTTACTTGGCACAAACACTAATTAAAACATAAAACCACATCTAACCAGAGGCTAGATGATTTATTTATTATTAAACAGAACCAAAAAGCAAGAAACTAAAATAAAATTGGGTTGCCTCCCAACAAGCGCTATCGTTTAACGCCCCTAGCTAGGCATGATGATTTCAATGATGCTCGCATACAAGATAAGAATTGAAACATAAAGAGAGCATCATGAAGAATATGACTAGCACATTTAAGTCTAACCCACTTCCTATGCATAGGGATTTTGTGATCAAACAACTTATGGGAACAATAATCAACTAACATAGAAAGGCAAAACAAGCATAACTTCAAAACTTTAAGCACATAGAGAGGAAACTTGATATTATTGCAATTCCTACAAGCATACATTCCTCCCTCATAATAATTTTCAGTAGAATCATGAATGAATTCAACAATATAACCAGCACATAAAGCATTCTTTTCATGATCTACTTGCATAGAAATTTTATTACTCTCCACATAAGCAAATTTATTCTCATTCGGAATAGTGAGAGTATCACAAAAGACTCTAATACTATAAATTGTTTCCAAATTAAATGAGTAATGTTCAGAAAAAGGGTAATCATAATCATGATAAGTTTTATAAATATAATCATCACTACTCTTTATAGGATAAGTTTCATCACAATAATCAGCATAAGTAGCGACTTTGTTCTCATCATAATCAATTGAAACCTCTTCCGAAATAGTGGATTCATCACTAAATAAAGTCATGACCTATCCAAATCCACTTTCATAATTATCACAATAAGATTCAACATCCTCCAAAATAGTGGGATCACTACTTCCTAAAGTTGACACTCTTCCAAACCCACTTTCATCAATATAATCATCATAAGTAGGAGGCATGCTATCATCATTACAAATTTGCATATCAAAACTTGGGAGACTAAAAATTTCATCTTCATTAAACGTAGCATCCCCAAGCTTGGGACAAACATTAATTGCAGAGAATATATTCTCAAAAAAATCATCTTCATCAAACATAGCATCCCCAAGCTTGGGCCTTTTCATATCATAAGCATAATCACTCTCATCATTAATAGTATGGATAGCACCAATAGTATAGCAATTATCATATTCTTCCAAGCAAGTGCCAAAAAGATTTTCAAGATCATAAGAAGCATTATTATCTTCCCAATCATAATCATCACAACAAGCAATAGGCACAACGAGATCATCATCAAGTGCATCATCTTCATTTTCATGAGGCACAACAATAATAGCAGCAACATTATTTGGGAGAGATATCTTTTTACCTCCCTTCCTTTTTCTTTTCTTCTTCTTCACCACATCATGTGTGGGTTCAATCCTCTTTTTGGAGCTCCTTATTAATGAGATTGGTTGATTAGAAGGCTCCTCCTCGTTACTTGATTCATCATAAGAAATAATAGGAGAATATTGGGAAGTCTCTTCCCTTTCGTTAGTATTCTCTTAATCTTCTATTTGTTTTCTTTTCTTTATGTAATTGGCAATATAAGGATTTTCAATGCAATTTACCGCACAATACATATAAATTTCTTCTAGATCAAAACCAAGAAGTTTATAACGGGCAAATTCTGGAATATGCCCAGTTATATGTTTCATTTCTTCGCAACCCATAAGCAAGCTAAGTTCATTATAATGTGCAAGGGAAATCAACTCATCACAATTTTTGGACACGATTAGATCATGAAACAATTTGCATCGGATAGCTAAATGACCACTTTCATTGCAAAGTTCACAAGTGCGCCCAGGAAAATTTAAATTTTCAGCACAAACATCTAGCCTTTCTTACAACATTTCAGTTTCTAAATGCTTATGCCTCTTGCAATATCTATCTTCCCTATTTGGTGTGTACTTGCAAACCCAATGCACTCCACAAAAATTGACATGTTTATAGGAGGCATTTTCATCATAACTAGTGCAATCATCATTAGTACTATGGATATTCAAGGGGTTCATACTAACAACTTTGCAACCATGCTCATCATTCAAAGATTTAGTGCCAAACATTTTAATGCATTCTTCTTCTAACACTTTGGCACAATTTTCCTTTCCATCATACTCACGAAAGATATTAAAAAGGTGAAGCGTATGTGGCAAACTTAATTCCAATTTTTGGTAGTTTTCTTTTATAAACTAGACTAGTGCTAAAACAAGAAACTAAAAGATTCTATTGCAAGATCTAAAGATATACCTTCAAGCACTCACCTCCCTGGCAACGGCGCCAGAAAAGAGCTTGATGTCTACTACACAACCTTCTTCTTGTAGACGTTGTTGGGCCTCCAAGTGCAGAGGTTTGTAGGATAGTAGCAAATTTCCCTCAAGTGGATGACCTAAGGTTTATCAATCCGTGGGATGCGTAGGATGAATATGGTCTCTCTCAAACAACCCTGCAACCAAATAGCAAAGAGTCTCTTGTGTCCCCAACACACCCAATACAATGGTAAATTGTATAGGTGCACTAGTTCGGCGAAGAGATGGTGATACAAGTGCAATATGGATGATAGATATAGGTTTTTGTAATCTGAAAATATAAAAACAGCAAGGTAGCAAGCGGTAAAAGTGAGCGTAAACGGTATTGCAATGCTAGGAAACAAGGCCTAAGGTTCATACTTTCACTGGTGCAAGTTCTCTAAACAATAATAACATAATTGCATCATATAACTATCCCTCAACATGCAACAAAGAGTCACTCCAAAGTCACTAATAGCGGAGAACAAAGGAAGAGATTATGGTACGGTACAAAACCACCTTAAAGTTATCCTTTCTGATCGATCTATTCAAGAATCCGTAGTAAAATAACATGAAGCTATTCTTTCCGTTTGATCTATCATAGAGTTCGTACTAGAATAACACCTTACGACACAAATCAACCAAAACCCTAATGTCACCTAGATACTCCAATGTCACCTCAAGTATCCGTGGGTATGATTATACGATATGCATCACACAATCTCAGATTCATCTATTCAACCAACACAAAGAACGTCAAAGAGTGCCCCAAAGTTTCTACCGGAGAATCAAGACGAAAACGTGTGCACACCCCTATGCATAGGTTCATGGGCGGAACCCGCAAGTTGATCACCAAAACATACATCAAGTGAATCACATGATATCCCATTGTCACCACAGATACGCACGGCAAGACATACATTAAGTGTTCTCAAATCATTAAAGACTCAATCCGATAAGATAACTTCAAAGGGAAAACTCAATCCATTACAAGAGAGTAGAGGGGGAGAAGCAACATAAGATCCAACTATAATAGCAAAGCTCGTGATACATCAAGATCGTGCCAAATCAAGAACACGAGGGAGAGAGGTCAAACACATAGCTACGGGTACATACCCTCAGCCCCGAGGGTGAACTACTCCCTCCTCGTCATGGAGAGCGCCGGGATGATGGAGATGGCCACCGATGAAGGTTCCCCCCTCCGGCAGGGTACCAGAACAGGGTCCCGATTGGGTTTTGGTGGCTACAGAGGCTTGCGGCGGCGGAACTCCCGATCTATTCTGTTCCCCGAAGTTTTTAGGGTATATGGATATATATAGGCGGAAGAAATACATCAGGGGAGCCACGAGGGGCCCACGAGGGTGGAGGGCGCGCCCAGGGGGGTGGGCGCGCCCCCCTGCCTCGTGCCTCCCTCGTTTCTTTCTTGACGTGGACTCCAAGTCTCCCGGGTTGCTTTCCTTCGAAAAATAACTTCTCCAGAAGGTTTCATTCCGTTTCGACTTCGTTTGATATTCCTTTTCTTCGAAACACTGAAACAAGGGAAAAAACAGGAACTGGCACTAGGCTCTGGGTCAATAGGTTAGTCCCAAAAATAATATAAAAGTGCATAGTAAAGCCCATTAAACATCCAAGATGGATAATATAATAGCATGAATACTTCATAAATTATAGATACGTTGGAGACGTATCAGTCGACTCCTTTTCTTGCCTCACCATGGCCGCTTGAGCGCTAAGGGGGCCCTCCTGAGCATCGCGCCTCAGGGGCTCTTACTGGACCTCGGGCCGCACACCTCCTGGCCTTGACCACGGCACGCGACCTGGCATACCAGCGACGGCTGTAGCCTACCTGGGGACTGGGACCTGTCAGCGTAGAGCAGCAAGCTATCGCGAGGAAAGAAAGGGGGGACCAAGCCTCAACGGGATGTGCGTTCACCAAATTCTCATAACAAGGAAGACAAGTACAAAAGACTGCTGGTCCTTACATGCCCCCACGGGGTACTTCATGGTTCTTCGCAGGGAACAAAAGCTAAAACTAAGGGGAATCCTATCTACACCCTCCCGTGGCGGACGCCATCATCAACAGTAGGCCACGGGAGGCCGGCGCCGACCCCATCCAGGTCGGCGGGGGCACGTAGCTGTCATCGCTCGTCTCCGGACTCTCATAGAGCTCAGGAGAGCTGCTGGACTCCCAAGGGCTGCTGCTGCTGGAGTGGCCACGAGCGGAGCGCGCGTCAGCCTGACGCCCCTCTTCGGAGCAGCATTCCAGGCGGCGGCCCTCCGCATCGAAGACCTTGAAGAAGAGCGTGAAGGCGCCGTCGTACTCAAAGTGGATCGCGAGGGCGCCCCTCGCACGGCAGACCCGAGCGATCTCGCCCCAGCCGTGGGTCATGAAGATTTTGCCGGTGGGGACCGCCTCGATCTCTGCTCGGTCACCGGAGTGTTGCAGTCGGCATGCTACAACCAGAGCTCGAGAGGCCCCCTCGGCGGCATCACGTCGGAGAAGAACCGCGGGAAGCGGATCCTAGAGCTTGGAGGCATCGGCGCCCACGGCACTAGCTTGTGTGAGCAGTCCGCGGCATGGATTCCGGGGGCGACAGCGTGCGTCGCCATGGCGCGGTGACCCCTGGCGCGGCGTGGGCGACGCTGCTCGTCGCTCCGTCCTCCTGAGCCCTCGGCTCGGGAGTACAAGGTTAGCGGATACCCCGGAGGAAGCCGCTCGCACCAAGGCCTCGTCACCACCTGCATCGCCGCCTCGTCACGGCGGTGGATCGGCCTCTTCTTCGGCGGAAGTGGCTCCGGATCATCATGGGTGCCTTTCCTTTCTCTTCGGCGGAGAATCTTCTGATAGGCGCCATTCTTGTTAGCAGAGGAGCGAGAAGGAAGAAGCAAGCAAGCGAGGAAGAGCTGGGCGACGGGGCTCCGCCCCCTCCCCATTTTTAGCAGGAGAAGGCCAACCGGTGCCCACGATCGCAGGTAATGATGGTTTTGCTTGCATGTCGCAGGGACTAGTCAAGTCATGCAGTTGCCGAGGCAGCGTGGGGAAGCGGAGACGCCCACGTCCAATCAACCGCCACGCGTCAACCAAGGCCGCAGGCTTTTGGGGCCCGCGGCGCTCCGAACTTGACCCTTGGCTTCGCCGCGAAGCCAAGCCCGAGCGCGCCTTGGGACCGGGGGCTACTGTCGGCGTTTTGGGAACAGGGGTCCCCAGACTTGCCTGCCTGAGGCCCACAGCGTGGCTAGGCCAGCAGGCCGTACGACCCATCTTCATCGACAAGGCATCCAAGACCCTCACGAGGGGCCAAGCCTCGCGAGGCGGGCGACGCAAGACCTCCTCAGGAGTGGCCTAGTCAGGCAGGCTCACGAGGAGCGGAGATATCAAGGCGGGGCAAACCTCACGAGACTCTCGCGATGTGAGTCGTGACGATCGGTACCAGGGGGGCGCCAGCGCGCGCAGCGTCCTTGTTTCCTCTTTGGTGCTAAGGAGGCTAGTGCGGGCGAGGAGTACCGAGGCATCAGGCAAAGGTTGCCATATCGGTGCAACGAGACCAAGACCAGAAGGACGGCAAGACGGAGGTCATCGTGGAGCCCAAGACGGCGTCACCACCAGAGCTTTTCGCAGGCAAAGACCACTTTTGTCAAGATAGCTTGTACTAGCTGTCCCCCTTCAAATTCGCCCGCCGTTGTTGGCTCCCTTCCCGCTCAATATTTGGGAAGAGGACCAGGGCCTATATAAGTAGAGCTAGCCACCATAGTAGAGGGAGAGGAGACGGATCCAGCAGTTCATCCAGCTCTGACCCACTAAGTCACCAAGCACAAGAACACCTCAACCTCAGGAGGTTGTTCTTCCCCTTGTATTGTTCTTCATCAGCCCAAGAGGCAATCCACCACCACACACTGGAGTAGGGTATTACACCACAACAGTGGCCCGAACCAGTATAAATCTTGTGTCTCTCTGTGTTGTGAGTTCGTCGAGTTCGTCCGCAAGATCTTCGCGAGCTAGGGCGTAGATTGGTAGAAGGGAAAGACTTCGCGCGCACCCCAGTGTTCGAACCATAAGGGTTTGCCGGAACCCCACATCCGACAAAAATGGCTAGAAAAAATGTACATGTTTCCTTGGGGTGCATGTTTAGGTCCCATGTAACGAATGAGAATGAATTCAACCGTCTCGCCGTCCTGGCCTGGCCACAAACATTGCAAATCTCGGTTTTTAATTGTCTGTAAATCCAAAACTCACCAGGAAATCATGAAACTTGGCATGGTGTCACTACATGGTATATATAATTGTCCAATTTGGGTGAAGCTATATTACAAGCCTTTTACAAACCGGAGCCTATCGCAACCCTCGTGGTTCCGGTAGGGAAACATGCCCCTCTTGTGGGCGAAACGGTATTCAATGCCTCTTCTCACCTTGAACTTTGTTTTCTACAAGCAACATAGAATAACAGGAGTGTCGGGCTAAAATTTGAAACTGTTCAGGGTTCGTTTGGCCATTGTATATATATTACTAATTACTAAGTTTCTATGCATTTAATGTAGTCCATAATTCAAATTTGAACTACAACCACATGCTCCAGTGAAGCAAAACGGGTGGGAAATCGTACATGTGTCATTGGGTGCATGTTTAGGTCTCGTATAAGGAATGAGAATGAATTACAAAGTTGTCATCGTCCTGAAACAATGAGAATGTCGGTTTTTAAATCCCAGTAAATAAAAAAGTCACCCAAAAAACATGAAACTTGGCATGGTTTCATGACATGGCACATATATGCCGTGGTAAAAAAAATCGTCCAGTTTGAGAAGAGGTGCACACATTAGTAGCCAATGAAGTCCTTTTTGAAACAAAAAGCTGACACGTTAATATCGCAAACGGTTGTATTATATTTACCGTGTCGAAATTTAACCATACTCAGTGGCGTGCGTGCAGTTGTTTGATTAGACGGGACAAGCGCGAGAAGTCTGCTACCTCTTCAGCATGCGTAGGTTTTCCCTTGAAGAGGAAAGGGTGGTGCAGCAAAGTAGCGTAAGTATGTCCCTCAGTTTTTCAGAACCAAGGTATCAATCCAGTATGACGTTACACGCAAGTCGCCTTGTACCTGCACAAACAAATAAGAACCTTGCAACCAACGCGATAAAGGGGTTGTCAATCCCTTCACGGCCACTTGCAAAAGTGAGATCTGATAGAGATAATAAGATAAATATTTTTGGTATTTTTATGATATAGATTGGAAAGTAAAGATTGCAAAATAAACGACGGCAGAAATAGTAAATTGATACGAAAATAATATGATGGAAGATACACCCGGGGGCCATAGGTTTCACTAGTGGCTTCTCTCAAGATAGCATAATTTACGGTGGGTTAACAAATTACTGTCGAGCAATTGATAGAAAAGCGCATAGTTATGAAAATATCTAGGCATGATCATGTATATAGGCATCACGTCCGCGACAAGTAGACCGAAACGATTCTGCATCTACTACTATTACTCCACACATCGACCGCTATCCAGCATGCATCTAGAGTATTAAGTTCATAAGAACAGAGTAACGCATTAGACAAAATGACATGATGTAGAGGGATAAACTCAAGGAATATGATATAAACCCCATCTTTTTATCCTCAATGGCAACAATACAATACGTGCCTTGCCGCCCCTGCTGTCACTGGGAAAGAACACCGCAAGATTGAACCCAAAGCTAAGCACTTCTCCCATTGCAAGAAAGATCAATCTAGTAGGCCAAACCAAACTGATAATTCGAAGAGACTTGCAAAGATATCAAATCATACATATAAGAACCAAATATTCTTCATAGATAATCTTGATCATAAACCCACAATTCATCGGATTTCGAAAACATACCGCAAAAAGAATTACATCGAATAGATCTCCAAGAGAATTGAGGAGAAGTTTTTATTGAGATCCAAAGAGAGAGAAGAAGCCATCTAGCTAATAACTATGGACCCGAATGTCTGTGGTAAACTACTCACACATCATGGGAGAGGCTATGGTGTTGATGTAGAAGCCCTCCATGATCGATTCCCCCTCCGGCGGAGTGCCGGAAAAGGCCCCAAGATGGGATCTCACGGGTACCGAAGGTTGCGGCGGTGGAAATAGGATTTCGTGGTTCTCTTGGATGTTTTCAGGATATATGAGTATATATAGGCGAAGGAAGTAGGTCGGTGGAGCCACGAGGGTGAGGAGCACGCCTACCCCCCTGGGCGCGCCTCCCTGCCTCGTGGCCGCCTCTTTGATTCCTTGACGTCCACACCAAGTCTCCTAGATTGCGTTTGTTCCAAAAATAACTCTCCCGAAGGTTTCATTCTGTTTGGATTCCGTTTGATATTCCTTTTATGCGAAACACTGAAATAGGCAAAAAAACAGCAATTTGCGCTGGGCCTTTGGTTAGTAGGTTAGTCCCAAAAATAATATAAAAGTGCATAATAAAGCCCATTAAACATCCAAAACAGATAATATAATAGCATGGAATAATCAAAAATTATAGATACGTTGGAGACGTATCAAGCATCCCCAAGCTTAATTCCTGCTCGTCCTCGAGTAGGTAAATGATAAAAACAGAACTTTTGATGTGGAATGCTACCTAGCATAATTCTCAATGTATTTTTTTTATTGTGGCATGAATGTTCAGATCCGGAAGATTCAAGATAAAAGTTTAATATTGACATAAAAATAATAATACTTCAAGCATACTAACAAAGCAATCATGTCTTCTCAAAATAACATGGCCAAAGAAAGTTATCCCTACAAAATCATATAGTCTGGCTATGCTCTATCTTCATCACAAAAAATATTTAAACATGCACAACCCCGATGACAAGCCAAGCAATTGTTTCATACTTTTGATTTTCTCAAACTTTTTCAATCTTCACGCGATACATGAGCATGAGCCATGGACATAGCACTATATGTGGAATAGAAGGGTGGTTGTGGAGAAGACAAAAAGGAGAAGATAGTCTCGCATCAACTAGGCGTATCAATGGGCTATGGAGATGCCCATCAATAGATATCAATGTGAGTGAGTAGGGATTGCCATGCAACGGATGCACTAGAGCTATAAGTGTATCAAAGCTCGATAAAAGAAACTAAGTGGGTGTGCATCCAACTTGCTTGCTCACGAAGACCTAGGGCATTTTGAGGAAGCCCATCATTGGAATATACAAGAAAAGTTCTATAATGTAAAATTCCCACTAGTATATGAAAGTGACAACATAGGAGACTCTCTATCATGAAGATCATGGTGCTACTTTGAAGCAAAAGTGTGGTAAAAGGATAGTAACATTGCCCTTCTCTCTTTTTCAATCTTTTTTTCTTTTTTTTATTTGGGCCTTTTTCTCTTTTTTTATGGCCTCTTTTTTTTTCTTTTCGTCTGGAGTCTCATCCCGACTTGTGGGGGAATCACAGTCTCCATCATCCTTTCCTCACTTGGGACAATGCTCTAATAATGATGATCATCACACTTTTATTTACTTACAACTCGAGAATTACAACTCGATACTTAGAACAAAATATGACTCTGTGTGAATGCCTCCGGCAGTGTACCGGGATATGCAATGAATCAAGAGTGACATGTATGAAATAATTATAAAGGTGGCTTTGCCACAAATACGATGTCAACTACATGATCATGCAAAGCAATATGACAATGATGAAATGTGTCATAACAAACGGAACGGTGGTAAGTTGCATGGCAATATATCTCGGAATGGCTATGGAAATGCCATAATAGGTAGGTATGGTGGCTGTTTTGAGGAAGGTATATGGTGGCTGTATGTTACCGGCGAAAGGTGCGCGGTATTAGAGAGGCTAGCAATGGTGGAAGGGTGAGAGTGTGTATAATCCATGGACTCAACATTAGTCATAAAGAACTCACATACTTATTGCAAAAATCTATTAGTTATCGAAACGAAGTACTACGTGCATGCTCCTAGGGGGATAGATTGGTAGGAAAAGACCATCGCTCGTCCCCGACCGCCACTCATAAGGAAGACAATAAATAAATAAATCATGCTCCAACTTCATCACATAACAGTTCACCATAGGTGCATGCTACGGGAATCACAAACTTTAGAACAATTATTTCTCAAATTCACAACTACTCAACTAGCATGACTGTAATATCACCATCTTCATATCTCAAAACAATTATCAAGTATCAAACTTCTCATAGTATTCGATGAACTTTATATGATAGTTTTTATTATACCCATCTTGGACGTTCATCATATTAGGACTAATTTTATAGCCAAAGAAAATTACCAAGCTGTTCTATAAGACACTCAAAATAATATAAGTGAAGCATGAGGGATCAATAATTTCTATAAAATAAAACCACCACCGTGCTCTAAAAGATATAAGCGAAGCACTAGAGCAAAATTATCTGGCTCAAAAGATATAAGTGAAGCACAAAGAGTATTCTAATAAATTCCGATTCATGTGTGTCTCTCCCAAAAGGTGTGTACAGCAAGGATAATTGTGGTAAACTAAAAAGCAAAGACTCAAATCATACAAGACGCTCCAAGCAAAACACATATCATGTGGTGAATAAAAATATAGCCTCAAGTAAAGTTACCGATAGACGAAGACGAAAGAGGGGATGCCTTCTGGCGCATCCCCAAGCTTAGGCTTTTGGTTGTCCTTGAATCTTACCTTGGGGTGCCTTGGGCATCCCCAAGCTTAGGCTCTTGCCACTCCTTATTCCATAATCCATCAAATCTTTACCCAAAACTTGAAAACTTCACAACACAAAACTCAACAGAAAATCTCATGAGCTCCGTTAGTATAAGAAAACAAATCACCACTTTAAGGTACTGTAATGAACTCATTCTTTATTTATATTGGTGTTAAACCTACTGTATTCCAACTTCTCTATGGTTCATACCCCCCCCCCCCCCCCCCGATACTAGCCATAGATTTATCAAAATAAGCAAACAGCACACGAAAAACAGAATCTTTCAAAAACAGAACATTCTATAGTAATCTGTATCAAACGTATACTTCTGTAACTCCAAAAATCCTGAAATAAATTTTCGGACGTGAGGAGTTTTTCTATTAATCGTCTGCAATAAGAATCAACCTAAAAGCACTTTCCAGTAAAAAATGGCAGCTAATCTTGTGAGCGCTAAAGTTTCTGTTTTTTACAGCAAGATCATAAAGACTTCACCCAAGTCTTCCCAAAGGTTCTACTTGGCACAAACACTAATTAAAACATAAAACCACATCTAAACAGAAGCTAGATGAATTATTTATTACTAAACAGAACCAAAAAGCAAGAAACAAAAATAAAATTGGGTTGCCTCCCAACAAGCGATGTCGTTTAACGCCCCTGGCTAGGCATAAAAGCAACAATAGATCTAGGTGTTACCATAATAATGGTAGGGCCAATTGCGAAAACTCATATCATATTACCTACGTTCAGCAGCAAGTTTTCTTTGTGGTAAGCAAAACTAATCAAAAGGGCTAAATTGAATGGGGCAAAAGCCCCCAAGATCAAGCTCGGGAAGTATGGGTTACTCCTTTGGCCCCTTATATTGCACAACCAATTCATCATTATAAGAATTCTTTTGGCAATAAGTCATGAGCCTTTGTTCAAGAGAAAAACCTAAATTGTTGTTCTCAATAGCAAAGTCATCATTGAGTTCAGAAATTCTATCAACTAGAACATCGGTAGGAACCTTCTTTCTAAGGTTTTCATTGTAAGCAACATGATCTAAAGATCGTAAACGCATTAAGTCTTCTTGATTAAAAAGGATAGCTTCTATGGGAGGACGACCAGAGTCCACCCTATAATGCGCAAAAATTTCATTGGCCTCTTCCATTATAAATCTGAACTCATGTGCCAAAAAGATAGTAGCTGCTCGCTTAATAGAAGAATGCTCGATACTGGAAAACTCTAGAAAAATCATTTGTATGCAAGGATGCATATGAATAAATTGTCTTTCAAGTTCAACTACGAGCAAGGATATACCATCCGCAAGACTGCTAGTTCTACGAAGAATAGACCCACCCATAGAGGGTAGGGCACCAGCACAAGTAAAGAAATCTTGAATAACTCCTTTTCCAATAATATTACCGCTACCAATCTGTAACATTTTAGTGTGTAAAATAGTAGGTTCATCATGAGGATCATCAAAAGCATCAAAATTTTCCATGTTATCACTACTATCCTTATCAACGATAACCTCCCCAGTTTCAGGCGTAATGGCAGCAAATTGCACAAAGAACGAGCACAAAAAAAGCAAGCGAAAAGAGACGAACGAAAAAGAGGACGAATAAAACGGCAAAGGTGAAGTGGGGGAGAGGAAAACGAGAGGCAAATGGGAAATAATGCAATGCGAGGGATAAGAGTTTGTGATCGGTACTTGGTATGTCTTGACTTGTGCGTAGATCTCCCCGAAAACGCCGCCAGAAATCCTTCTTGCTACCTCTTGAGCATGCGCTGGTTTTCCCTTGAAGAGGAAAGGGTGATGCAGCAAAGTAGCGTAAGTATTTCCCTTAGTTTTTTAGAACCAAGGTATCAATCTAGTAGGAGGTTACACGCAAGTTGCCTTGTACCTGCACAAACAAATAAGGACCTTGCAACCAACACGATAAAGGGGTTGTCAATCCCTTCACGGCCACTTGCAAAAGTGAGATCTGATAGAGATAGTAAGATAAATATTTTTGGTATTTTTATCATATAGATTGGAAAGTAAAGATTGCAAAACAAACGACGGCAGAAATAGCAAATTGATAGGAAAATAATATGATGGAAAATAGACCCGGGGGCCATAGGTTTCACTAGTGGCTTCTCTCAAGATAGCATAATTTACGGTGGTTGAACAAATTACTGTTGAGCAATTGATAGAAAAGTGCATAGTTATGAGAATATCTAGGCATGATCATGTATATAGGCATCACGTCCGCGACAAGTAGACTGAAACGATTCTTCATCTACTACTATTACTCCACACATCGACCGCTATATATCCAGCATGCATCTAGAGTATTAAGTTCATAAGATAAGAGTAACGCATTCGGCAAGATGACATGATGTAGAGGGATAAACTCAAGCAATATGATATAAACCCCATCTTTTTATCCTCGATGGCAACAATACAATACGTGCCTTGCTGCCTCTGCTGTCACTGGGAAAGGACATCGCAAGATTGAACAAAAAGCTAAGCACTTCTCCCATTGCAAGAAAGATCAATCTAGTAGGCCAAACCAAACTGATAATTCGAAGAGACTTGCAAAGATATCAAATCATACATATAAGAATTCAGAGGAGAACCAAATATTGTTCATAGATAATCTTGATCATAACCCACAATTCATCAGATCTCGACAAACACACCGCAAAAGAATTACATCAAATAGATCTCCAAGAGAATCGAGGAGAACTTTGTATTGAGATCCGAAGAAAGAGAAGAAGCCATCTAGCTAATAACTATGGAGCCGAAGGTCTATGGTAAACTACTCACACATCATCGGAGAGGTTATTGTGTTGATGTACAAGCCCTCCGTGATCGATCTCCCCTCCGGCGGAGCGCCGGAAAAGGCCCCAAGATGGGATCTCACGGGTACAGAAGGTTGCGGCAGTGGAAATAGGGTTTTGTGGTGCTCTTGGATGTTTTCAGGGTATATGAGTATATATAGGCGAAGGAAGTAGGTCGGTGGAGCCACGAGGGGCCCACGAGGGTGGGGGCGCGCATCCCTGCCTCGTGGCCGCCTCGTTGCTTCCATGACGTCCACTCCAAGTCTCCTGGATTGAATTTGTTCCAAAAATAATCTCCCGAAGGTTTCATTCCATTTGGATTCCGTTTGATATTCCTTTTCTGCGAAACACTGAAATAGGCAAAAAAAACTGCAATTTGCACTGGGCCTTTGGTTAGTAGGTTAGTCCCAAAAATAATATAAAAGTGCATAATAAATCCCATTAAACATCCAAATAGATAATATAATAGCATGGGACAATCAAAAAGTATAGATACGTTGGAGACGTATCAAAGTCCGTCGTGCAGGTTCGACGGGACGCGTGCGAGCAGTCCGCCGTGTAGGCTCGACGGGACGCGTGCATCCTGTCCACCTCGCGGGCTCGACGGGACACGTGCGAGCAGCAAGGCCGCCCATGCTCACCGGAAAGCAAGCTCTTTGACCTCCATGCACCAGCCGCCGCCCGCCTCGCTCACAACTTCTCCATTAATGGGTTAATTAAAGCACCTGGATGGAGGTTGTTTGCTTGTGATCCCATGGAAGCATTTGCTTTGTTCTTGTTTTCAACTCGTATTCCGCCTAATTTAAATTGCCACCTAGGGCAACAGATAATACGACCACAAATAAAATGGCAACGGATAATACGACGACAAATTTACAATGGCATAGATAATAATTGTCTTACATATTTCGGATAATTTAAAATTCCACATGCGGCAAAGCTTGGAAGACACGGGGGCAAGAGAAGAAGGAAATTGCAGACAACGATCTGGGTCGCTACTGTCTCTACTCGTCGATGGATCGCCGGGCGGCGAAATCCTCCAGCTCCTTCTTCAATTCCTCACGACTTTGCTTGAAAGCAGCCACGGATTCCTCCACATCCTGCTCGCGCTCGATCCAGAGCTTCCTCAAGCCACCCATCAGTTCCTCGATGACCGCTTTCAGCGTCATCTCGGAGGCACTACTTTGCTCATATCTTCCAGCCGGCGGCCTCCTCCTCCTTCTCGGCGACCAACTTGAGGAGCTTCGTATTGTCATCCATGAGTTGCTCGATGAGGCCGGTCGCCTTCTCAACCGAGGCATCGCTGATCTTGAGCAGCTTCATCAAGTCGTCGACCAGCTCCTGCTGCGTAGTGGCGCCAGCGAGAATGTTGTCGTCGCCGGCGAAGGACTTCAGGAACGCCGGCTCGTCGCGATGGCCGACGCCACAAATGCGCTTGTGAGAGCCCTCGCGTTCCCGTGAGAGCTCGTTCGAGGGCTCCGCGGCGTGCCGGGACATCTCTGCTGCGCCTGCGGCTTTTTGGCGGGACCTCTCTAGTGCTTCCGCGGCCTGGGTCTTTGCTGCCTGGTTATATGTCTACCCTAAACTCCCCCTATCGGTCATGGCGGAACGACTTGACAGAAAAAACCAGTTTTGTGGGTGATGAGGAGAGGAACTGTGAAGTAATTTTCGAGTTGGTAGTTTTTATAGCCCGGTGCTAAGTGTGAACACATATTGGTTTGATAGGTGTGAACAGATTTGCAATTACTTATTGCATTGTAATCAACAATGTGACGAGAAACAAGTCAAAATTTATTGATGGCAGAAGGTTGACCACGTGGTTGCTCGCTGTTGAGGCGGCCGCGGCGCGCTCCGCTCTGGTGTCCCTGTGCGCGCTATGTTCGCTGTTGAGGCAAAGTTACAATGGCAACGGTTAATAGTTCTTAATAACTGTCTTACATATTCAGGATAATTTTAAATGCCAAATGCGGCAAGGCCCAGAACACTCATGACCTACATATGCACACAATTATAATAAAATATAAGCTAAAAGGCTGAGCTGGCGGCCTTCCGACGATGGTCTTCTCGGACTCCATGATCAGCATAGCACCCTTGCGGCCGTTCACTCCGAGTGTCCCGACCCGCCTCCGCCTACGGAGCTGTTGGCGATGGGATGCTCTTGGGGCTGTTGGTCCTCTTCCAGAAGAGCTTGTAAGCGTGCAATCGCGCGCATGACAACTCTGCGGAACCGCTCCATTTCCATGTCTCTGGCCTGGTAGCAAATTCCGTTGATCACCTGCATCCTCAAGATATCACGTTGGCAATGTTCTACTTCGTCGGGGACGTCAACTCCGCCAAGGATGCGCTCGAGCCTGGACACCACATCATCGGGATCGAGGTTGACACGACTGCCGCGGGCAATGATGAAGCCACAGGCTACCTTTGTCTTACTGAATCGCAGAGGTCCTCTGCCCATTCCTTGCGGGGCATCAGGCTCTCGATGAGCACTGGTGACGGCGGTTCTTTGGGTGGGTCGTCGATCATGCCGCCGAGCAGCTCTGGATCTTTTGCACGATGGATGGCAAACTGCTCATCACACCTCCTCTGCAATATGTCGATTGTGCTCCCAAGGACTATGAATCCGATATTGCTGTCGATGGGCCATGGTGCCTGCACCGGCCGATGAAGCTCTTGCTCCCCGACCTGCTCCGGCTCGTTCTCCTCGCCGAAGATGTAACGCAGCTAGGCATCGACATCGAAGCTTTGGTCGTTGCCTGGCATGCTTGGAATAACTAATGGTAGAGGGGTGAGGAATAGATCTTCGCAGAGTGCCACGGCGGTGCGTTGCCGCCTGGGTTATATGCAGCAAGCCGTTACGTGGTGGCGGAAAACCGGTGAGGGAATAGGCGTGGATTTTACAATTCACCCATGTGGAGCGCAGGAAGCATTCGCTCGAGCGCGGGAAGACTAAGTGGAGCACACACACAACCCGAACACCGTATCCGCTGCCACGTGTTATTTATCACACAAGTGTTAACGTAAGGAAATGCATGTGTAACTTACTAATCATCGCACACGAGTACGTGCAGAGGCATCGTGTGCGATACTCCTAGCCACCGCAAGCAACTAGTTTACATTTTTCAAAGTTTTTTGTACACACAGAATCGCACATGAACTAACTGTATTAACCGTCTGTGTTGTAAATTCTCATCGCAAACAGTTCACCCGAGTCGGCTGTTTGCCACGTATCACACACATCTTGTTAGGTTGAACCGTTTCTGTTGCGTTCGGTAATCGAAAACAGTTCGCCCGAGTGAACTGTATGCCCTATATCACACACGCCTTGATCTGGCTAACCGTTTATGTTGCACTCCCTAATATCAAACGGTTCATCGGAGTGAACTGTATGTCGTATATCGCACACATATTGATATGGCTACCCGTTTCTGTTGTTCTGCCTCATCGCAAACTGAAAGGATCGATACGGTCGACTAGAGAGGGGGTGAATAAGAGACTACAAATTTTACTCTTTCTTGTCAATTTTAAGGCTTAGCGGATAAAAAGGGTTCACTAGATATGAAACTAGGTGAACACAACCTATATGACAAGCAAGCTCTAAGCTAAATATGCTAGGCAACAAACAAATTAGCAAGCCAACAAGCATATAAGGCTAAGTAAAGTGCGGGAAAGGATTAACCACAAGTGAGACGAGGACACGGATTTTATCCCAAGTTCACTCTTCCTTTGGGAAGAGCTACTCTCCGTTTGGAGTGGTGCCGGAGCCAAAGCTTGCGGAACGCCACCGAAGGCTCACCGTAATCTCCTTCGAGTCACCCCCAACGGATGAGCCTCGAATCACTCGGGGTTGGTCTTGAAGGCGACCACCACACCTTTACAAACTTCTCCGGAGCACACCACAAGCAAGGAAGCTTCCGGAGGAACCTCTAACCGCCTAGGA
Organism: Aegilops tauschii subsp. strangulata; assembly: GCF_002575655.3. Taxonomy (NCBI): domain Eukaryota; kingdom Viridiplantae; phylum Streptophyta; class Magnoliopsida; order Poales; family Poaceae; genus Aegilops; species Aegilops tauschii. Next base: position 92,031,233 of record NC_053041.3, on the reverse strand, counting down.
GCCCAAGCTCCAAGAGTAACAAGTCATGGTGGATGAATGTTGCGGGGAACGCGATTTGGTTTGGTCAAAGTGTAGATCGGGTCTTGCTCTCCCATCCCCAAAGTTTCAACAAGATTGGGTGGAGGGATTGAGAGTACTGAGCAAAATGGGGTGTAGCAATGGAGGAACTCAACAAGACATTAGGGTTAAGGCATGGAGGAGGAAGAAGGGGGCTTATATAGTGTTCTTGGCCGGGAGGGGATTTCTGCCCGTTGGACCCCGTGCGCACGGGCCAAGTCAGCCCCGTGCGCACGGGGTGTCCAGTGAGTTTCGAGGTACCCCGTGCGCACGGGGGGTCAGAGACCCCGTGCGCACGGGGTGTCCCGAAATTTTCTAACTACCCCGTGCGCACGGGGGTCAGAGACCCTATGCACACGGGGTGTCCAGAAGATTTCTGATGAAACATCACAGGACACCACGGCAAAGCACACAATAAGTGGAATATCTGAGGAGGTGTAGGAGGGCTGGTGTATCTGTCTTGGAGGCATTCCCACACGACACTAACTCCACGAAGACCCCTCTTGATAGTGCGGTTTTACCTACGACTCAAATCGAACCAAAACGAAAAACCTTCGAGTCGCCGGTAACCATGCCTTTGATCTTTTTGGACTGGGGGGTCGCACACCTCCATCAATGGACACCTTGGAACCAAAGTCCCGAGATAAACTTTAGCAACCAACATTAGTTCCACTAACCACATTGTCATCACACCAAAATATAATCTAAGTGATACTTGCACTTTCAATCTCCCCCTTTTTGGTGCATTGATGACAATATGGTTAGGACATGGCATACAGGATACAACTTAAGTAAACAGCCATGCGACAATAGTTAATCAAAGGAGCTCCCCCTATATATGTGCAAAGAAAAAAATGCTTGAATTATGCATCAAGCACACACATATGAGGCTCCCCCTAGATCCACATTGTCAAGGCATGCGATCAACATAATAATACCCAACACGGTGCCTAGATCACATGCAAGTGTGGTGAGCAGAAAACGTGAGACTAACCTATAGAAGCTTGATCATACTCCACAAGATATATCAACATAAGCATAGATAAATTCCATAAAGTAGATAGTCTCTCACATAGACTAGGTAGCTCACGACCACACCGCGAAAGCAAGTAAATAAGAGTATCTCAAGCCAAATAAACACAACCAAAACAAACGAGGCCTTGAGATCTCACCCAACTGAAACCAAGTGCAAACGCCCCTAAAAGAACACTTCTCCCCCTTTGTCATCAAGACAACAAAAAGGGAAAAGGCGATGCTAACGAGACTCTAGACAAGAGGAGGTGCGCTCGAAGCATCATCATCATCAAACTGCCATCCCTCCAAGGGAAAAGAACGAGCTGTGGCCACACTGTCGTTGTCCTCGGACCCTGGACCAACCTCCTCACCAGCTGCAGCACACTCAGCCTTCTTCTGACGCCTCACCAGCTTGCCCTTGTTGATCTCCTTGACCTGACGACACTGAATGGACTGACACATTTTGAACATGTTGCTCACGGTCTTCAGAAGAGACATCTTCTCCTCTCTGGTGAAACTGGCATCAGTAGCAACCTGCTTCCCTTTGCTATGCAGAATCCGCACATAGGATGAACATCCCTCAGTGTAGGTAGCACGATCCTCAGTCCTGGGGTTGCGCCCCTTCTTGGGAGGCACATATGGTGGAGGAGCAGCCGGAAGCCAGTTGACATCACGCTTCGGAAAGGAGGTGCGGTACTTGGCAATGTACTTGGCGGGACAGACAGACTCAATCAAAGCTTGGATGAACGGAGCATAGATGCATGACTTGTTCTCCTGAACACACTGCCTGATCTCAAAGAACATGAAGTCCAGAACATCCACTTTCTTCTTGTCATGAAGGTAGACAAAGATGTCCAACATGGAGCTCCTCAGATTGTGAGAGTCCCCGGTCTTAGGATTAAGCGTGTACCTAAGAATGTGACGCATAGTATCATAGGTTGGTTTCAAATGTTTGATAGAACCGGTGGTGAAGGCCTTGTCTGGCTTGTAAGCAAAAGCAATCTCATCCTTGTCTCTACCTGTCTCCCGAGCACGGCCATACTCAGGATGCTCCTCAGCAAAGAACCGATACGGAATGATGTCAGAGAACTTGGCCATGGAGGCCTCACACTCATATGTGCCAGACATCCAAGTCATAGTGCGAGCCTCATCACTGTGGAAGTATACGGTGGAAAAGAACTGCATCACAAGATCTTCACTGTACGGATGGTGGAAGGCGACGAACGGGATCAAGCCAAGCCTCCCAAGAGCATTATACACACCAGGATAGATATGATCATTGTCCCGAAGAGCCTCCACATTGATTTGCTTGTGGGGGGAAAACTTGTTTTTCTTGGTCATGATCAGCTCAGAGAACACACGGTGTTGAAAATCACTCTTGAATCTTGGGTCAACCCCTGCATCAGTGTTTGGCACATAGGGGAAATCCTGCCTGCGAGCCCAAAGCTCTGGCTTGGTCCACTTAGAGAGAGGTAGATTCTTGACATTCCGACCTCCTGGGAGCACATGTTCCTCTCCTTCCTCCTCATCAACATCATCAGCAGAATCATCCTCATCTTCTATCTCTGCATCTGCGGGGTTCTCATAGTGAGCATCTTCCTGCGAATCATACTCCTCTTCTAAATCCTCGGAGGCCCCAATCACTGGCTGCTTGGAGGCGGCATGGCGAACACGGCCCAGCTCAGAGCCCTGACCAATTCTTTCGGACGGCTGACGAAGAGCCAAAGAGAATTCCCTGGAACCTGCCTTGGTGCGCTTGCGACGGAGCTCGGACCTCTTGTCAGCAGAGTCTGAAACACAACAGCAACAAAACACAACAAACACGAGAGACAAAAATAAGTACAAGTGCTCGAGAAGCTGGCGAGGATTGGAAGACAGAGAAGAAATAGGACTGGCACCACTGTGTACCCCGTGCACACGGGGGTCTGACCACCGTGGGCACGGGGGTCCCGTGCGCACGGTACAAGGCCCGTGGACACGGGGTTCGCCCAGCGGCAACCACTTCCAGATCGAGATCCGGGAGTGAGTGCGGCAGGGAGAACCGCCACAGTAATGCCCATCCGATTCTAGTCTATCACAAGGGAACGACTGGCCTAGACTAGTAGAGGAGGAAACCCTAGACTAATAAGGATCCAAGGAGGAAAAAGAAGGACAAGGGGAGGGGGATACCAGAGGAGGACCCCATCCCGGGAGATCTCCACGGAGCAACGAAGTCCCACGGCGCACGGAGGAGCACCGGCGACAAGGAGGCGACGGCGGCAGCCTGGAGAAGATCTGGGGCGTGGAGGGGGCGACTGGGTGGGAAAGAACCCAAACCCCCCCCCCCCCCCCACGTCCCACCTCTTCAGGGCCAGAAACCGCAGACCCTGTGCGCACGGGCTAAAGGCCCCGTGCGCACGGAGGCCCGTGCGCACGGTACAAGGGCCGTGGGCACGGGGTCCCCGTGCGCATGGTACAAGGGCCTTGGGCACGGGGTATCCACAGGATTTTGACAGGAAGAAGCTTGTTGGGTTATGGCTGAATGCAAATTCTTACCAAGACCCCAAAGAGCATTTCCGCCTCACTTCTGAACACGTCGCAGAAGAAATCCAACACTACTAGAAAGGAGTATGTGTAGCACTTGCACTGGAAGAGAATCGAGAAACACACACACACCGAAACACGAACACAAGGACAAGAAGAACCACACAGAAAAAGAAAAAAGATCCAACCTCCAACGGAGGGCGGTGGCCGAAGCCACCATGTTTGAGTCTGTTTGGTATGGCACCGTGAAGATATGAACCTTGGGCCCAAGACCAATACTCATCTTTGAAGCACAAATGCCATCTTCAAATGGCTAATGTGAAAGATTTTGTTCAATTTATGCACTAGTAGGATAAGATAGCTCATTAGTTGAGCTAGCTCCCCCTACTTAGGTGCCTACATCTAAAACAAGATATTAGTAGAGTATGTGTGTGTATGCAAGAACCTCAATCCAAGTTACTTATATCCACGATATTCAGCTCATGCATTAACTCGCGGAATCTTGCTTCATCAAGTGGCTTGGTGAAAATGTCGGCAAGTTGCTTCTCGGTGTTGACATGGAATAAATCAATGTCTCCCTTGGCCACATGATCTCGAATGAAGTGATGACGAATCTCAATATGTTTGGTTCGGCTATGTTGCACTGGATTGTCGGCGATCTTAATTGCACTTTCATTGTCACAAAATAGAGTCACTTTGTCACATTTGACACCATAATCCATCAAAGTTTGCCTCATCCATAATAATTGTGCACAACAACTTCCTGCGGCAATGTACTCGGCCTCGGCGGTTGAAAGGGACACACAATTCTGCTTCTTTGAAGACCAACTTACCAATGACCTCCCTAGGAATTGACATGACCCGGAAGTTGACTTGCGGTCTACCTTGTCTCCGGCCCAATCCGAATCCGAATATTCCAATAACTTGAAAGTTGCTTCTTTGGGATACCAAAGGCCCAAGTTTGGGGTATGAACCAAATATCGAAGGATTCTTTTCACTGCCGAAAAATGGCTCTCCTTGGGAGCGGATTGAAATCTTGCACACATACACACACTCAACATAATATCTGGCCTAGATGCACAAAGGTAAAGCAAAGAACCGATCATAGAGCGATATACCTTTTGATCCACATCTTTACCATTGGGATCAAGATTAAGTTGGCCATTTGTGGGCATGGGCGTCTTCATGGGCTTGACATCTTGCATTTTGAACCTCTTGAGCATGTCTTGAATATAAAGTGCTTGGTTGATGAAGGTTCCTCCTCTCAATTGCTTCACTTGAAATCCGAGGAAAAACTTCAACTCTCCCATCATGCTCATAGCAAATTCCTTGGTCATAAGATTCTCAAACTCAACGTTAATAGCATGGTTAGTGGAACCAAAAATAATATCATCAACATATATTTGGCACACAAACAATTCTCCTTTTACCCTCTTCGTGAAGAGAGTGGAATCTCTTAACCCGATCTGGAACCCCTTCTCGCTTAAGAACGTCGTAAGGTGATCATACCAAGCACGAGGTGCTTGTTTAAGTCCATAGAGCGCCTTATGGAGTTCATAAACGTGAGAGGGGTGATCGGGATCTTCGAAACCGGGAGGTTGTTTGACATACACCAACTCCTTAAGAGGACCATTAAGAAATGCACTCTTCACATCCATTTGATACAATTTAAAATCATGATGTGAAGCATATGCAAGCAAGATACGAATGGACTCAAGACGGGCAATGGGGGCAAAGGTTTCACCGAAGTCCAAACCTTCAACTTGGGTGAACCCTTGTGCCACTAACCTTGCCTTGTTTCTAGTGACTTGTCCATGCTCATCTTGTTTGTTCTTGAAGATCCACTCTGTTCCAATGACATTATGATGTTCTTTGGGTCTCTTCACAAGAGTCCATACTTTGTTGCGGGTGAAGTTGTTGATTTCTTCATGCATGGCATTTACCCAATCCGGGTCGTCAAGTGCATCTTCAACCTTAAGGGGCTCAACACAAGAGACAAACGAGTGATATTCACAAAAGTTTGCCAAACGTCTACGAGTAGTTACCCCTTTGTTGATGCTTCCATAAATGTTGTCGGTGAGATGTTGAAGATGCTTTAACTTGGCGGCCGCTTTTTGCACTTTGAGGGTAAGCTCTTCTTCACTTGGTTTTGAACTTGTGGAAGAAGCTTGGCCTTGAGAATGCTTTAGCCTTGGAGACACCCTTCTCTTCACAACCTCTAGTTCTTGATCACTTGGAGGTGATGATGTGGAAGACACTTGAGGTTGGGATTGATCTTGATCTTGATCAAGAGCTTGACCGTGGGCCTCACGGATTGGTTCTTCGCCATTTGGTTGAGCTTGCCCTTGATCTTGCTCGGGAACATGAGGGACTTGATCTTGTTCTTGGATAGGTTCATGATTTCTCATAGCATCTTGACCTTGTGGTGGCGGTGATGACTTCCCTTGTGGAGAATCCACAAGAGGGGCTCTTACTCCTTCTTCTTCTACTTGGACTTGGGGTGTTTCTTGTGGACGAATGTGGCCTATCCCCATAGTCCTTATAGCTTGTGAAGGAGCCTCATCACCTACAACACTAGGAACAATTTGCTCCGCACGGGAACCGTTATCTTCATCAAACTCCACATTTACCATTTCCTCAATACATCCGGTGGATTTGTTGAGAACACGGTAAGCATGAGAGTTTGATGCATATCCAACAAATATGCCCTCATAAGTTTTAGGCGCAAACTTAGCTAAACAGGATTTCTTATTTAGAATGAAACACTTACAACCGAATACTCGAAAGTATTTGACGTTAGGCTTTCTCCCGATTAGGAGTTCGTAGGGAGTCTTGTTCTTGAGCTTACGAAGATAAAGCCGGTTTGTAGCATGGCACGCGGTGTTGATGGCTTCGGCCCAAAGCTTGTATGGAGACTTGTACTCGTCAAGCATGGTCCTTGCCATCTCAATGAGAGTCCGGTTCTTCCTTTCCGCAACACCATTTTGTTCGGGAGTGTATGAGGCAGCATATTGATGCTTGATCCCCTCATCGCTCAAGAACTCGTTCATAGTGTAATTTTTGAACTCGGTGCCGTTGTCACTTCGAATTGCCTTGATCTCACAATTATGTTGACGTTGAGCTTCTTTGGCAAAGTTGATGAAGGTGTCTTGAGTTTCATCTTTAGTCTTGAGAAAGAACACCCATGTATATCTTGTATAGTCATCGACAATGACAAGGCAATACCTCCTCCCTCCCAAACTATCATAAGATGGAGGCCCAAAGAGATCCAAGTGAATGAGCTCGAGAGGCCTCAAAGTGGTAATGATAGTCGTCACCTTATGAGCTTTTCATGAAGTTTTCCGGCAATGCAAGCACTACAAGGACGATCTTTGGCAAAAGACACATTGGTTAGTCCAAGGATGTGCTCCCCCTTTAAGAGAGCTTGTAAATTTCTCATGCCAACGTGTGCTAGCCGACGGTGCCAAAGCCACCCCACGTCGGCCTTGGCCATTAGACATGTTGCAAGATAAGTTTTCTCATTTGAGAAATCAACCACGTAAAGGTTGTCTTCAACATGCCCAACAAAGACCACTTTGAGATTGCTTCTCTTAAAGACGGTCACATGAAATTCACCGAAATGAGAATCATAACCGGCACGTGCCAATTGAATCGTAGAAAGTAAATTGTAGTGAAGGGATTGAACAAGCATGACATTCTTAAGTGATGCATCACTAGAGATCACCACCTTGCCAAAACCCAATACCTTGCCCTTGCTATTGTCACCAAAAGAGATGTTTGAAGTGGCCTTGAGCGAATCAATGAACTCCACAAGCATCTCCCTCTCTCCGGTCATATGATTGGTGCAACCACTATCGATCACCCATTGTGTTCCACCGGAGGTATAGTCCTACAAGAATCAAGCTTTGATTTTAGGTCCCCATTTTGCAATGGGTCCTAGAGAGTTAGCAACAAGGCTCTTAGGAACCCAAATAGTCCAAGCATAATCATCATAGTTAGTGCCAAAAAATTTAGCAAAGGTATAACCATCATCTCCTCTCATGAGGACATAAGATGGGTTGTTCTTGCCGGCAAACTCTTTGGGAATGGCCTTGTCCCTAGTGACCTTGCCATCCCCAACATTCCCTTTTTCCTTCTCCTTCTCCTTGTGTCCTTCATGAACAAATTCTATCTTTTGTTGGGGAGGAGGAGTAGGACCGATCTTCTTCTTGTGGCTCTCCTTCTTGGTCTTCTTCTTCTTAGAAGAGGGGTCAAACCCAATTCCCTCCTTGGCAACACACTCCTTTTGGTTGCTCAAGAGGTCATTGAGGTTTTTCTCCCCTTGAATGCACGACACAAGCCCTTTCTCAATTTGGGATTTTAAATTCTTATTCTCCTCTTGGAGAGAGGTGCAATCATGAGCAAAGTTAGCCGTACAAGATTCATCATTTAAATCAATATGAGGGACGGAAGTAAGAGCCTTAATGGTTGTAGCTTTAAGTTGAGCATAAGACTCGGTGAGGGCAATGAGGTCACCTTTGACAACCTTGGAACTTGTCACAAGGAGCTCAGTTCCTCAACAAGTCTCGTGTGATCAACTAGAAGCTTTTCAACCCTTACTTTAAGGGCATCTTTGTTCTCAAGAGGAAGTTGCAACGCATCATCGGTTTTAACGAAGTCAATTTTATGAGAAGACAAGGCTTCCTCAAGTGATGCTCTCATGACACTCTCTTCATGTAGCTCGTGCTCAAGGAGTTCGACTCTCTCTATTTCCTCTATGAGGAGGTTTTCAACGTTCTCAATGAAATCATCACGTTCGGCGAGTGATTTAAGGAGATCGCTAAAACGAGCACGAGCTTCACCATGAAGAGTTTTCATGAAAGCCATCAAGGATTCCTCATCATTATCCACACCATCATCACACTCATCCTCCACTATCTCACATGAAACATTGGGAGTGTGGATGAAGGGTTTTAGAGATTTGGACTTTGTTTTTACCTCTTTGGCCATGAGGCAATGATGAGTGAACGACTTGTCCTCGTTGGGAGAGTCGAAGAGGCCGGTGGTGGAGGAGGAGGTAGTGGCATGCATGGTAATGGCGGCCGTGCCCACATGATCATCATCACCGTCATCTTCATCTCCGGACATGTACTCCTCATGAACAAGAGCCTTGTCATCTTTCCTCTTGGAAAACTTGGTGAACTTCTTCTTCTTGAGCACAAGTTTCTCGGACTTGTCTTCACGTCTCTCATAAGGACAATCGTGCACAAAATTTCTTGGGCTATCACGATTGTAGCATTTTCTTCGTCCAAACGATCTTCCTTGCAGATTCTTCCCTTTGTTTGCCATGGTCCCGGAATATTTCTTGACCAAGAGAGCCAAGTCTTCCGCAAAGTCATTTGTCGGGCATGAGGTGTCAACATCTTCCTCAAAAGTCTCTTCAACAACTTCTTCATCCCTTGAGGGTTGGGCAACTACTTTCTTGACCTTCAATGCAAGATTTGAGTTCTTGGTGGCTTGAGCTATGGCAAAGGTCTTCTTGGACTTGGTCTCCAAAAGAACATGAGTTGAGAAAGTGGATACAACTTGTGCCGCGGTCAACTTTTGATAGTCCGGGCGTTGATGTATCATCATCACCATGGTATGTTCCGTGAGAACCATAGCATCAATGAACTTGTCCTTAATGAAATCATCATTTGCCCAAGTGCACCCAAAGGTTCTCAAATTGAGCACAAGAGACTTCAACCTTCGATATACCTCTTCCGCGGACTCACCCTCATTTCTCACAAATAGGTTGACTTCTTGCTTGAGCAAAGCCAACCGAGATCTTCGAATTGCTTCATCACCTTTGAGGGCCTCCTCAAGGCAATCCCAAATTTCCTTGGCGGTCCTGAGTGGAGCAATGGAGTCACTATAGTCATCGGTCACCGCGGTGCGCAACATGTTGTGGGCGGTAGCATTGAGTTGATCATCAATCGCTTCTCTTGGAGTGAGATTCATGGGATCCTTGGGGTTGAAACCGTTGACCACAATCCACCATAGTTGTGAAGATGCACTGTGAATATGAGACTCCATATCTAGCTTCCACTTAGCAAACGCGTTAGCTTTCAAAGGGGGCGGAGGCCCCACAGGATTAATGCGAGGGTGCTGCAAGGGTTGTGGTGAGTAAAAGGGTTCCACGGCATTGTACTTGGGAACTTGAGTGCGAGCCGGGGATGCAAGAGGTTCTCTCGAATCATCCGCATCATGAACCGCATTTGGATCAAATGAGTTTGAGGCGGATGTCGAGGGCTTCAAGCGAGCATCAATTTCCTCCTTGATCGAGGAGCAAACTTCTTTCAACATAGCAGTTTTGAGGTCCGCAAACATTGAAAGAATATCGGCCGCGATCAACGGGGTCCCCGGGTTAATGGGGGTGACGGGAGCAACGGCCGGAGCAACAAGTGCGTCGGCCGCGGCGGGGGGTAGGTTTTGACCATCCTCCGCAAGTGGTGCGTCACCTCCCTCATTCCCTAGATCGACCATATCCTCTAAGGTTGTAAAACCTTATATTAGAGCACGAGGCTCTGATACCAATTGAAAGGATCGATACGGTCGACTAGAGGGGGGGTGAATAGGAGACTACAAATTTTACTCTTTCTTGTCAATTTTAAGGCTTAGCGGATAAAAAGGGTTCACTAGATATGCAACTAGGTGAACACAACCTATATGACAAGCAAGCTCTAAGCTAAATATGCTAGGCAACAAACTAATTAGTAAGCCAACAAGCATACAAGGCTAAGTAAAGTGCGGGAAAGGATTAACCACAAGTGAGACGAGGACGCGGATTTTATCCCAAGTTCACTCTTCCTTGGGGAAGAGCTACTCTCCGTTTGGAGCGGTGCCGGAGCCAAAGCTTGCGGAACGCCACCGAAGGCTCACCGTAATCTCCTTCGAGTCACCCCCAACGGATGAGCCTCGAATCACTCGGGGTTGGTCTTGAAGGCGACCACCACACCTTTACAAACTTCTCCGGAGCACACCACATGCAAGGAAGCTTCCGGAGGAACCTCTAACCACCTAGGAGCCCAAGCTCCAAGAGTAACAAGTCATGGTGGATGAATGTTGCGGGGAACGCGATTTGGTTTGGTCAAAGTGTAGATCGGGTCTTGCTCTCCCAATCCCCAAAGTTTCGACAAGATTGGGTGGAGGGATTGAGAGTAGTGAGCAAAATGGGGTGTAGCAATGGAGGAGCTCAACAAGACATTAGGGTTAAGGGATGGAGGAGGAAGAAGGGGGCTTATATAGTGTTCTTGGCCGGGAGGGGATTTCTGCCCGTTGGACCCCGTGCGCACGGGGCTGTGTCCAGTGAGTTTCGAGGTACCCCGTGCGCACGGGGGTCAGAGACCCCGTGCGCACGGGGTGTCCCGAAATATTCTGACTACCCCGTGCGCATGGGGGTCAGAGACCCCGTGCACACGAGGTGTCCAGAAGATTTCTGATGAAACATCACAGGACACCACGGCAAAGCACACAATAAGTGGAATATCTGAGGAGGTGTAGGAGGGCTGGTGTATCTGTCTTGGAGGCATTCCCACACGACACTAACTCCACGAAGACCCCTCTTGATAGTGCGGTTTTACCTACGACTCAAATCAAACTAAAACGAAAAACCTTCGAGTCGCCGGTAACCACGCCTTTGATCTTTTTTGACTGGGGGGTTGCACACCTCCATCAATGGACACCTTGGAACCAAAGTCCTGAGATAAAATTTAGCAACCAACATTAGTTCCACTAACCACATTGTCATCACACCAAAATATAATCTAAGTGATACTTGCACTTTCACAAACAGTTCGAACGGGTTAACCGTGTGCCCTACATTGCACACGCAACTAAAATCTGAACCATGTTTGATGCGTCCTCCATCGCAAACGTCTTGCACCTTTTTTGAAGTTTTTTTACATCCCTGTTTGTTATTAATGCATCGCACACAGTTTCGTAACAGGGTCTCTGATCGTAGTGTCGCGTTAGCAGCATCCTGCAGTAGTGTTAGTAGAAAGCTTCATGAAAAAGAATTTCCTAGTAAGGATGAAATGATTGGTCTAGTTTCTATTGTTGTACCACCGACTGATCCTTTAGAACAATATTTGCTAGACCATGAAAATGATTTTCATATGCGTGAAAGAAATGAAATAGATAAGATTTTCTTTGAACAACGTCCTCTGCTTAAACACAATTTGCCTATTGAAACTCTAGGAGGTCCTCCTCCACCTAAAGGTGATCCTGTGTTTGAATTAAAACAATTGCCAGGCACTTTGAAATATGCTTATCTTGATGAGAACAAGATATATTGTGTTATTATTAGTGCTAACCTTTTAGAACATGAAGAAGAAAGATTATTAAAAGTTCTAAGGAAGCATCGAGATGCTATTGGATATACTCTTGATGATCTTAAGGGCTTTAGTCCCACTCTATGGCAGCACAAAATTAATATGGAACCTGATGCTAAACCCATTGTTGATCACCAATGTCAGTTAAATCCAAAAATGAAGGAAGTGGTAAGAACGGAAATCTTAAAACTTCTGGAAGCAGGTATAATCTATCCCATAGCTGACAGTAGATGGGTAAGTCATGTTCATTGTATCCCTAAGAAAGGAGGTATTATTGTTGTTCCTAATGATAAAAATGAACTTATTCCACAAAGAATAATTACAGGCTATAGAATGGTAATTGATTTTAGAAAATTAAATAAAGCAACTAGAAAAGATCATTACCCTTTGCCTTTTATTGATCAAATGCTAGAAAGATTGTCTAAGCACACACATTTTTTCTTCCTTGATGGATATTCTAGTTTTTCACAAATACCTGTTTCTCAACCTGATCAAGAAAAGACTACTTTCACTTGTCCCTTTGGAACTTATGCTTATAGACGTATGCCTTTTGGTTTCTGTAATGCACCTGCTACCTTTCAAAGATGCATGACTGCTATATTCTCTGACTTTTGTGAAAAGATTGTTGAGGTTTTCATGGATGCCTTCTCTGTTTATGGGAAGTATTTTGATGATTGTTTAAGCAATCTTGATCGAGTTCTGCAGAGATGTGAACAAACAAATCTTGTCTTGAATTTGGAGAAGTGGCACTTTATGGTTAATGAAGGCATTGTCTTGGGTCATAAAATTTCTGAAAGAGGTATTGAAGTGAACAAAGCTAAGGTTGATGCAACTGAGAAAATGCCATGTCCTAAAGATATCAAAGGTATTCGTAGTTTCCTAGGTCATGTTGGTTTGTATAGGAGATTTATCCAAGACTTTTCTAAAATTTCTAGGCCTCTCACAAGTCTTCTGTAGAAGGATATTCCTTTTGTTTTTGATGATTGTTTATAAGCCTTTGAAACACTCAAGAAAGCCTTTATTTCTGCACCTATTTTTATTTCTGCACCTATTGTTTAACCACCTGATTGGAACTTGCCTTTTGAAATTATGTGTGATGCTAATGATTATGCAGTTGGTGCTGTTCTAGGACAAAGAGTTGATAAGAAACTGAATGTTATTCATTATGCTAGTAAAACTCTAGGCAGTGCTCAACGAAATTATGCTACTACTGAAAAAGAATTCGCAGTGGTGTTTGCCTGTGATAAATTTAGACCTTATATTGTTGATTCAAAAGTAATTGTTCACACCGACCATGCTGCTATTAAATACCTTATGGAAAAGAAAGATGCTAAACCTAGAATTATTCGATTGGTTCTCTTGCTACAAGAATTTGATTTACATATCATTGATAGAAAGGGAGCTGAGAACCCCGTAGCTGATAACTTGTCTAGGCTTGAAAATGTGCTTGATGACCCACTACCTATTGATGATAGTTTTCCTGATGAGCAGTTAGCTACAATAAATGTTGCTCATAATACTCCTTGGTATGCTGACTATGCTAATTACATTGTTGCTAAATATTTACCACCTAGCTTTACTTATCAACAAAAGAAAAAATCTTCTATGATTTAAGACACTACTTTTGGGATGACCCACATCTTTATAAAGGAGTACATGGTATTATTATACGTTGTGTACCGGAGAATGAACAGGGACAAATCCTACGGAAATGTCACTTTGAAGCTTACGGAGGGCATCATGTTGGAGATAGAACTGCTCACAAAGTATTGCAATCTGGATTTTATTGGGCTACTTTCTTCAAGGATGCCCGTAAGTTCGTCTTATCTTGTGATGAATGCCAAAGAATAGGTAATATCGGTAAGCGTCAAGAAATGCCTATGAATTATTCACTTGCTATTGAACCATTTGATGTTTGGGGATTTGATTACATGGGACCTTTTCCTTCCTCTAATGGGTATACACATATTTTGGTTGTTGTTGGTTATGTTACTAAATGGGTAGAAGCTATTCCAACCAGTAGTACTGATCACAACACCTCTATTAAAATGCTTAAGGAAGTTATTTTCCCAAGGTTTGGAATCCCTAGATATTTAATGACTGATGGTGGTTCACACTTTATTCATGGTGCTTTATGTAAAATGCTTGCCATGTATAATGTTAACCATAGAATTGCATCACCTTATCATCCTCAATCTAGTGGTCAAGTTGAACTTAGCAATAGAGAAATAAAACTAATTTTGCAAAAGACTGTCAATAGGTCCAGGAAGAATTGGTCTAAGAAATTAGATGATGCACTTTGGGCTTATAGAATAGCATATAAAAATCCTATGGGTATGTCCCCTTATAAAATGGTTTATGGAAAAGCTTCTCATTTACCTCTTGAGTTAGAACATAAAGCATATTGGGCAATCAAAGACCTCAATTATGACTTCAAGCTTGCTTGTGAAAAGAGGTTATTTGATATTAGCTCATTAGATGAATGGAGAACCCAAGCTTATGAAAATGCAAAATTATTCAAGGAAAAAGTTAAAAGATGGCATGACAAGAGAATCCAAAAGCGTGAGTTTAAAGTCAGAGAATATGTTCTTTTGTACAACTCTCGTTTCTGATTCTTTGCAGGAAAACTCGTCTCAAAATGGGAAGGCCTCTATGTTATCGAGGAGGTTTATCAGTCTGGAGCCATCAAAATAAATAATGCCGAAGGTACTAACACAAAGGTTGTCAATGGGCAACGAATACAACACTATATCCAGGTACGCCTATTAATGTTGAAAGCAATATTATCCAAACTTTGACATCGGAAGAACACATAAAAGAGTCCTTCCGGAACACTCCAGAATCATGAAAATAATAAGGTTCGTGATACGGTAAGTAAACAGACTCCGAAAAATCCGCAAAAATATTTTTTGTCAGTTTTGTAATATTTAGAAAAATAGGAAAATAAGAAACTTCCAGGAAGCGTACCCTGGTGGGCACAAGACACAAGAGCGCGCCAGGCTTGCCTGGCATGCCCAGGTGCGTTGTGCCCACCTGGGACACCTTTCGGACTCCGTTTTTCTACAGTTTGCTTGTCCCCCAAGATAAAAAATCTTTATATTCCCCCGTACCTCTTAACCACTGTCTCGTGGAGAAATCTTCAGTTCTTCTTTCTTGCTATTTTCTATGCAGTTCTGAAAATATGTCGTCCAAAGACTCCGACAGAGAGAGCTATGTCACACATCTCATTGCTGACCCAAAGACCTATGGGGACCTATCTCTCTATGGTCAAACTACAGATGACGAGGAGGACGCTCACTTGATGAGGATCGATGATTCAAGCTCGGAGGAGGAGGATGTCCCTCTACCTCAACCTAGGGATATGCACGTGGAGTTCAAAAAGTCAAGTCTCCCTAAGAGAGCTAACTTATCTAAAAACCAATCTATTCCTTTCCGTTTTCGGCAGAAAAGCAAAGGGGATTTATGTGACAAGATCTTAAAGTTGGAGCTGGAAGTCGATGATTTAAAGGAGGAAATTTCCCTCCTCAACTACAATATCAAAATTTGAAGGCACAATTACCATCACCACCATCATCTTCTTCATCGCCAAAAGAGAATTGAGTATCGGGTATGGGCACTCCCCTTGGCTTTCGCCAAGCTTGGGAGAGGTGCCCCGGTATCGTATCATCCCCACTACCTTTTGCTTTTACTTATTTTAGTTCGATCTTTTGCTTTAGATGAATAAAAGTTTAGTTCGATCCTTTCTTCTTTGAAAGTTTGCTTAGTGATCTATCCTTGTAATCGTGTGCAAGATATATAATAAAATTTAGTGTGAGTTTTTGCTTTCTTTACCTTCTTATTGCAAATAAAAAGAAGGAAATATTCAAAAGGAAAATAAATAAATAAAAAGAAAGGAAATAAATCAAGAAGATCATATACTAATCTTATGGTAGGTGATGGCACCACATAAGGAAAAGTATAAGTAGAAAATTGTATTAGAGATTGACAAACATAGCATTAGTCAATCATGCAACTCATGAAAGAATTAATAAGGGAAGAGAAGATTCATGCTACCTCTTGAGCATGCGTTGGTTTTCCCTTGCAGAGGAAAGGGTGATGCAACAAAGTAGTGTAAGTATTTCCCTCAGTTTTTGAAAACCAAGGTATCAATCCAGTAGGAGACTACACACGAGTCGCCTAGTACCTGCACAAACAATCAAGAACCTTGCAACCAACGCGATAAAGGGGTTGTCAATCCCTTCACGGCCACTTGCAAAAGTGAGACCTGATAAACATAATAAGATAAATAATTTTGGTATTTTTGTTGTATTGATTGGAAAATAAAGATTGCAAAGTAAATAGTAAACGGGAATTGTAGATCGGAAACTTATATGATGTAAAGTAGACCCGGGGGCCATAGGTTTCACTAGTGGCTTCGCTCATGATAGCATGTATTACGGTAGGTGAACAAATTACTGCCGAGCAATAATTGATAGAAAAGCGCATAGTTATGATGATATCTAATGCAATGATCATGAATATAGCCATCACGTCTGTGTCAAGTAGACCGAAACGATTCTGCATCTACTACTATTACTCCACACATCGACCGCTATCCAGCATGCATCTAGAGTATTAAGTTCATAAGAACGGAGTAACGCATTAGGCAAGATGACATGCTGTAGAGGGATAAACTCAAGCAATATGATATAAACACCATCTTTTTATCCTCGATGGCAACAATACAGTACGTGTCGGTTCCCTTTCTGTCACTGGGATCGAGCATGGCAAGATTGAACCCAAAGCTAGGCATTTCTCCCATTGCAAGAAAGATCA
Source organism: Aegilops tauschii subsp. strangulata (assembly GCF_002575655.3). Lineage (NCBI taxonomy): Eukaryota > Viridiplantae > Streptophyta > Magnoliopsida > Poales > Poaceae > Aegilops > Aegilops tauschii. Next base: position 92,014,473 of record NC_053041.3, on the reverse strand, counting down.
ATCTAGTAGGCCAAACTAAACCGATAATTCGAAGAGACTTGCAAAGATATCAAATCATGCATATAAGAATTCAGAGAAGAACCAAATAATATTCATAGATAAACAAATTCATAAACCCACAATTCATCGGATCTCGGCAAACACACCGCAAATGAGTATTACATCGAATAGATCTCCAAGAACATCAAGGAGAACTTTGTATTGAGAACCAAAGAGAGAGAAGAAGCCATCTAGCTAATAACTATGGACCCGAATTTCTATGTTAAACTACTCACACATCATCGGAGAGGCTATGGTGTTGATGTAGAAGCCCTCCGTGATCGAATTCCCCTCCGGCAGATCGCCGGAAAAGGCCCCAAGATGGGATCTCATGGGTACAGAAGGTTGCGGCGGTGGAAAAGTGGTTTTGTGGCTCCACTGGGTGTTTTCAGGGTATAAGAGTATATATAGGCGAAAGAAGTAGGTCGGTGGAGCTACGAGGGGCCCACGAGGGTGGGGGCGCGCCCTCCTGCCTCGTGGCCGCCTCGTTGCGTCTATGACTTCCACTCCAAGTCTCCTGGATTGCCTTTGTTCCAAGAAAGATCCTCGCGAAGGTTTTGTTCCGTTTGGATTCCGTTTGATATTCCTTTTCTGCGAAAAATGGAAATAGGCAAAAAAACAGCATTTTGCACTGGCCTTCGGTTAATAGGTTAGTCCCAGAAATAATATAAAAGAGCATATTAAAGCCCATTAAACATCCAAAACAGATAATATAATAGCATGGAACAATCAAAAATTATAGATACGTTGGAGACGTATCAAGCATCCCCAAGCTTAATTCCTGCTCGCCCTCGAGTAGGTAAATGATAAAAACAGAATTTTTGATGTGGAATGCTATCTAAGATAATTTTCAATGTAATTCTCTTTATTGTGGCATGAATGTTCAGATCCGAAAGATTCAAGACAAAAGTTTAATATTGACATAAAAATAATAAAACTTCAAGCATACTAACCAAGCAATTATGTCTTCTCAAAATAACATAGTCAAAGAAAGCTCATCCCTACAAAATCATATAGTTTGGCCATGCTTCATTTTCGTCAAACAAAATGCTCTCATCATGCACAACCCCGATGACAAGCCAAGCAATTGTTTCGTACTTTAGTATTCTCAAACTTTTTCAACTTTCACGCAATACATGAGCGCGAGCCATGGACATAGCACTATGGGTGGAATAGAATATGATGATGGAGGTTGTGTGGAGAAGACAAAAATGGAGAAAGTCTCACATTGACGCGGCTAATCAACGGGCTATGGAGATGCCCATCAATTGATGTCAATGCGAGGAGTAGGGATTGCCATGCAACGGATGCACTAGAGCTATAAATGTATGAAAGCCCAATAAAAGAAACTAAGTGGGTGTGCATCCAACTTGCTTGCTCACGAAGACCTTGGGCATTTGACAAAGCCCATTTTTAGAATATACAAGGCAAGTTCTATAATGAAAATTCCCACTAGTATATGAAAGTGACAAAATAAAAGACTCTCTATCATGAAGATCATGGTGCTACTTTGAAGCACAAGTGTGGAAAAAGGATAGTAACATTGCCCCTTCTCTCTTTTTCTCACACATTTTTTTGGGTCTTCTCTTTTTTTTTGCCTTGTTTTGCCTTTCTTTTTTTGGCCTTTTTATGGGATTTTTACATCTGTGCCCCTAGTTCCTTAGCTCTACTCATTCATCCCCACGCTCTTAACTTTGCTCAGTTTTCCCCACTCCCTTGCCTGAAACCCTCAGAAGAGGTCACAACGGACATCGCCGTCGGGTCAGTACTTTGACCGTTAACTCTGACGAGTGGGGCCACGTTGGGCGGTGTAACTGTTCGACCGTTGGGCCGTGGTTTCGTTGGGCCATCCCTTGCATTAAACGCCTGCGCGCACCGCCACGATAGAAGCCTGCTATGCATGCACCCAACAAGCCTGCCTGCATGCGTCGATGCACGCCGCCACGATGTGCCGACCGAGCATGCATGCACTGATGCATGCCGCCACGATTCACTAACCGAGCCGCTTTCGTGCACGCCAGCCGCCACGGATGCAGCGATGGTCACTGCCGTTGGTTCCTCTCTTCTCGCATGCTTGTCTCCTCGATTTAGAGCATCGTTTTTTACCCATTTTGCTACAACAAATAAATTGAACAAATATGTTGTGGCTGCATGCACTAGCTAGGTGGCTACATATTTGTGGCTTGTGTAAAAAAAGAAGGATTCGTTATGGCTGCATGCACTAGGTGGTTACTATCAAAACGAGCTCTCTACGAAAACAATCAACAAACATGTAGATAGGGCCAACAAGCCCATAGCACGATCACATAGTTGAATCTAGGAAGAACTTCATAATAGAATAGATAGAAAACTTAATAATAGAACTTGATAAAAGGGCCAACAAGCCCATAGCATCTCCAACATAGTTCAATTATAACTTAACATAACGTAGACTCAAAAAAAGGAATAATAGATAGAGGGTTTAGAACCCTAGACGCCGCCTTCTCCACCTCGCTCCTCCTCCGGGCGCCCTTCACTGCTCCTCTGGGGCGTTGTCAATGGGGTACGGAAGAGTGTGCATGCGCGATGCGGTGGGGAAGATGTTGGCGTACTCCGTGAACATGTTGTGGGTGGTGAAAGCAATGAACTCGCAGCCACACCAAAACACCCGGCCGAGGAGGTAGAAGGCGTCGAATGTGTTGGTGAAGTGGGCAAGGAGAGCAACCACCACCCCGTTTTGGATGACCTCCTCGACACGGAACATCCTTGGAGATCCCCGCGGTTGGTGGTGGTAGCCGGACGCGAGGAAGAACTCGGTGAAGTTCCTTGCGGTCCTCCACCTTGATATCGCCCACACACGTAGTGTGCGCTCAACGTACACGCCAGGAGGGTAGAGCCTCTCTGGCACGGTGGGTGGGAAGTGGTAGTTTGGTCCGGTGTAGTGCATGGCTGAGGATGTGCTAGAAGAAGGAGAAGTGGTCGAAGAGCAAGAAGGGCAGATGGCAGAGAGGATGGGAGGTGGATGAGGGATGGCAGAGGCAGAGGGTGTGGCTTAAATAGCCGTAGTGCTACGTGTTATTTGGCCGTGGCAATAACAAGGTGAAATGTGAAGTAGCCCGTTTTCAAACCCACCGCAGCATCGGGAGTGTACATGCGTGGGAAATGGTGGTTTGAAAAAGAAGAAGAAAAAGAAGCTAATTGCATGCGTGGGAATCCGTGGTCAAAAAGAGACAATTTTTGAATAGTTTGTGGCCATTTTGCATGATAAAAATAAATTTGGCCCTTAAAAATTTGGTCATTTTGCATTTGTATAGAACAAAAAGAACTAAATTTTGCTACGTGATGTCAATTTATTTCAAACGATGCAAAAAAATACTGAGCCAGCACGTTCACAAAAAACAGAGCAAACGATGCAAAAAAGACGCAATTCGACGGCCCAACCAGAGCTTGGTTTCCTTTTGGGCCCAATAACAATGTTTTTTTCCCGGAGTCAGTGGTGGGCGAGCAGCCGAGCACAACCAATAGGATCGCCTCTCGCGGATCGCCTCAAACGATGCGGAGCCGCCATTGTGATCCAACGGCACGGAGCCTGCACGCAGCTAGCCCACCTAATTCCTTCTAGAAGACCAGATCTGAGGGCTGTCGCTTGGCGCGAGGGTATGATCGGATGGCTGATGTTGGGAGCTAGGGTTAGGCGAAACCCCGCAGGGTTTAGAGGGGTTCTGAGCTGGTCAACGAGGTTTCAAAGGCTTTGACTGAGCATAACTAATTTTAAAAAAATCAAAAAATATGAAACCTTCGCCGTTCGTCGTTTTATAATACAAACTAACGAGGAAAAAATACTAAACTTGGTCTATGTTCATTTTCATGAAAAACCCTAGCTGGTACGATCGAGGTCAAATGAGCACCATTAATTTAAAAAAATCGAAAAAATAAAATAAAACCTGCGCACAATCTTGTCTTATGTGACATGTTACCAACCAAAAATCATAAACTTGGTCTATGGTCATTTTCATGAGAAAACTTTCACACATATGAGCTATCATGTACATGATTTCATAGAGTTCAAGGAGTGGAGGTAGGGTTACCTTCTGTTTTTGAATTTTTAAAAAAAATCAAAAAAATCACCAAAGCTTTAATTCAAAGTGAATAAGAAGGATCTGAAGTTAGTTTTCCATTTTCACATTTCAAATGTGTTTTTAATAGTTTTTATATTAAAGCATATGTTTTCAAAAGAAAATGTAAAAATATGAAGATTAATTCAAAAAATAGTGAGACTTCGAATCTACACTATGGAAAGTGAATATGTGTTAATAAAAAAACATTTGGCTCATTTAGAGTAGGTCCAAAAAACTTGATTACAAATGAGTTGTTTACCCTAGCCTCGGAGCTCATTTGGAGCACATTTCTCAAATTCAAATTTATTTGACCTCCTCTAAATCACTTCAAATTTTGCACACATGATCTCCTACACAAACATAGATAGTTTGCCAAGGTTTTACTTGTTTTTGCATTTTCTTGAATTTATACTGTCCAGGTTTGCCAAGGTTTGCATGATCTCATTTGGAGCATGCATTTGATTTCCTACACCATAGATTCACAACATCTAAACATAACTAACCATAGATTCAGGATAGACAAATATACCATAGGCAAATTTAAGGACAGACAAATATAGATAGCAACCAGATTACTAGCATCAACATAGCCAACCATAACCAAATTCATGAAAACTAAATTCATTTCAACAAACCATAACCAACGAGATTCAGTTCAACAAACCAAAAGTAACCCAACAGATAAACTTAAAGATTCGGTTCATAGCATCACATCATCGGTCACATCACGCCGGAGTCAGGGCCTTTGCGAGGGCGGCATGCTGCCCCCTGATCGTGTAGTCCTCCCTGTGAATCGCTACATCCTCCGCATGAGACAGAAGGTGATCGAAGCGGCCATCCCTTGGCTTTGGCTTGGTGGTGCAGTAGGGGCAGTGCCACTTCTTGGTCTTGCGGTTGTAGAAGGAAGCAACTCCCTTGGCCTTGATCTTCACCACCTCCTTGGCTGTGAAGGATGCGACGTTGCCCTTGTACACTTCTTCTTCAGAATCATACTGCACACATCAATGAGTTACATTAATACATTATAGATTCATGGATACACTATGTCAAAGGAACTAAATGAACAATCTAAATTTCAAGTAGGCTTACCTCATATTCTTCATCATCACTTTCCTCTGGATCATACGGGTCATACTGGGCCAGCTTCCTCTTTCTACCCCCCCCCCAATCATCATCCTCCTAAACATACAATTACATCCATCACTAGTAAATACCAAAGCCAATTGAGAATGTTGAAAATTTAGATATGCACACATGACACATTGATCATATGGCTAATATACTCCCAATATACTATGATCATTGTTTTGCATTTTCCATTGTCATGCACACAAATTGAACAACAGAGCTAATATAACTACATATTGTGGACAAATTTATATACTAATGAATCAAGGGTTACTTTTGGTTATGACATTCAAATTTATATTGTGATTCGTACGGTAGGATTGTGATTCTAAACATAACTAACTTCTTAATCAATGGATTCCATTTGGGCATATGACATTCAAAACCCCAATCTGAGTAGCATTCAAAAAAAATCTAATAGGGACCCAATCTCCCAATCTAATAAGCATACATGTCTGTAGCATTAAAACCCCAATCTGTGAGCATTAAAAACAAATCTAATAAGAATACATCTGTGTAGCATTGAAGCACATCTAATAAGCAGATCTATCTAGCATTTTTGCAACGAATTTATCCAATAAACCCTAGTACAAAACCCCCATCCCCCAATACAGAAAACCCTGGCCCATCCGTCAAACCAACTACTCTAACCATCTGAACTACGGTATGAATCCACAATCTAACCAATCCAACTAACTCTACAAGCTAATATCCTAGAGAAAATCAAGTGCAAATACCTCTTGCTCCTCGCCAGGCTGCGCATGGGGGGTATCGGGATTGACTGCGCCGCTCAACACCGTCACCTTCTGCAGCGCTGAGGCGGAGCCCGCCACCTTCTTCTCCACATCCGCTAAAATTGCGAGTTTCCCCGCACCGCCGTGGACGCCGCCGACATACGCGGTCACCGCGCCCTGCTGCTCGACCACATCTCCGGCCACTGCGCCGGCGTCGCAACGGGCTTCTGCCATCTCTGGGTGAAGGTGAGGAAGAGAATGCGGTGGGGGAGAGCGAGACGGTGCGGTCGAGGCAGTGGAGGAGAGCGAGACGACACCGGTGGGGGAGAGGAAGACGATGCGGCAGGGAGGGGATTTGGGGAGAAATGGTAGGGGCGATGGAGGAGGTTGCCCCTCTTTATATGATGGGACGTTTCGGGCATGTCCATGGACACGTGCTACCCCACGACCGCGGTCTTACATGCGCCCACGTATACGCGGCCCCACTCGTCAGTGTTAACGGTCAAAGGCATTGACCCGACGGCAACGTCCATTACAACTTGTTCTGAGGGTTTCGGGCAAGGGAGTGGGGAAAAGTGAGCAAAAGTTAACAGAGTGGGGATGAATGAGTAGGATCTAAGGAACCAGGGGCACAGAAATAAAAATCCCTTTTTTATTTCCTCACACGGGACAATGCTCTAATAATGATGATCATCACACTTCTATTTATTTACAACTCAAGGATTACAACTTGATACTTGAACAAAATATGACTCTATATGAGTGCCTCCGGTGGTGTACCGGGATGGGCAATGAATCAAGAGTGACATGTATGAAAATTTATGCATGGTGGCCTTGCCACAAATACAATATCAACTACATGATCATGCAAGGCAATATGACAATGATGAAGCGTGTCATAATAAAAGGAACGGTGGAAAGTTGCATGGCAATATATCTCGGAATGGCTATGGAAATGCCATAATAGGTAGGTATGGTGGCTGTTTTGAGGAAGATATAAGGAGGCTTATGTGTGATAGAGCGTATCATATCACGGGGTTTGGATGCACCGGCGAAGTTTGCACCAACTCTAGAGGTGAGAAAGGGCAATGCACGGTACCGAAGAGGCTAGCAATGATGGAAGGGTGAGAGTGCGTATAATCCATGGACTCAACATTAGTCATAAAGAACTCACATACTTATTGCAAAAATCTACAGGTCATAAATCCAAGCACTACGCGCATGCTCCTAGGGGGGGGTAGATTGGTAGGAAAAGACCATCACTCGTCCCCAACCGCCACTCATAAGGAAGGTAATCAAAGAAACACCTCATGCTTCAAATTTGTTACACAACGGTTACCATGCATGCATGCTACAGGACTTGCAAACCTCAACACAAGTATTTCTCAAATTCACAATTACTCAACTAGCACGACTCTAATATCACCATCTTCATATCTCAAAACAATCAATAAGTATCAAACTTCTCATAATATTCAATGCACTCTATATGGAAGTTTTTATTATACCCATCTTGGATGCCTATCATATTAGTACTAATTTTATAGCCAAAGAAAATTGGGACAATTCCATTTATCCCCTAACTTGAGCCACCACCTGGCATTTGCCCCTAATTTTCAAGTATGCTCAAAAATACCCCTCTTCCATCAAGTCACCTTATAGAAATGCCCTTCTGTGCCGTTACCGTCTGGTCAAAGATACTCAAGGGAGCAAGGCGCGTGCAAATTTTGGCACAATTTGGACATTCCAGCAGCTCGTGTCAAACGAAAAACTTTAAAATGTACGCTGTGAGCAGTAAATTCAAAAAAATAGCAAGAAAATTCAAAAAAATATGAAATTTTTTGGCATCAAATAGGCTGGGGTGCGCAAGGTGCGTGCAATTTTTTTTTGCGTTTCGACACTGTAGGAGCTCGTGGAGAAAAAAACAAAATTTGGTGCAGAAAAAAACTTTGAAAAAATGCACTATTTTGTTTTTTTTTGCTAGAGCACCTCGCATGCCATTTGATCACAAAAATTTGCAAGCCCCTTGCGCACCCAAGCCTCTTTGATGCCAATAAAATTCATATTTTTTAAGTATTTCTTGCTATTTTTTTAAATTTACTGTTCAGAGCGTATAGATTTAAATTTTTTCCTTTGCCACGAGTTCTTGGAATGTCCAAACAACGCAAAAAATTGCAACACCTTGCGCCCTTAAGTATCTTCGATCCCACAAAATTTCAGATTTTTTATTATTTTTTTGCTATTTTTTCCAATTTACTGTTCCCCATGTTACTATTCACCAGACGGTCAAACCCCTTTGACCGGGCGGCAAGGGCATTTCTGTAAGGTGACTTGACGGAAGAGGGGTATTTTTGAGCATACGTGAAAATTAGGGGCAAATGCCAGGTGGTGGCTCAAGTTAGGGGGATAAATGGAATTGTCCCAAGAAAATTACCATGCTGTTCTAAAAGACTCTCAAAATAATATAAGTGAAGCATGAGAGATCAATAATTTCTATAAAATAAAACCACCACCGTGCTCTAAAAGATATAAGTGAAGCACTAGAGCAAAATTATCTAGCTCAAAAGATATAAGTGAAGCACATAGAGTATTCTAATAAATTCCGATTCATGTGTGTCTCTCCCAAAAGGTGTGTACAGAAAGGATGATTGTGGTAAACTAAAAATCAAAGACTCAAATCATACAAGACGCTCCAAGCAAAACACATATCATGTGGTGAATAAAAATATAGCATCAAGTAAAGTTACCGATAGACGAAGACAAAAGAGGGGATGCCTTCCGGGGCATCCCCAAGCTTAGGCTTTTGGTTGTCCTTGAATTTTACCTTGGGGTGCCTTGGACATCCCCAAGCTTAGGCTCTTGCCACTCCTTATTCCAAAATCCATCAAATCTTTACCCAGAAACATGAAAACTTCACAACACAAAACTCAAACAGAAAATCTCATGAGCTCCGTTAGTATAAGAAAACAAATCACCACTTTAAGGTACTGTAATGGACTCATTCTTTATTTATATTGGTGTTAAACCTACTGTATTCCAACTTCTCTATGGTTCATACCCCCCGATACTAGCCATAGATTCATCAAAATATGCAAACAACACACGAAAAACAGAATCTGTCAAAAACAGAACAGTCTGTAGGAATCTGAATCAAACGTATACTTCTATAACTCCAAAAATTCTGAAATAAATTTGTGGACGTGAGGAATTTGTCTATTAATCATCTGCAAAAATAATCAACCTAAAAGCACTCTCCGGTAAAAATGGCAGCTAATCTCGTGAGCGCTAAAGTTTCTGTTTTTTACAGCAAGATCGCAAAGACTTCACCCAAGTCTTCCCAAAGGTTCTACTTGGCACAAACACTAATTAAGACATAAAACCACATATAAGCAGAAGTTAGATGAATTATTTATTAATAAACAGGAAAAAAAGCAAGGAACGAAAATAAAATTGGGTTGCCTCCCAACAAGCGCTATCGTTTAACGCCCCTAGCTAGGCATAAGAACAAGAATAGATATAGGTATTGTCATCTTTGGTATGCAATCCATAAGTGGCTCTCATAATAGATTCATAAGGTAATTTAATTTTCTTCCTAGGAAAGTGTTCCGTTCCTTTCCTTAATGGAAATTGGAATATAATATTTCCTTCTTTCATATCAATAATTGCACCAATCGTTCTAAGGAACGGTCTACCAAGAATAATAGGATATGTAGGATTGCAATCTATATCAAGAACAATGAAATCTACGGGCACATAATTCTATTTGCAACAATAAGAACATCATTAATCCTTCCCATAAGTTTCTTAATGGTGGAATCCGCAAGGTGCAAATTTAAAGAACAATCATCAAATTCACGGAAACCTAACACATCACACAAAGTTTTTGGAATCGTGGAAACACTAGCACCCAAATCACATAAAGCATAGCATTCATGATATTTAATCTTAATTTAATAGTAGGTTCCCACTCATCATAAAGTTTTCTAGGGATAGAAACTTCTAATTCAAGCTTTTCTTCATAGGATTGCATTAAAGCATCAACGATGTGTTTGGTAAAAGCTTTTTTTTGATCATAAGCATGAGGAGAATTTAACACGGATTGCAACAAGGAAATACAATCTATCGAAGAACAATTATCATAATTAAATTCCTTGAAATCCAAAATAGTGGGTTCATTGTTATGTAAAGTTTTGACCTCTTCAATCGCACTTTTGTTAATTTTTGCATCAAGATCTGAAAACTCTGAATCATTGGGACGCCTTTTAACTAAAGTTGACTCATCTCCAGTCCCATCTTTATCAAGATTCATATTGGAAAACAAAGAATTAATAGGAGACACATCAATCACTTTTAGATCTTCAACATTACTATCATGAAAACTAGAAGAACATGCTTTCGCAAAGCAATCTTTCCAAGAATGCATCCTAGCGGTTCTTTCTTTGCACTCATCAATGGAAATTCTCATGGCTTTGAGAGACTCATTGATATCATGCTTAGGTGGAATAGATCTAAGTTTCAAAGAATCAACATCAAGAGAAATTCTATCCACGTTCCTAGCCAACTCATCAATCTTAGGCAATTTTTCTTCAAGCAAAGCATTGAAATTCTTTTGAGAATTCATAAATTCTTTAACACTAGTCTCAAAATCAGAGGGCATATTATTAAAATTTCCATAAGAGTTGCTGTAGGAATTACCATAATTATTAGAGGAATTACTAGGAAACGGCCTAGAATTAAAATTTCCTCTATACGCGTTGTTACCAAAATTGTTCCTACCAACAAAATTCATATCCATAGATTCATTATTATTCTCAATCAAAGTGGACAAAGGCATATCATTAGGATCAGAAGAAACACTCTTATTAGCAAACAATTTCATAAGTTCATCCATCTTTCCACTCAAAACATTAATCTCTTCAATAGCATGAACTTTTTTACTAGTGGATCTTTTGGTGTGCCATTGAGAATAAGTAACCATAATATTATCTAGGAGTTTAGTAGCTTCTCCTAAAGTGATCTCCATAAAAGTGCCTCCTGCGGACGAATCTAACAAATTTCTAGAAGCAAAATTCAATCCAGCATAAAAAATTTGTGTAATCATCCATAAATTCAAACCATGTGTAGGGCAATTACGTATCATTAATTTCATCCTCTCCCAAGCTTGTGCAACATGCTCATGCTTGAGTTGCTTAAAATTCATAATATCGTTTCTAAGATAGATGATCTTAGCGTGAGGGCAATACTTAGAGAAAAGCATCTTTGCACTTATTCCAGGAATCAATACTATTTTTAGGCAAAGAAGAGAACCAAGTTTTAGCACGACCTCTAAGCGAAAACGGAAATAGCTTCAATTTGACAATATCATTATCCACATCTTTCTTCTTTTGCATATCACACAAATCAACGAAGTTGTTTAGATGTGTAGCGACATCTTCACTAGGAAGGCCAGAAAATTGATCTTTCATAACAAGATTCAACAAAGCGGTGTTGATTTCACAAGATTCCGCATCGATAGTAGGAGCAGTCAAAGTGCTAATAAAATCATTATTGTTGGTATTGGAAAAGTCCCACAATTTACTATTGTCTTGAGCCATCGTGACAAAAAATCAATCCAACACACAAGCAAACAAGAAGCAAGCGAAAAGAGGCGAACAAAAAAGGGCGAATAAAATGGCAAAGGTGAAGTGGGGGAGAGGAAAACGAGAGGCAAATGGCAAATAATGTAATGCGAGGGATAAGATTTTGTGATGGGTACGTGGTATGTCTTGACTTGAGCGTAGATCTCCCTGGCAATGGCGCCAGAAATCCTTCTTGCTACCTCTTGAGCATGCATTGGTTTTCCCTTGAAGAGGAAAGGGTGATGCAGCAAAGTAGCGTAAGTATTTCCCTTAGTTTTTGAGAACCAAGGTATCAATCCAGTAGGAGACTACACGCAAGTCGCCTAGTACCTGCACAAACAATCAAGAACCTTGCAACCAACGCGATAAAGGGGTTGTCAATCCCTTCACGGCCACTTGGAAAAGTGAAATCTGATAAAGATAATAAGATAAATATTTTTGGTATTTTTGCTGTATAGATTGGAAAATAAAGATTGCAAAGTAAATAGTAACGAGAATTGTAGATCGGAAACTTATATGATGTAAAGTAGACCCGGGGGCCATAGGTTTCACTAGTGGCTTCTCTCATGATAGCATGTATTACGGTGGGTGAACAAATTACTGCCGAGCAATTGATAGAAAAGCGCGTAGTTATGATGATATCTAAGGCAATGATCATGAATATAGGCATCACGTCCGTGTCAAGTAGACCGAAACGATTCTGCATCTACTACTATTAGTCCACACATCGACCGCTATCCAGCATGCATCTAGAGTATTAAGTAAATAAGAACGGAGTAACGCATTAGGCAAGATGACATGATGTAGAGGGATAAACTCAAGCAATATGATATAAACCCCATCTTTTTATCCTCGATGGCAACAATACAATACGTGTCGGTTCCCTTTCTGTCACTGGGATCGAGCACCGCAAGATTGAACCCAAAGCTAAGCACTTCTCCCATTGCAAGAAAGATCAATCTAGTAGGCCAAACTAAACAGATAATTCGAAGAGACTTGCAAAGATATCAAATCATGCATATAAGAATTCAGAGAAGAACCAAATAATATTTATAGATAATCAAATTCATAAACCCACAATTCATTGGATCTCGCAAACACACCGCAAATGAGTATTACATCGAATAGATCTCCAAGAATATCGAGGAGAACTTTGTATTGAGAACCAAAGAGAGAGAAGAAGCCATCTAGCTAATAACTATGGACCCGAAGGTCTGTGGTAAACTACTCACACATCATCGGAGAGGCTATCGTGTTGATGTAGAAGCCCTCCGTGATCGAATCCCCCTCCGGCAGATCGCTGGAAAAGGCCCCAAGATGGGATCTCACGGGTACAGAAGGTTGCGGCGGTGGAACAGTGGTTTCGTGGCTCCCCTGGATGTTTTCAGGGTATAAGAGTATATATAGGAGAAAGAAGTAGGTCGGTGGAGCTACGAGGGGCCCACGAGGGTGCGAGGTGCGCCTACCCCCCTGGGCATGCCCTCCTGCCCCGTGGCCGCCTCATTGCGTCTCTGACTTCCATTCCAAGTCTCCTAGAATGCGTTTGTTCCAAGAAAGATCCTCGCGAAGGTTTCGTCCCATTTGATATTCCTTTTCTGCGAAACACTGAAATAGGCAAAAAAACAGCAATTTGCACTGGGCCTTCGGTTAATAGGTTAGTCCCAAAAATAATATAAAAGAGCATATTAAATCCCATTAAACATCCAAAACAAATAATATAATAGCATGGAACAATCAAAAATTATAGATACGTTGGAGACGTATCAATTCACATATAAATATAATATCCTAGAAATCTTTTGTGATTGTGAGCCCCCATCAAAATATTATATGCCAAAATTGTTGACGTTGGACAAGGAAGAAAACTTAATGATTTATGTTTGTTCATATTCACATAGAAGTCATATTGTCATAGATTCTTTAACATGTGATGCTTGGCCCCTATCTTGCTAGCCAAAAATTCCGCACTAAGTAGAGATACTACTTGTGCATCTAATAACCCTTAAACCCAAATCTTATTTTCAAGTGTCCACCATACCTACCTAGGGATTGAGAAAGATCCCTCAAGTAAGTTGTCATCGGTGCAAAAAGGCAATAAAAATTGCTTCTAAATGTGTGAGATCATTTAGTGTAAGAGAAAATTGAGCGTTGCATGAACTTGTGACGGTGAAGAATAAAAGCGATAGACTGCATAATAAAGGTCGCTATCATAAGGGGCAATGCAACGTGGCGTTATTTTGCACTAAGGGGTTGAGCATACAAACAAATAAGCGCATGGCAACCTCTGCTTCCCTTTGCGAAGGGCCTATCTTTTACTTTTATGAATTTACTTCTATGCAAAGAGTCAAAGTTTTCTCTCTATTCCTTTTTATTTTCTCCTTTGGCAAGCATCATGTGGTGAGGAAAGATCTAGGCACATATGTCCATTTGAATATGGGTAGCATGAGTTATTATTGTTGACATCACCCTTGAGGTGAATATGTTGGGAGGCGAAACTATATGCCCCTATCTTCCACTACTAGGGAAAACCCTAGTAGTAGCGCTTGTTTTATAGCTAGCAGTAGCGCTTGTACCAGCGCTACCACTAAGGCGCTACAGCTAACTAGTAGCAGTAGCGCTGGAAAGGGAGCGCTACTACTATACCTAGTTAGGAGTAGCGCTTTCACTGGCTCAGCGCTACTGCTAGTAGTAAGTAGCAGTAGCGTTTCTTCTGAAAAGCGCTGCTACTAACTTTTCCTGTATTTTTAAAAATACAGCTTATTTTCATTGTGTGGTTTTATATACAGTACTTTCATCATATGATTTCATGACCATGATTAGTTATTATATATAACAGTGGGTGAAATGAACGTGGAGTAGATTCAAGTGGAGGCAATATGTGGTGCATGTCGAAAGTACTACTCTAGTCCAAACTTGATCTAGTTTGGATTAGTAGTACTTTCGATGTGCACCACATGTTGCCTCCACTTGAATCTAATCCATGCTCATTTCACCTACTGATATATATAATAACTCATCATGCTCATGTAACAATTAAGCATCATGCATCATCGATCATAATAATAAATAACTCATCACTGGTATCATAATAACAAGTCATACTCATCATCATCGATCATAATAATAAATAACTCATCACTGGTATCATAATAACAAGTCATACTCATCATCATCGATCATACAACTTCTACTCGATACCATATCATCATCATAGTCATCTAACCAATCCTACTTAGTTGTTCCTAGCACATGATCATGAGTATTATTAACTAGGACCTACTACCTTCTCTTAGGTAAAATAGCATAAAACAAGATAGGGCCCTGACTCTCCATATTATCCTGTCTCTGATTCTTGCCTTTCGCACAATGTTGCTTCCAAGTACCTCCTTACGATTGTCCATACATTTTTCCATTCTTTGATTTTCATGTCTTCACTGGTTTTAGAAATCCGATATGGACAGGTGTGATTCGTAGGATGACCTGGCTATATGTTCAAAACATCAAGGCGACCATTCTGATACATCAGATGAGGCACACAATCCTTCAGGATTTTCTGTTGAAAAACATAGTAATAACTTTGTAGTTAGCAATGTAGTTAAGTTTTAAAAGAATTTATGCAAAAGATGCACGGATGTCGTAATAGTAAAAAATCTTACCATGGCATCTCCATAGATGTTACCATAGTTCAACACGTGCACTAGTGGCATGTATTGACCATAATGTGGAGGAGTTTTATAATAGTTATTGTAATTCTCAAGATCAGTACAAAATGCGACCAGATGATTTTTCTCCTGATAAGTTAACTCAGAGCCATCGGTGTAGTACGTTTTGTCTACCATCTTCCGCACATTGTTTGAAGAATGAAAATAAGCTGACAATGAAAATAAGCTGTCAACTATTTTGAAATGAACAATATAAATTATTTAATAACTATGTTTGAGAAACTCACATAGCGGTAGAATTGGAAGCGTATCAACAAGGACCCCAATGTCCGTATTGTCTTGGTCGATGTCAGGATCACCAAGATCCATGGTGACAAGCATACCCTCATAAAAACCATACATCTTGCAAAGTGCTTCCAAATTTGTGCAACCAAAATGGGTTGCACTCTCAGAATTGTACAGATTTACTTCAAAATCCATACCATGATGGGTCCTTAGTTGAACTTTCTTTGTTTCAAAATTTTCATGGTCTTCAGAATCCATCCTCTCCAAGACATAGCGTCTTGCCTGGCATTGGATAAGCTACTCGAATTGTAAAACATGAAAATTACACGTTGAAATAGTTGAAGTCATGCTTAAACTATGAAAAAAACTTGTCGTCGTTGCGTACCGTTTCAACATCGAAGGTCTCCTGGAGCTTAATGCTAAAGCGTCGATCTTCATCCAGGTGAGGCATGTCGCACAGACCTCGATCGTCGTTGCACCAGCTGCACTCCCCCGGGAGACTTTCGTCGTCCGATGATGACATTTCCTATGTTCATAATTCAAATATTGAACTTGTACAATTCAATATATGTCCTACAAAAACTAAATTAGATCATTATTATTCATCACGGGTTGACTATCGGTCTGCCGAGTCTTTTTCTTCAAAACTCTTAGCTCGCATGGTCTATACATTCGACCGTTGGTGATGATCGCTCCTCCATTCGTCCCGAGTGCATTACACCAAAATGTCTAGCACACGGGAACGAAGGAGAAGCGACCCCCACGACAACAGTCAGGATTTTTCGTCCTCTCATATGTGGTGGAGACTCTCACTCACTGGTTCCTCTCTGACATTTGCGACCGTCGGTGATGGTCGTTACTCCTCCTTCCCCTAGTGCATAACAAAGGTCTAGCACCCGGAGAAGGAGGAGAAACGACCCCCACGACAACAGTCGGGCTTCTTCGTCCTCTCTCATATATGGTGGATACACTCCCTCACTGATTTTTCGACCTTCGGTGATGGAGCCTCGACAGACTTAAAGTCAACCCGAAATGTCGTTTAATTATTTTTCTAGAAAATCCAGGCCACTCGATATATCCTACATATTCTACCACAAGTCATGCCAGAATTCACGGAAAAATCCGGCATGACCTTTGCTAAAAAAGGACATACCGAGCGCCTGAAATTTGCCGGAACAGAAATTAATCAACACTCTGACAAAACATAGGTCACTATAGGAGGTGTAACCTGCAAACATGGCCGGCCACTTGGGCAAGCACATATCCAATTTGAGCAACACAAGATATACATGTTTATATCTACATCATATGAGCATTCAAACTTGATGGTCATTGCATTTCAATGGTTCAAAATATAAAAAAACATATCAAAATGTCTTATAGGACTCATATTGCCATGAAGATTTGGCAGGTCTCACCTTGAGGTCGGGGGGAGTCGGTGACGGGGACGACGGCGGTGATGATGGAGGGGCTCCTTGATTTCTGCAAAAACAAAAACCCTATAAGTTATCAACTAATCAAATGCATACGCCTTGCATAATGCTCTCCAATTTTAGCATTCAAAGTAAGAGTAGTTTTCCAATTTGAGCATTCAATAAGCAAAACCAAATCGTAAAATAAATTAGTATTCAAATTAGCATGCATTCAATAAGCAAAACTAAATCATCTCTTTCGTCCGTACATCGTCGAATATTATCACTAATACACCTCGAATAGTATCATACATATAACGTCACTAATACAGCTAAAACCCTAGCGAACGACGGGTATCGGCGCGGGCGGTGGACACCCAAAGAGAAGGAATCATCATAGGATCATAGCTCCAGTGAGATCCCTGAAGAACCTGCCCTCCAACGCAACCATGTAGCGACGGACGTGCTCGTCCTCCTTGCTGACACGATGACGTACCACCTCCGCGGCGTCCTCAAGCCTCTGCACCGTCACTGGCCCACGCGACCTGTCATTTGTCTGCTTGTTTATCTTTCAGAGTGAGGAGGATATAAGTGTCAAACAAGTGCAGTCTCACCAGCTTGCTCAGCTGCTTGCGCTGCAGCTCCCGAGCAGGGCTAACATTTCTTGAACTCTATTGAAGTGCTGTCGGTTTTGTATATTATTTTGTCGGCGTGTTTAGTTGCACTGGTGGCGATCTTTGATGCCCAGTGTATGTAATCTGTTGTCTGCTTGTGCTTTATTATCATAGTGGCGAACTTTGATGCCCAGTGGATGTAATATGTCGTAATTTCTTTATTGTATAGTCTAGGTTTTTTTCTTATTCACGATGCTGCAGTTATTTTACTGTATATCACTACTAGAAAAAGGGCTATAGATGATATGGCCATTAATGGCGCATCAGACATGTGGTGCGCCATTACTATATACTAATGGCGCACCATGTGTTGGTGCGCCATTAGTAAAAAAAATTATTTTTTCAAAACTACTAATGGCGCACCGTGGGATGGTGCGCCATTAGTAGTTCAACTAGTAATGGCGCACCATCCCACGATGCGCCATTAGTAATTATGTTTCAATTTTTTTTTCAATTTCTTTTAAACTACTAATGGCGCACCACTCCCACGGTGCGCCATTACTAGTTGAACTACTAATGGCGCACCACTCACAGGTGCGCCATTAGTAATTTTGTTACAAATTTTATTTCAAATTTTTTTATTTTTTTTGAAAAACTACTAATGGCGCACGGTTGGGGTGGTGCGCCATTACTAGTTGAACTACTAATGGCGCACCACCCCCACGGTGCGCCATTAGTAACTTGGCCCATTCCACCGAATGCACCCTCCCCCCCCCCCCCCCCCCGTGGACCGCCTTTTCAGTTTAAAAAAAAATAAAGAAAATGATGGAAATGTCAAATAAAATAAAATAAAATAAGTTTCCCATGTGATATGTGGTCTAGTTGTTGGGAAAATTAACAAATATGAATTTCGACTTTATTTGCAAAATCTCTCTGGAATTTCTTAAAATGGGCATAACTTTTGCATACGAACTCGAATGAAAAAGTTTTTTATATGAAAAATCATCTACTCGAAAAGTTACATCAGAATTTAACGGGGAAACCCCGTTAAACATTTTCAAAATCCTCAAAAACCTAACAGAAAAAAAGATACGGGGCTTTCAAGATCTAGAGGCAAAAAAATTCAAAATTTTTCAAACTTACTAGTGGCGCACCGGTTGCTAGGTGCGCCACTAGTAACAGAACAAAATATTGGTTTTGAATTATTTTTTGGATTTTTTTTTTAAAAAAATTGATTCGTAATATGACAGGGAAGTTTGAAATATTTTTCAAAATTTCATCATACTCATGAATATGAACAATGTCCTAGACATCAACAAGGTTTAATAGGATTGATATGATAGATATATCAACAAGTGGCTGTTAAGTGAGGTGGTGCTGGGGTTGGATAGAACCGCGAAGTTAAGCGTGCTCGGGCTGGAGTAGTGTGAGGATGGGTGACCTTCCGGGAAGTTTGACCACTTAGTGCGATTTGACTTGAAATTAAGCATATTAACCTGAGATTAAGCCATAGTGACCCGAGATAAAAAAAATTGAACATTTTTTTGAAAAAAATATTTCTGAAAAAAAATAAAAAAAAATTGAGATTTTTTTTTAAAAAAATATTTCTGAAAAAATATTTGAAAAAAAATTGTTACTAATGGCGCACTTCCAGATACTAATGGCGCACCAGCGGTGCGCCATTAGTAATTCTGAAAAAATATTTGAAAAAAAATTGTTACTAATGGCGCACTTCTATGTGGTGCGCCATTACTAAGTCCGATAGTAATGGCGCACCGTGGCATATACTAATGGCGCACCAGTAATGGCGCACCAGCGGTGCGCCATTAGTAAAAATTACTAGTGGCGTGATGCTAGTGGCGCACCAGTAGTGCGCCATTAGTAGGCAAAACTGGTGCGCCACTAGTAGGCCCTTTTCTAGTAGTGTATATATCCTGTCTTCGTAGTAAACTGGCCAAACCGTAAAATTACGGTACATAATCGGGTCGTCATGCAAATCACCATGTATGATCTGCATCATGGGCCCCGTCATCTTGGTCCGTTAACAGGCCTAAATGTAAAATGGCCCACTAGTAGTTTCGGGCCTTTAATAGGCCGGGTAAACCACCGGCCCTATTTTCCCAAGAAAACTCAATGGGCCTTTAGGAGGCTGAAAAGTAGGTTGGGCCTGAAACGTGCCGAACAGCTCATGGGCGGCGGCAGGCCGAAATAGACCCCGGCCCATGAATGTGCCAATCAAATCATGGGCTTATAACAGGCCAAAATTGTCTCGGTGCTTGTTTGGCCCAATCAGATTATCGGCTGCGAGCAGGCCGGATGCAAACCGGGCCGTAGTTAGGCCCAACTATATAACGGTCTTTTAACAGGCCGAAATTAATATAGGGCTGAAATGTTAAACGAGCCCTTAACAGACCGAAACTAATATCAGACCGAATTACTAAATGGGCCTTTAGCAAGTGGGCCCAAAAGCATAGCGTCTAGTTGACGGGCCGAATTTGATATGGGCCATAATTTAGCCCAAAGCCTCTTAAAGGGCCGGACCTGATCTGGGCCGTAATTTGGCCCAGAACGTGGTAGGCTTTTAACGGGCCGGATCTCATATGGGCCATTATTAGGCCCGGAACGTGGCAGGCCATTAATGGACCGGATCAAATATGGGTCGGCATTTGGCCCAAAACATGGTAGCCAGTTAATGGGCCGGCCTACTAGGGTCCTCAAAATATTGTGGGCCTACAGCTGGGCCGGCCCATTAATGTCGGCGAAATCTCGTGGGTCTTTAGCTGGGCCGGCCCATTATGGTCCACAAAAATCTTGTGGGCCTTCACCTGGGCCGGCCAATTATGGCCCGTAAAAATCTTGTGGGCCTTTACCTGGCCCGGCCCATTATGGCCCGCAAAATCTTGTGGGCCTTTAGCTGGGCCGGCCCATTATGGTCCGCAAAATCTTGTGGGCCTTTAGTTGGGCCGGCCCATTTAAACTTTATGGGCCACTTTTGGGCCGGTCCACGTGTTAACATATCATAGGCACATCTCGCCCATTGGATGAGTGACACCTGTGCCAACGCGGAGCTTTCACGTGTTTCCTACAGCCAATGATGATTTTACACGTGGAAAATCCCTATTGGTCCGGGCTTTTAACGGGTTATCGGATCCAAAACTGGACCCGATAGCTTAACGGCGTTCCGTTACGGTGGATGCCACGTGTCGGTCACCCTTGACGAAAGCACCTCTGTGACGCGTGATTTATCGTCATGGAAGTGGACACTTCCATGATGATAATTTTGGTAATGTCATGGAACACTTCTACGACAGCACAGGTATGACTATCTTGATTCTGTCATAAATTTGTCATGGATGTAAATGCATGACAGAAAACGTGACCTACTGTGACAAATACGTATCATCATGGAAGTGTATTTTTTTGTAGTGCACTATACGAAGCTGCAATCTCCTCTTTTGCGGCAGCTACCGCTGCTTTGACTGTCTCAGCTGATTTCTTTTCAATCGCAATCTCAACCTTCTTGTCGATGTTTTCTTCATTTAACCTCCGTCTTTCCTTCCTCTCCTCTGTGGTCTCACGATAGTACTTCTTCCACGTGGCACCGTCTCCGACGTCGTGCACGCGTCCATACGACGGCCGAATGTCCACCGTGAGTCCTTTCAATATGTTCAAGGCCCGGTTGAATGGGGTGTCCCACTTGGGCCTCGCCAACACCTCAGATGGCGAGTCGCTTTTGGCCACAATTTTGAGCTGCTCTTTCTGCAAAAGGAACAAGGATCGTTTACAAATATGAATAAACGTGCAGCCGAATTGATCAGAAGCTAAAATTAGGGGGTAAATTAAAAATTACCAACAGTCTCATGAACTCCGTCGTGACCGCGTCCGTCTCCAAAACCTTCTTGACTGGGTCCCAATGGTACCGGGCCCTGATGATGTCACGCTCCTGCGGGATGGTGAACTCTGCCAAGGGGTCTGGGATGCCCAGACTTTCGTGTTCCGCGTCCTCCTTGGCCCATATGGACCTCTTCCCCGCGTAACCACGGCTTCCGAGGTGGTGGCACCCCATGTTCCTCTCTTGAAGCCCCTTCATGTACTCCAACTTTTCTTTGGCAGCTTCGGCAACGCAAGCCGCCTTGAATATTTCAAATTGCTCTTCCGAAATTGTTGGGTTCCTCTTTGTCGATGATCCGATGTTTCACCCTTACTTTTCAGGCGGACAACGCGCCGCTAAACTTGCCCATGGCGCATCTGTTATCTTCTTCATTGCCGGGTCTTTATCTGCATTTTTATATTTGATTTCATCCCGGCCCAGGAACAAGAATACCTTGTGCAGCTTCGTTAGAAGGGAGTGCTTCATATCAGGTATCTTCTTTAGTTTCGCATCGTTGATGGTGGCGGTTGCCCGTATGATGCAACCTATTTGATTGTCGTAGCACGCACGCGCTTCCGCATGCTCTTTTGGCTCAAAATTGCCGTCGTCCACCTTTGTGACCACCAATCTAGTAGTGATGAGCTAGTTTAGGCGCCATTGCCTCTTCGGTTTCGGTTCTATACCGGCTTCGCCAGTCTCCATGTCGGTCTCGGTGTCGGTCTGGGTCTCAGCGCCAGCCTCGGTGCCGGTCTCGATGTCAGTCTCAGTCTCGGATGTGACAGATGGGCCCTGCAACAACCGTTGCTCGTCGAGAAGGTTCAAATAAGCGTCTGACGCCTCGTAGACGTTGCAATCACCAGAACCCTGTCCTTCATCGTTGCTAGCCATGTTTCCTACAATTAAATCTAGTCAATTAATTATAGACCTAATAAAATGAATAATGACATAAAAAAAGCCTATGTTTTGCAGGAACGTTGATTCATTCCCGGTGCGGCAAATCCCGAGAACTCGATATGTCCTAGTTTGTAGCACAAGTCATGCCAAAATTCACGAAAAATTTCGGCATGACCTTTGCTACAAAGTGGACAAATCGAGCGCCTAAAATTTGCCAGAACGGAAATGAATCAACATTCTGGCAAAACATAGGCCACTCGGAATCATTCCATGCAAACAACAAAAGGCCACTTGGGCACAATCAAACCACTTCAATGTTGCATATAACATGAGCAAACACTATTGAGGAATTTGCATATAACATGACCACTTCAATGAAAAGATATAATCAACAATAATGAAATATGCAAATGAACATCAATGACATATATCATATAACATCAATCTTGTTTTTCATTTACATAGCAACAATTACTTTAACCAAGTTTCTAAAAAGAAAAACAATTCTGTTTTTTATTTATAGCTAAATACCATAGCTACTGTTTTTTATTTATAGCTAAATACTTTCATTTTTTGTCTAAAGCTAAAAGTCTAGGAAGGGATTATCTTCAAAATAAAACATGCCTAAATTCTTTTCCTTGAAAAATAGTGGTCTTTTCAAAAACCAAAAAACTTTGCAAAATGACCTCACTAAACACTTCTCTGCCTAGAATAGAACCCAAATTCTGTTCTAGCTATTCCTCACACACACACACACACATTATTTTCTTTTCATCCAAATTGTTTTAGAGCATATATTCTAACAATACTTGACCTTATTAGAAATTGCAAAGGAACTCCATTTTCTCTAACCCTTCTGACCTCACCAAAATTTCCACAGCAAAACCTTAGTACGTACACTCAATTTCTTCAAAAATATTCAGGTCCATAGTCCAAATAATTCAAATTTCATTTGAATGAAATTTGGACCAGATTCAGGTCCATACTCCAAATAACTCAAATAGTCCAAATAATTTTTTATAGCTAAATGCTAATGTTTTTTGTTTATAGCCTCTATTAATTTAAAGATAAATGCTTCTATTATTTATATACCATCTGTTAATTTAAAGCTAAATGGAATTACTGTTTAGGCATTTTAAAAGAAATTGCACTAGCTAATTTCCTAAAAATTTGCTAATCTTTTTTCCTAAATGCTAAAAAAATGCCTATTGCCCTAAACAAATCTAGGGTTCATATGAACACCTAGAGTTCATATGAACATCACAGCAGCAACATATGAATTGCCCTAGCACAGAGAGAGAGAGAGAGGAGGGCAGGGGAGAGGAGAGGGAGAGCCTTGCGGTTGGCTGCGGCGAGGGCGGTCCTAGGTGGGCTCGGGCGGCGACGGTGAGGTCGAGGGCGGCGGAGGCGAGGTCGAAGGCGACGGCGGTGAGGTCGAGGGCGGCAACGGTGAGGTCAAGGGCGGCCTCGATCGAGCAGGGCGATCGACGGTGTCAACGGAGGAGTTGGGGGATAGGGAGAAGAGGAGGGAAATGACTTAGCAAAATTTTGAGCCGCGCGAGGTTAAGTCAAAATAGTAGTACCACGGGTAGGCAAAAAGCGCTATAGCTAAGTTAGCTATAGCGCTCTCTACGAAAACACGCTACTGCTATAGAAAGTAGTTATTTATTTTCCTTTTTTTCCTTTTATCTAAGGACGTAGCAATAGCGTGTGAGTACAAAACGCGCTACTGCTAGAGTAACTGTAGCGCTTTCTGACAACAAACGCTACTGCTATGCCTTTCTCCTTTATTTTTCTTTTTGTTTTGTTTTTATTTACATTTTCCTTTTTCATTTCTCCTTTTTCTACTTCTTTCATTTTTATTTACTTTTCTATTTCTTTTCCATTTTATTTTCTTTTTTTAGCAATAGCACTCTATATAAAAAACACGCTACTACAAGGCACTTAACGATAGCGTTCTTTTTGCAGCATCGCTACTACTATTCCTAGCCTACCGGCACCCGTGTGGGAATTATAGTAGTAGCGCTTTTACCTGCGGACGCGCTACTGCTACAACCATAGCTGCATCGCTCTTTGTTGACACGCGCTACGGGTAACTAGCAATAGCGCTCTGTTCTAACCAGCGCTACTGCTATACCTCTGTGTATAAGGTTTTCCCTAGTAGTGGTAGCCATGTGTTGATGTATCTTCGTCATCGTCGTCGCCGTCGTAGCCACGTGTTGATGTATCTCCTTCGTCACCATCGTAGCCACGTGTTGATGTATTTTCGTCGTCGTTGTTGCCGCCGCCGCCGCCACCACAACCCCGTGTCGATGTCATCATTCCTATGAGAGGGTATTATAAGCACACCCAGAAGTACAACTCCGTATATAACGATCAACACAAGGAAAGAGAGAAGGATATACAATATGAATTTCACAAGAAAAACACTAGTAATACTACAAGCAATGGGTTTTGGTCGTTTTGTACTCATAGCTGCATATTTCAATCCTTTGTTGTTAATCGGCTGGCCAGCTGTGTGTGTATGGATGAGCAGGAATTGGCCGGCCATGCTAAAACTATTTTGGGTTGTTTTTACTGAAATTATGTGACACTAAATATTATATAGAGATACTGCTATTTTTTCAAGTATGAACATGAATATAAATAGAACATAACAACTTGTGCTTATTATCAGCTCCTAAAAACAAAGGAATAAATGTAGCATCAAGTTAAAATGAAGGCCACTTAACCGTGTACACAAGAGTAATTAGTCATTGCAGGCGTAGCACACAAATGCCCAGCTCTAACAACAGGGGAAATTCTGAATTTCTAATTGCAGTCAGGTGCTTCTTACATTTATTTATGAAATTACAATTGAAGTTATATGGCAACCAGCACAACGCAGATAGCACTCACTTGTCAACCAAGTCGTTGTTGATCTTCCCTTTGATGACGGCTCCCTTCCTCGGAATCTTGGTCTGCAGCAAGCGCAGAGATGGTTGATTAGCACACGAAGGCAAAAAAAACTATCCACAAACGCGCAAGAATGAACCTGATACTGATAGGGACATATGCAAACAACACCCAGTCGATAGTACAGCCACCCTAGAAGCCTACAGCATGGTTATTTCTTGGGAAAACATAGCTTCATTATAGTGTGCCAACACAATCAGATTAATAGGCACCGCCTTTACTCCAATAGCATACTAAATGCTGGCAAGGATCTATTTGAGCTCAAGGAATTATAATGTCACCAAGACTAAACTTTTCAGTGTGGCACCACTATAAAAACTACAAAATTGTTTTGTGCATAACTGGTAAAGATTAATAGAAAGTTGAACAAGAAAGATGGCAATCTAAATGTATTGGGGCATACTTTCAGGCCAGCAATTCTGGTTCCATATTTTCTGTAAAAATCGAGGCACATCTTGGGGTCCAAATTTGGTCATACAAGTATATGAACACACAAATTCTGCAGCACAAAATACTATAGTTCAACAAACTCTCTTGTGACGCATAAATTATCTTGGCCATGAACAAACTTCTCAGTAAACTAACACTGCTACACTACTATTTTTATAAAGTTAGAAATGATGAAGATATCCAAAAGAAAATTCACTTTATTTCTTTCTATAGAAGTAACTCGTACAGAGTATACTGGAGCACAAATAGAAGTAACTCGTATTCATACAAATTTAAGGTAAAAATGGAAAAACTGTGTTATACTGCTATAGAAGTAACTCGTATTCATACAAATTTAAGGTAACTCTGTAATACAGTTTTTACTCTATTTTTTCGCACACAAAAAAAGAAACTGTGCAACATTCCATGTACTGCCTTTCTTTTTTCCCTTGTTGTGCTCCAGTTATTAATTAAGAAATTATGATTCGTCAAGCATTTTGAGTTGTGGTATATACTGCGGGCTTTTCTAACTTTATGCACCAAGCAACCTTTTCCAAGAAACTCTGCAAGTTATTATTATGAGTTGTGGTATATATTGTAAGTTAAACTGACCTGCCAACATTTTGTCAAGCATTATAGTTGATATTCAGATTCAGTGGTGTACTAACCGTTCAAATACTCGTAATCAGTTAAAATGACATAATCTACACTATGTACTTGATGATAGTAGGTAATCTTAATAGAAATTGAAGACATACCAGTTACGCATGCATAGAACTGAACATTAAGGAGATCAATCAAGGTTTGTAATGGGAGAATAAGGAGACTAATCACCTGCTGCTCTTCCGCAGCTGCCACCTCAGGCGTTGTGGCCCAAAGAGAACCATTGTGCACCACCAACGCCTCGGCTACACTGCCAGCGCAGGAGGAGCAAAGAGGAGGCGCAAGAGGAGGGCAAGGGCGTCGTCGTCGTCGTCGCGCGGCAGCCGTGGCCGGGGGAAGCGGCGCACGGCGGGGTTGTGGGAGGCGCGTCACGGGCACCGGATCCGGAGATTGGGTTGCCGTCGGGCGGCGGTGGGTTAGGGTTCGGTAGGGGCAGTCGAGCGGGCAGAGGCGACCTCGGGGAAGGGATCTGGCCGGCGTGGAACTCCGGGGATGACCGGAATCAGGCGGCCGCGGTGAGGTGAAGAAAGGGGATCGAGGAGAGAGAAGAGGCAAGAGAGTTTTTTCTTACGGGAGTAGAGAGAGAGAGTTTTTTTTCCTTGCATCAGCACACTGCCGGGGCTCCCGCCGCAGCTCGGCGGACCAGCGGGTTCCGTGGCTCCTAGTGTCAAAAAGACGGAGGGTATATCTTTTTCAATGATTTGTGGATTTACAGTTTTGTTGTATGTCAGCTCGTTTCATTGCCGGTAATAGCTATGGCTGGACGATAGTGTTTTTTTAATGGAGCTGGACGACAGTGTTGATAGTACTAATTACCCTATCGGCTGGTACTGCTTCAATCATGAAGCTAGGTACATTATATAAAATGCTTTGTTCAGTTATCTCCTTCAGATGCTTCAGACTTTAGTTGTATCACATTGAAAATATATATGCTTCATCTTTTGCTGGATCTTCTTTAGTCACTGTCAGAGATCTATATATATGATGTGCCTCCTGGCATATGCATTTCGTTGAAAATTGACAGCATATAACATCTTCATAGATTAAAAAAAAGACTGACAACATATGTTCACTTAGCACATGGAATTGAGAGAATATATCACACCGAAATCACGAACTGATGCCACAAAAAGGTTGCTTGGTTCAAGTGACATGATAAATTAATCCGAGTTTACATCAAGCAAAAAAATATTATTATGAGCCAATATCTTTGAAATTGACAAATTTCAACACCTCTACGAATTTAACTAGAATTGAATGCACTAAAATTAGAGCTTCTTCCTCTTTGGGGTCAATTTTTCTTGCATGTCGTAGAGCGTGAAGGGAAGTGAGAAGTAGATGATGTTGTAGAATTAACAGTACTTGTTCCAGATGGCTGTGATGCATCGTCTCCAGCTATGGCCATAGCAAGCCTCCTACATGTTTACACACCAATGTTATAAAAGTAGGATTTATCTTCTGCATGAATCAAATGTGCATATGACAAATTTAATAGGAACCTCCTTGTGATAGGCACAGGGCTGTTATGAAGGCTGGGAGGCAGTGTGATTGTTGTTGTGCGTGTAGGTGCCGTAACAACAACTGGAGCGAGCTCGTGAGCAGACACATCACTAGAAAGTTCAATCATACCGGATGTTAGAACTGGTTTAATAATACTAATTCGATACTAATATAAAGGAGATACTAGTGCATGGGTTACCTCTCTTTAGCTTCATTTTTTTTTGCAAGTTGCTTTCCTGTGCCCAATTATCCCACATTCTTTTTACCTATTTATGCTGCCAAATCTCTTCTTTTCCTTGTCCTTTTCCTTCTCTTTGTCACCTCCTTCTTGTCATTTGTTTTGCCATTATCACCTTTTTTCTTCCGTTTGCTGCCACCATCGTCTTCAAGGCAACTTTTGATTCTCTGCTTCCTCCGTCTCCCAACGGAGGTCTTTAAATCCGGTGGGACCATCTCAAAATCTAGATTAACATGAGGCCATTGAGACTTGTCCGTGATTGGTTCAATCTCTCCAGCATAGGCAGCTCGGAACCTACTCCCGGAGTAGTACTTGAAAGTGCTAGTTATCGACTAGAGGGGGGTGAATAAGCGATTTTTATGAAAGTCTTCAAAACATGAGAGTTTCGAAGACAAACACTAGAAATGAACCTATTGATATGTAGCGGAAGGTAGACTACACTAGGCAAGCCATAGTCAAGTATTCAATGAAGTGAAAGTACGAAGACTAATAGCAGCTAGGTAGTAAAGATCAGGACGGAAGACAGTACGAAGCCAATCAACGATGAAAGTCACACAGTGAAGTCAAACAGGTAATGCAAGCAGGCAATGACTTCACGAAGACAGACTGTAAGTAAAGAGAGGGAGAGGATAGAACCAGTCACTTGGTGAAGACAAAGGATTTGTTGGACCAGTTCCAGTTGCTGTGACAACTGTACATCTGGTTAGGGAGGCTGAGATTCAACTCAGAAGACCGCGTCTTCGCCTTATTCCCCTTGAGCTAAGGACACCCAGTCCTCGCCCAATCACTCTGGTAAGTCTTCAAGGTAGACTTCTAAACCTTCACAGACTTCGTTCACCGACGATCCACAATGACTCTTGGATGCTCAGAACGCGACGCCTAACCGGCTGGAGGATTCACAGTCCTCAAGTGTAACAAGTCTTCAGGTCACGCGGACAGAAAGACTTCAGTGATGCCTAACACTCTTTGGCTCTAGGTGTTTGGGCTTTGTCCTCGCAAGGATTTCTCTCTCTCAAAAGCTTCGGAGGTGGGTTGGTCTCAAACGACAAAAGTTGTGTACTAACTCTGAGCAGCCACCAATTTATGGTGTAGAGGGTGGGCTATTTATAGCCACTAGGCAACCCGACCTGATTTGTCCGAAATGACCCTGGGTCACTAAGGAACTGACACGTGTTCCAACGGTCGGATTTCAAGCACACGCGGCAACTTTACTTGGGCTACAAGTAAAGCTGACTCATCCAGCTCTGGATAAGATTTGCTCTCATTGTCTTCGCTAGAAGACATAGGATTTTGGTTGGGCATCACTTCAGTCACTCTGACTTTGTTCACTGGGACCCCACTTAACAGTACGGTGGTTCCTACGACTCAACAAAGAAGAAAAGAAAACAACGAAACAACTAAGTCTTCGCGCTCCATAGTCTTCACGCAATGCCTTCTCTTGTCATAGTCTTCATTGTGAATATCTTCACATACCACCATTGTCTTCAATGTCTTCATACATTTTTAGGGGTCATCTCCGGTAGGTAAACCGAATCAATGAGGGAGTACTACCTGTGTTATCCTACAATTCTCACAAACACATTAGTCCCTCAACCAGG
This sequence comes from Aegilops tauschii subsp. strangulata, assembly GCF_002575655.3. Lineage (NCBI taxonomy): Eukaryota > Viridiplantae > Streptophyta > Magnoliopsida > Poales > Poaceae > Aegilops > Aegilops tauschii. The sequence goes on along the minus strand of NC_053041.3, from coordinate 91,984,736 downwards.
TTTGTCGTCAATACTCCAAAACCAACTAGGGGTGGCACTAGATGCACTTACAATCTCCCCCTTTTTGGTGATTGATGACAAACTGGTTGAAGTTTTCAACGGGGATAAAAGTATGTGAAATTGTAAAGGATAAAGGTATTGTCTTCATAAGTAGCAAAAGGCTCCCCCTGAAGATGTGCATATAAGTAATTTGCTTTTGGAATGCAAATGCACATGGCAGGTTGTACTTGTGGAGATCCTCTTCAACTTATGAAGACAATTCATCATGCATGATTTGATATAACAAAGATAATGTCATGCATAATGAAATATGGACGTCTGCAATATGACTTCGTGCGGGATTTATCATCGCACATGCGGAATTTATCATCGCATCACAGAATAGCAAACAAGTAGCAGACGACCATCAAGTTTAAGTGTTACAACTCAAAGAACCAAATGTATCAAAAACGAGAGTTGTAAACACTAGGCAAAATATAAAGCAACCGCCCATATGGACCCGCTTGAAGACTATCAACTCATATGCTTCTCCCCCTTTTGTTAGTAAGGACCAAAAAGGTTTGAAGACATAGAGCCTCTACTCGTTCCCAGAAGGAGTAGGAGAAGATGCAGGGTCGGCGTCAGGGTTTGGCGGTGCAGACGAACTTGGTGCAGTGTCGATACGCGCTGAAGTTGGAGGTGGTGAAGTAGCATCATCTTGATCATCGATCACTCTGGCATTCACCGTTGCAGCGGAGGAGGAATAATCAGAGTCTTCAAGAGACGGAGTTCGACGCAAGACAGCATTCCTAGGAGGAGTGGAGTCAAACTTGAATCTTTCAGTGAAGCCATCGTCTTGAAGATCTGCTTCAGCACTCAGCAATGTCAAACTCTTCCATGAACTCCGACAGGTTTCATGTGTAACAAAGGCATTCTTGGTGGCAAGATTGCGAATGCGATTGACGTCCACCAAGAGGCTTTGCATCTGCCGCTTCAGCCAGAAGTGACGCTTATCCTGTTTCTGATGCAGGGCAGCGAGAAGTTCTCGGTCATTGAGAACACAAGATCGCTTCTGAGGCCTTTGAGCAATAGTGCTTTCAGTGGCTTCAGTTTGAGCACGGTGAGGTAAGCGTGTATTGCCAGCCAAAGGATAAACACGAGTGACTGCCTGGACTCCTTCAATGGGTTGCGTGAAGCTTTGGTGATCAGCATTGTGAAGACAAACAGGCTCCTTGGCAGGCTCTGGGTATATGGCTTCAACTGACATATCAACCTCTGGCAGAAAGATCAGATGGTTGCGAGTAGAGGGCTGATAGTTGACAGTTGAGTGTAGGTTGATGAGGCGCATGACCCACGGAGCGTAGAACTTCAGTCCAAAGAGATCAGAGCCTGATGCAGCCAACTGCCTGATAAAGAAGTCTTGAGCATTGAAGCTGATGCGGTTGAAGATATAAAAGACCAAAGTCTTCATTGCTCCTTCAAGTTTTGCTGCTGACGAATGTCCTTTGACAGGCCATAGAGTTTGCCTGATGATGTGATAAATAGTGCGGGGCAGATACTCTAGGTCTTCGACATAGAACTCCTTTGGGTAATCAGCGTCATGTGGCAGAGGCTTCATCATGCTCAGCATTTGGCTCATGTTGGGCTCTGGCTTATGGAAGATACTCTCCAAAGCATTGCGGTGAAGCTGACAACCAGGTTCATATAATTCTCCTAGAGTGGGCAGGCCGGTTAGCTCAATGATGTCAAAAGGTCTGGCTTCATGATGGACATTGCCTGTCATCCACTCAAGGACCCAAGTCTTTGGATCCATGTTGTATCCGCGAATGTGGAGGGTAGCATAAAATTGAAGCAGAAGTTCTTTATTCCAATGCTCCTTATCAGTCACAAAGTTCAGCAATCCAGCATCACGGAAGCAGTCAAGGGCTTCTTCAAGGCATGGCAGTCCAGCAATGGCTTCACAGTCAAGACGCATATGAGGGAAGATGCGCCCTTGATCATAAAGAACACATGAATAATAACTGCGCTGCTGATAGCTCCAGAACCAATCTGATGAAATCCTTGGCTTGGAATAGGGGTTCTTGGCGCTATCAAAGAAAGTGTTGTGCGCAATGAAGCCATTTGCATTGAAGGACCCTGGTGAAGTGGCAGTACCTGGAAACCTGGGCAGTCTTGGCTTTGGCTTCTGGACCTGTGGCCTGTGCTCGACATGATAGTCAAATTGCGGACCAGCAGCAGGAGGAGGAACCAGAATAGGCCATCTGACAGTGACCAGCTGACCATAGTTGTATGCTTGCTCAATAGTATGTGGCCTGGGAGGCGGTACCGGAGCAGTGGCAGTGGCTTCAGGCTGCTGATTGGCATCAGGTGCAGCATTGACTTCAGGTGCTATCACTTCGGGCACCACATTGACTTTAGGCGCCACATTAGCTTCAGCCATGACAACGTCATTGGCTTCAGTGTTGGTGTTGGTGGTCACCTCAATGTTGTTAAACTCCACTTGAGTAGCTGGAGGGTCAGACACGTTCTCCTCGAGAACAACTTGGTTAGTTGGGGTGTAGCAACACGTTCTTCTTCTTCTCTTGGTTCTTCTTGGTCATCGGCTGATGCAGCCGGAATATCTTCAGCCATATTGGCTTCAGTCTCGGGGTTGTTCATAGTTGGAGAGGCTTCAGGAAAGACTTGGCGTGAAACGGATTGGCGCTCTTCTCCTTCTGGAACACTTGATAGAGTGACCTGTGGCCTTGGTCCTTTGCGAAGCCTGCAAAACGCTGGCGACGCTTGTGGAGATGGAGTTGGTTGGGCCACAAAGTCTTCATCTTCAATCACCGGAGTGGTGACCTGTGTTGGGGGAGTAATTGGTGTTTCTTCTTGACGGGGGGATTCTTGTGGGTGCTCAGCCGATGAGTCATCCTGAGCAATTGGCGTCAATGGACGACCAATGCTGATGAGTTCGCTGTTCGTAAGAATAGGCGATGATACCACGTTGTGCTCGATCTGAGGAAGGACTTCATCATCTTCAACATTGTCATGATGACCAATGTCTTCAGCTGCGGTGGGGTCAACAGCTGGAATGTCTTCAGCTTCAGGAGCCTCTGTGGAAGCAGGCTCATGAACTATCATTCGACGTTCTTGTTGTGCAGATTCAGGACGAGCAACAGAAATCGGCTCGACTACAAGGGGCTCTGTGGGAGCAGCCCGATCTCTCTTCTTGGTCTTGCGCTTCTTGGTGGGTGGAGCATCATCAGTGGTGTTCTTGATCTTGCGCTTTCTGGCCTTGGCTTCAGCTGCCCTTGTCTTCTGAAGCTCTGAAGCCACTGTGGGGACCTTAGGCTTCACGCCTGTCATACTGGCTGGGAAGACAATGCGAGGCTCTTCCCGCCTGGATGGTTCAGCTTGGTCCACAGATGGCTTCCTCTTCTGCTTGGCAGCCATCTTAGGGTCGATGCCAGGACGCCCAAGTGCCTTGCGCTTCTCAGCTTCATTGTAACCTTGAACACACTTGGCAGCGAGAATCTTCATGCGCTCACGAGAACCTTTGGCTTCATCACGTTTCTTGTGAAACGCTTCCTTGAGCTCATGCAACATGACCTTGAAGTTCTGGACGTCTGCCACGCTGAGCTTGGCCATGTGCTTCTTGAACTGAGCCTTTTCATAATCGATCTTGTGCTTCAGCTCAACAATTTTCTGAGCAAGAGCCAGCTCAGGAGCAATTGCGCCATGGAAGGAGACGCTTAGGCCAATGGGAAGTTGCAGATCGTCAAAGCTGAGATTGGGGGTGTCAAACCACTCATCAATGAAGTTGTTCAAAACTTCCACGTCAAAGAGAGGCAAATCATTGAAGATTTCTGCCTCTTGCTTGCTCTTTATCAGCTCCTCAAGAGCGTCATCAGCAAGATCGTCGTCACTTGACAGATCAATGGCGTCATTCTCGTTCCTCAGAACAGCAGTAGGGGTCAGAGCTGGACCAGTGGTGTGCATAGGCTTCTTTTTCTTCTTCTCAGACTTGGAGATGCGTGAGAAATCTTCAGACTGCACACTTGGTGCAGGAGGAGCAGTGGCCGGAGGCTTCACCCGCGAAGCTTTTGGTGCAGGAGAAGGCTTCAAAGCTTTAGGTTTCTTCAGCTTCTTTGCCTTCGGTGGTGCAGGCGCTTCGTCAGAATCAGCGTCGTCTGCAGGTTCATCCACGACTGTCCCTTGAACCATAATATGAGTGATGAGACCTTCTAGGTTGTAGAAGGGCCCAACAAGATTGGGTTCAGCTTCGCGTGTGCCATCGGCACGAGGAGCAAAGGGGCCTGGATTGAAGTCTAATCCCCGCGACTTCTTGTTTTCTTTGGCCGAGTTCTTGGCAAACTGGAAGTTGCGCTTGAACAGATTGTCATCACGACACCATAGCAATGAAGATGGGTCGGCATCTGCAGGCTGTGGTCCACGGACCATGCAAGGGTAGAAGCCTTGTTCAATGGCTTCAGCTCTGGACCTGGGTGGAAGATTTTTGTACAAGATGTCTCCCCAGGGTCGCTTGATGGCATTCTTCTCAGCATATTCCGGGGTCACAAACCTGTACTTGTACCATTGTTCTGCCCAATATCTTCGAATCCATTGGATTCGGGTTTTTCGCTGATTGTAGTCCTCCTCTGGATCTGTCTTGTACAGCTCATAGAGGTCAGGAGGCAAATCTCTTGAGGTGTTCCCACGGCGCTGTCTGCCACCCTTCCTTGCAGACTTCTCTGTTGCCATGAAGTTCAGACTGAATGGCTTCAATACTGTCAAAGGCTTCCGTCTGCTGGTCAGACAGGAACTGGCTTCGGGAGAGTTGATGTGATGCTGTAAGAATTCTGCAAATGAATGCAGACTATGAGAACCAAGGGATTCTCCCACGGATATGTACCTGTGACAGCATTAGAGATGTGAGGGAAGGGGAAGAGGTCATATGCATTCTCAGAAGATTTTGAAGATAAATCAGTTTTAGAAGACATTGACCTCATAGTGCGAAGACATTCACTTATATGTTGAGAGTTGGTTCCAGATTTGTACGAATCCAAGAATAAGTACAAGTGAGGAATCTAACTATGTGTGAAGCATAAGTTAATATACTAGGCATTATATGAGATGCAGACAGGATAGATCCAAATTTGTGGAGGCAGAAACCACTTTTGGTAGAAAGGATGAATCTATAGGATCAAAAGGATGATAAAAAGAGGGTTTTAATTTACCACACGATGAACTGCTAGACGGAGTAGAAGATGAGGCCGAGCAGTTCGATCTTCCGTGCCCTAACTTGGCGACGGAGGACACCTATGGCGGCGGCGGAGAAGACGATGTCCGCGGCCGGCGTGAAGACGGCGTCGGAGAGGTCACGACAGCTAAGCGCTTCGTCACCGGCGTCATCGAGAGCTAGCGGTGGCGCTAGGGTTTGTCGAGGTGGAGAGGTGGAAGAAGGATTTTGACCGCGATTGGACGGGTATTTATAGGGAAAGGGACGACACAGCGTAATTACGCAGGTGCCCCTGGCGGTTCACATCTGAGGGACACGTGGCGAACATGCAACACATTGGGAGTTGTCCCACGTTCCCACGCCCGCCTGGACTGTCGGATGGTCGTTTCGGCTTCTCCGGGTTTCAGGCAATAAGAATTGAACATTTAAAACAGATTTAATGTTTGTCTCTGTATCTTCTGCTGACAAGGACGCAGAGAAGACATTCGACAGTTTCAACAGAATGCATATGATTTGGATAGATAGAGTTTGAGGTAGAAAGCATAGAGAGGTTAGGGTCCGATCACATTCACTTAGTTCAAAAGATTCAAACGAGAAGACATAGCTATAAGTGAATGTTGTAGAGGAGAGAACACTAATATATGTATATATCAGAATGCAACCAAATCAACATAGTGAAGATAATCATGAAGACATGTTGAAATTGAAGACAAACCAAATGCGAAGACATAGAAAATGTAACGCCATGAGAAAACACTTCAAACAGAAGAATTTGGTGGTGGCGTTACCCACCGTATAGGAAGTATTAGACCCAGACACGGCGCACAATTATCGTGGCGCTCCGAAGTCAAATTCCACGATAATGTATTCACACTTAGAATGTAAGTCTTCATTGATTGAAGATATACTTTACTTCGTGTGTTGTACATCTAAGTCATCAACATACATAAGTGTTAGGATGTGTGCCTGGTCATAGGACATTTGAGGATTCCAAGATATTTAGCTCACACCATAACTTGCAAAACCTTTTCTCATCCAAGGGCTTTGTGAAAATCTCTGCCAGTTGCTCTTCAGTGTTGACGTGTATGATATCAATATCTTCCTTCATGACATCATCTCTGAGAAAGTGATGACGAATTTCAATATGCTTTGTCTTCGAGTGCTGAACTGGGTTGTTGGCAATCTTGATGGCGCTTTCGTTGTCGCAATAGAGTGGTACTTGTTTCAAATGGATGCCATAGTCCTTGAGTGTTTGCTTCATCCATAGAAGCTGAGCGCAGCAAGATCCAGCAGCAATGTATTCAGATTCAGCACTAGAGAGTGATACACGGTTCTGCTTCTTTGAAGACCAACAGACAAGTGATCGTCCCAGAAAGTGACATGTGCCTGATGTAGACTTGCGATCCACCTTGTCACCAGCATAATCAGCATCCAAGAATCCAACTAGATCAAACTCTGAGCCCTTTGGATACCATAATCCTAATGTTGGGGTGTAAGACAAATATCGAAGAATTCGCTTCACAGCTAAGTGATGCGATTCCTTTGGTGCCGCTTGGAATCGAGCACACATGCAAACACTAAGCATAATATCTGGCGTAGATGCACATAAATAAAGTAAAGAACCAATCATGGAGCAGTATACCTTTTGATCGAACTCTTTACCATTGGCGTCAGGACCCAGATGACTCTTGGTTGGCATTGGCGTCGTGTAACCTTTGGAGTCTTGCATTCCAAACTTCTTCAGGCAATCTTTGAGGTATTTCTCTTGAGATATGAAGATGCCATTTCTTTGCTGACGAATTTTAAGACCAAGGAAGAACTTCAGCTCACCCATCATGGACATCTGATATTGCTCTTGCATCATGTGTCCAAACTCATCACTGTATTTCTGGTTGGTGCAGCCGAAGATAATGTCATCCACATATATTTGGCACACAAACAGTTCACCATCATATGTCTTCGTGAAGAGTGTGGGATCCAGGGAACCAGGTTTGAAGCCTTTGCTTTTCAGGAAGTCTTTGAGCGTGTCATACCAAGCGCGAGGGGCTTGTTTGAGGCCATATAGTGCCTTGTTTAGCTTGTACACCATATCAGGATGTTTTGGATCTTCAAAGCCAGGAGGTTGTGCAACATACACTTCTTCTTCAATCTTGCCGTTGAGAAATGCACTCTTCACATCCATTTGATACAGCAAGATGTTGTGATGGTTAGCATAGGCTAGCAATATGCGAATAGCTTCAAGCCTAGCCACAGGAGCAAATGTTTCATCGAAGTCAATCCCTTCAACTTGAGTGTATCCTTGAGCAACGAGACGAGCTTTGTTTCTGACAACTTGACCATGCTCATCTTGTTTGTTGTGATATATCCATTTTGTGCCTATTATGTTGTGCTTGCGGGGGTCAGGACGCTTGACAAGTTCCCAGACATTGTTCAGCTTGAACTTTTGAAGCTCTTCTTGCATAGCTTGAATCCATTCAGGTTCCATGAAGGCTTCAACAACTTTCTTGGGTTCAGATATTGAGACAAAAGCAAAGTGCCCACAGAAATTTGCTAGTTGAGTTGCTCTTGAATGAGTGAGTGGACCAGGCGCATTGATGCTATCAATTATCTTCTCAACCTGTACTTCATTTGCAACACGAGGATGAACTGGACGAAGATTTTGCTCTTGTTGATCATTGTCATCGTTGGGTGGATTGTCTTTGGGCTGAGCATTGTCTTCAGGTTGATTAGGTGCAGAAATGATAAGTTCCTCTTCAGGCTGTGCTTCAGACGGTATAATTTCACCAGTTCCCATTAGCTTGATGGATTCACTGGGTGGAACTTCATCTAACACATTTGGCAGGTGCTCTCTTTGCGAGCCGTTAGTCTCATCGAACCGCACATCCACAGTTTCAACCACTTTATAGTGAAAGAGGTTGAAGACTCTGTAGGAGTGCGAATCCTTTCCGTAACCAAGCATAAAACCTTCATGTGCTTTCGGTGCAAATTTTGAAGTGTGATGTAGATCCTTGATCCAGCACCTAGCACCAAATACCCTGAAGTAACTGACATTTGGCTTCTTACCAGTGAGGAGTTCATACGATGTTTTCTTCAGAAGCTTGTGAAGATAAACACGGTTGATGACATGGCATGCAGTATCAATAGCTTCAGGCCAGAACTTCCTTGGTGTCTTGTATTCATCAAGCATCGTCCGAGCCATCTCAATGAGGGTTCTGTTCTTGCGCTCCACGATGCCATTCTGCTGAGGTGTGTACGGAGCGGAGAACTCATGAGTGATTCCCAATGTATCCAAGTAAAGGTCGAGGCCGGTGTTCTTGAACTCAGTGCCGTTGTCACTTCTGATATGCTTGATCTTGACGCCATAGTTGTTCATGGCACGGTTGGCGAAGCGTCTGAAGACATCCTGCACTTCAGTCTTGTAGAGAATTATGTGCACCCACGTATATCTTGAGTAATCATCAACAATGACGAAGCCATAAAGACAAGCAGTAGTAGTGAGAGTAGAGTAGTGAGTAGGGCCAAATAAGTCCATGTGTAGCAGCTCGAAGGGTTGAGATGTCGTCATGATTGTGTTCGAGGGATGCTTGGCCCTAGTCATCTTTCCAGCTTCGCAGGCACCGCACAAGTGATCCTTCTTGAACTTGACGCCCTCGATGCCTATGACATGCTTCTTCTTGGCGAGAGTGTGTAAGTTCCTCATGCCAGCATGCCCTAGCCTCTGATGCCAGAGCCAACACTCTGAAACTTTTGCAAGAAGGCATACGGCAAGCTGTGGCCCTACTGAGAAATCTACCATGTATAGATCATCTTTCCGGTACCCTTCAAAGACTAGAGAATTGTCAGATTCCATTAGTACAAGGCAATGATATTTTCCAAATATCACAATCATGTTCAAGTCACAAAGCATTGAGACAAACATTAAGTTGAAACCAAGGGATTCAACAAGCATCACTTTATCCATGTGCTGATCCTTTGAGATAGCAACTCTACCTAGACCCAATACCTTGCTTTTACCAGTGTCAGTGAATGTGATGTGACTCTTGTCAGATGGACGTAAGGTTGAGTCCATGAGAAGACTTCGATCACCAGTCATATGATTAGTGCATCCGCTGTCCATAATCCATTCTGAAGCATGAGGTGTCAAGGGGGATAGGCTTGACCAAGAGTATTGTGAAGCATAAACATTTGACGGGCAAGAGGATTATCAAAGCTCAGATCAAGATTAGGACTGATAGGATGATTGGCAAACGATTCAGGAACAAAATACATAGTGAGACCATTTGGGCATTTGATCTTGCGCCCTACAAGATGTTTTAGGTCCCCAGCAATAGCATCAGACGCCTTTGATTTCTGGCTGGAGACCTTTCCCTCCAAAAGAAAGTTAATTCTTCTTAACCACACACATCTTCAGGGGTGGCTTAGAAGCAATGAGTCTATGTGCACCGTCTGAGAACTTTGGCTTTGAAGCCCTAGCAAATAGCCTTGCAGGAGGTGAATAGTACTCATATGAATAAGCAAAATAGTTCTTAGTTTTATGAACATAGCGGTTTGAAGAAACACGCTCATATTCATAAGTCTGAGTATGGTTTCCCTGCAAAACATTGGCGTTAGGGTGACTCAGGTGAGTCCTCTGTCTGTATGAGGCCTTTGGACCATATGAAGCCTTTGGTCTGGGATTTTTCTTCTTCCCAGGTGGTGTCATGATGACATTCACAGGAAGATTCTCGAGACAACTTTTGGGAACCGAGATCTTCTTCATAGGTGGCCCATTCCTACAGTTAGTACCAATATACCTGGCAAACACTTCACCATTCTGATTCTTAAACAGTTTATAGTTTGCATCAAATGATTCATCAATGATAACAGGGTTAGCACAAGTGAAGCTAGATAAGGTGGATGGATCCACTGAAGGTCCCTTTGCAGCAACCCATGTGGTTTTGGGGTACTGCTCAGGCTTCCAGTAGGAGCCATCAACATTCATTTTCCTCTCGAACCCAACACCCTCTTTCCTAGGGTTTCGGTTCAGAATCTGCTTTTTGAGGACATCGCACAGTGTCTGATGCCCTTTGAGACTTTTGTACATCCCTGTTTCAAGCAATGTCTTCAACCTAGCATTTTCATCAGCAATAGTAGTGGTATCCTCCACAGAGGGGTTAGTTACCACATCAGCAGTTGAAGATATTGCAACAGTAGCAGCAGTAGAACATTCAGCAACAGAAGTAGCGTTATCACGCTCAAGGCATTTTAGACAAGGTGGTTCAAATCCTTCCTGAGCGGAACTGATCTGTTCAGCGCGAAGTGACTCATTCTCTTTTTGAAGATCTTCATGAGCCGCTCTCAATTTCTCAAGCTCTTGCTTCCTTTGAAGATAATCATAGGAGAGCTTTTCATGAGTGGTTGAGAGCGTTTCATGACGACTTTCAAGTTCCTGGTACTTAACATGAAGATTTTTTATGTCTTCAATTAAGGACTGAGAATGGGTCATTTCAGCGTCCAACAGGTCATCGCTTTTGTCTAACAGTTTTTGAGTATGTTCCATAGCTTTTTGTTGTTCAGTTGCAATTTTAGCAAGTGTTTTGTAGCTGGGTTTGGATTCACAATCAGAGTCATCTTCACTTGATGTTTGAAAGTAAGCATCGTGTGATTTTACCTTGGCACCACATGCCATGATGCAGTAGGTGGGAACAGAGTCGTCCTTGTCATTAGCTTTAGCGTTATTGATGGAGCCATTGTCTTCAGTGTTGAAGATGGACTTGGCAACGTAGGCTGTAGCTAGAGCCAGACTTGCAACGCCAGGGTCGGACTCCTCCTCAGACTCCACCTCCGCCTCCTCAGAAGCAGACTCCTCCCATGAATCCATCTCCTTGCCGACAAAAGAACGAGCCTTGCCAGATGAGCTCTTCTTATGAGATGAACACTTGGATGAGGACTTGTAAGAAGACTTTGAGGATTTCTTCTTCTTCTTGTCATCAGAATCATATTACTTGCTCTTCTTCTTCTTCTTGTTCTCATTGTCCCACTGTGGACACTCAGAGATGTAGTGTCCAGGTTTCTTGCACTTGTGACATGTTCTCTTCTTGTAGTCATGAGTGGAAGCTTCATCATTTCTTGAGCTGGATTGTGAAGACTTTCTGAAGCCCTTCTTCTTAGTGAACTTCTGGAACTTCTTCACAAGCATGGCAAGTTCCTTTCCAATGTGTTCAGGATCATCAGAACTGAAGTCAGATTCTTCTTCAGATGAGGAAATAGCTTTTGCCTTCAAAGCACGAGTTCAGCCGTAGTTGGGACCATAGATATCTCTTTTCTCAGATAGCTGGAACTCATGTGTGTTGAGCGTCTCAAGTATATCAGACGGATCGAGTGTCTTGAAGTCAGGGCGTTCTTGTATCATGAGGGCAAGGGTGTCGAATGAGCTGTCAAGTGATCTCAGTAGTGTCTTGACGATTTCATGCTTGGTGATCTCAGTGGCGCCGAGAGCATGAAGCTCATTTGTGATGTCAGTGAGCCGATCAAACGTGAGCTGGACATTCTCATTATCGTTTCTCTTGAAGCGGTTGAAGAGGTTGCGAAGAACACTGATCCTTTGATCTCTCTGGGTTGAGACGCCTTCGTTGACCTTGGAGAGCCAGTCCCAGACTAGCTTCGACGTTTCCAGAGCACTCACACGGCCATACTGTCCTTTGGTCAAATGACCATAGATGATGTTCTTGGAAGTAGAATCCAGTTGAATGAACTTCTTGACATCAGCAGGGGTGACACCTTCACCAGTCTTGGGAACGCCATTCTTGACGACATACGAGAGGTCGACATCAATGGCTTGAAGATGCATGCACATCTTATTCTTCCAGTAGGGATATTCAGTTCCATTGAAGATGGGGCAAGTAGCGGAGACTTTGATTATCCCAGCAGTCGACATAGCTAAAACTCCAGGTGGTTAAACCGAATCACACAGAACAAGGGAGTACGTTGCTCTGATACCAATTGAAAGTGCTAGTTATCGACTAGAAGGGGGTGAATAGGCGATTTTTATGAAAGTCTTCAAAACATGAGAGTTTCGAAGACAAACACTAGAAATGAACCTATTGATATGAAGCGGAAGGTAGACTACACTAGGCAAGCCATAGTCAAGTATTCAATGAAGTGAAAGTACGAAGACTAATAGCAGCTAGGTAGTAAAGATCAGGACGGAAGATATTATGAAGCCAATCAACGATGAAAGTCACACAGTGAAGTCAAACAGGTAATGCAAGCAGGCAATGACTTCACGAATACAGACTGTAAGTAAAGAGAGGGAGAGGATAGAACCAGTCACTTGGTGAAGACAAAGGATTTGTTGGACCAATTCCAGTTGTTGTGACAACTGTACATCTGGTTAGGGAGGCTGAGATTCAACTCAGAAGACCGCGTCTTCGCCTTATTCCCCTTGAGCTAAGGACACCCAGTCCTCGCCCAATCACTCTGGTAAGTCTTCAAGGTAGACATCCAAACCTTCACAAACTTCGTTCACCGGCGATCCACAATGACTCTTCGATGCTCAGAACGCGACGCCTAACCGGCTGGAGGATTCACAGTCCTCAAGTGTAACAAGTCTTCAGGTCACGCGGACAAAAAGACTTCAGTGATGCCTAACACTCTTTGGCTCTAGGTGTTTGGGCTTTGTCCTCGCAAGGATTTCTCTCTCTCAAAAGCTTCGGAGGTGGGTTGGTCTCAAACGACAAAATCCGTGTACTAACTCTGAGCAGCCACCAATTTATGGTGTAGAGGGTGGGCTATTTATAGCCACTAGGCAACCCGACCTGATTTGTCCGAAATGACCCTGGGTCACTAAGGAACTGACACGTGTTCCAACGGTCAGATTTCAAACACACGCGGAAACTTTACTTGGGCTACAAGTAAAGCTGACTCATCCAGCTCTGGATAAGATTTGCTCTCATTGTCTTCGCTCGAAGACATAGGATTTTGGTTGAGCATTACTTCAGTCACTCTGACTTTGTTCACTGGGACCCCACTTAACAGTACGGTGGTTCCTACGACTCAACAAAGAAGAAAAGGAAAAAACGAAACAACTAAGTCTTCGCGCTCCATAGTCTTCATGCAATGCCTTCTCTTGTCATAGTCTTCAATGTGAATATCTTCACATACCACCATTGTCTTCAATGTCTTCATACACTTTTAGGGGTCATCTCCGGTAGGTAAACCGAATCAATGAGGGACTACTACCTGTGTTATCCTGCAATTCTCACAAACACATTAGTCCCTCAACCAGGTTTGTCGTCAATACTCCAAAACCAACTAGGGGTGGCACTAGATGCACTTACAGTACTCATGTACATATGGTTGAAAGTTTACATCTGCCGTCTCTATAAGGAATGCAAGTGCATGCTCACATGGCTTTCCAGTGTGTTGCCATTCTAGGCAAGTGCACTCACGGCTGCCTATCTTCACAACATGTCCTTGACCTCACGACTTTCTCGGGTTGATCTTCCAACAACCAAATGGTCAAGTTGCCTAGTTCTATTATTTATTTGTTGAATGATGGCAGGCAATATCTCTCCCTGGAGCATTTTCCCAATCCTTCTCCTTCTATAAACAAGTATCATAATTTTCTCGCTTATTGCATCGGCTAGCTCATCCATGGGCAGCTCCTTTGTTCCTTTGATCCAGCTATTGAAGCACTCTGCTAGATTATTGTGAATGTAATCACATTTTATTTCTGTGTTGAAGTCACATCTCATCCACTTTAAGTTACGATAGGTACACAAGTAGGTACTCACTGCAGGTTCAGCTTCAAATATCTTGCCCATATGATAACTAAATGTTTCCAGACGATAAGCCTTGGCTGCTAGCCACATGCGACCAAAAACATCTCCGTGAAACTTCTTTTTGAAGTTTGACATTAGATGCCTAAAGCATTCCCTTTGCTCAGCTTGAGGAAACACAATTTTAACTGCATTCTCTAACCCTTTGCATGCATTGGTACAAATAGCTAGAGTTTGAAGATGACCTATTGCCCTATGCAGTTATTGCATAAACCAAATCCAGTTACCCTCGGTTTCCGTACCAAAGAAACCGAATGCTAAAGGAAACATCCAATTTTGTCCATCTAGTGTTGTACATGCTGCTAATTGACCATTCCACTTTCCAGTCAAAAATGTGGAGTCTATACTGACATATGGTCTACAACCAGCCAAGAAGCCATCAATGCACGGCTTAAGTGCCATAAAAAATCTGCGGAAATGCACTTCACCTCCTTCCCTCTTGACATCAACCTCGACAATGCTACTGGGAGATCTTTTATCAATCTCAGCTTTGAAATTGAATAATGACTGAAAGCTTTTTCCCCAGGTCCCATATAAACTATTCTTGGCCCTTTCTTTTCCCTTGTCAACAATATGATACCCAATAGTACATTTGTACTCGGCCTGTAGCTTTTTTCGGAGCTCGCTGGCACCAATGTTTGGTTCAGTTTGAAGATACCCCATTGCCTTTTCTGCCACCCATGCTTGGTCTGCCATGCTTGTAATCACTGCAGCGGTTGATGAACACTTATGAAGCTTTACTATCTTGTTTACCTGCAGAAAACACAATACCAACCATTAGTTGCCAGTAATTTATAAAAGATAGTTTCAACATTAAAAATGATTCATCTTAGGTAAGTTTGTACCCTGGCTGTTTTTCCATCTTCTATTGTCCTAGCAGTTATTCTCCAAGGACATGCATTTCCTTTACAGTGACCCACAAATCTAGTAGTGTCACTATCCTTGGTCTTGATGTCAAACTTGCTTCTGATAGCAAATGTTCTCATGAGCATCCTAAACTCGTTCATTGAACGAAACAAAGATCCTTCCTCTATCACAGGATGCTCCATATCATACCAAAAGTGATCCTCTTCAGGCATATGGTCAGGCACAGGAAGAGCCGCATCAGCAAGTAAATCCTCATCAATATCAGCCACACATGCATCAACATCTGCAATGGAGGCTTTCATAGCTGCTTCAGATACAATTTTCCGATGCTCAGGTTCATCATTGATGCCAAGCACTGAGCACATGTTCTCTTCTGTTATAGGAACATCAATTTCTTCATCATTCATTGGTGCTATCCCAATCTCGGAGCAATCAACACTTCCTTCCATAGTTGATACCTATCTATCATTGCTAGCCACCGACCGAGACCTACTTGGAAAACAAAAGATTTTTAGTTATGAAGGGAACATAAGGGCATAATCTAACTAGTTAGCAACTATTAAAAGTATGCTACATGTATGCAACTGCAGGGAGGTAACGATAAGGAGGTCTATCAAAGCCTGCAATCGGTAAAAAAGGTCGCTGACATCCTGATTGTCCATTTGTTATGTTAGGAAACAAGTAACAGATTGTTTAATATTCATTTTCCAGTAAAACTAAGTGTATGCCCATGTCATTGGGTTCATGATCCTCCTAGAAGTATTCATCCATATGGTTTAAAGATTTGGATAATTTTAGAACTTTATACTCCTGAATCCTGATAATTATGTGTCCATCATATTGTTGCAGTTGCAGGGTTACTACAAGTGTAGCAGCGTTAGGGGCTGCCTAGCGAGGAGGCATGCAAAAAGGTTCAAACCTTGGATCCGTGTGGCACTGTGTGTGTTTGGGGTGAGGTGGGGTGGGAGGGAGGGGAGATAATATACTGACCAATCTGGAGCAGATCGTGGTGATCCATGGACGCAACAGTCACCTCCCTGTCTGGCAGTCTGTGGGATCGTCTCAGCGGCCATCTGTGTGAAGCCTCGCTGTGCAGGGGTCGTCGGAGTTGATGGCTTGGGGGTCGGTGGTGGATCCACCTCTCCACTAGCCATGAACACCACGACACAAGCAACAGAATCAATCTATGATTTGTTAGTAGTTGGTTCCGTTGGGTAAAGCCATGTAAAGAAAGTAGATATGATTTGTTCCCTGTTAATTAGTTGCTTCGGTTGGATACAACCTTGTAAAGAAAAAGATTTGTATAGTGTCAAATTGTAAATTAGCCACAGGGGCAACTGTGTCTTTTCGCATGGAGAAAAAAGGGATACAAAATTGAAAATGATTACAGTAATTGAAAAGGGCAAGTCATCAAAAGAAAAATGAAAAGTGGGGCAAATGATCTAATCCTATGTAAAATGGGGCAAATCATCTAATTCCCAAGTAAAGTGGGGCAAAATATCCAATCTCCCTTGCTAAAGCATTCCGAACGAAAAAAGGAGGTGTATCCGACCACACTGTCGGTGGATTACCCCTCCCAAAGCTAGCTAGCTCATGAGCAACCATGTTCGACTCTCTATTACAATGTTCGATAATGAGCTTTCTGAAATCTTCAAGTAAATTACGGCAATCCTCAAGAATTGTTGCAGCCACCAAAGCATACCCTTCATTCATCCTTAAAGCATCCATGACGATCGAGCTATCAGATTGGACCAAAATGCTATCACACCCAAGACCGCGTATAAATATGATACCTTGGTGCATAGCCTCGGCCTCAGCTGCCACTACATCAGTCACATGAGACATTTTGGGTTGCTGCAGCTGCTATAAATCCGCCATTATGGTCCCTCACCACCATTCCACAAGAGCCTGATACGTCTCCAACGTATCTATAATTTATGAAGTATTCATGCTATTATATTATCCATCTTGGATGTTTATGGGCTTTATTAAACACTTTTATATCACTTTTGGGACTAACCTATTGACCCAGAGCCCAGTGCCAGTTCCTGTTTTTTCCCTTGTTTTAGTGTTTCGAAGAAAAGGAATGTCAAACGGAGTCGAAACGGAATGAAACCTTCTGGAGAAGTTATTTTTGGAAGGAAAGCAACCTGATAGACTTGGAGTGCACGTCAGGAAAGAAACGAGGGAGCCACGAGGTAGGGGGGCGCACCCACCCCCTAGGGTGCGCCCTCCACCCTCGTGGGCCCCTCGTGGCTCCCCTGACGTATTTCTTCCGCCTATATATATATCCATATACCCCAAAACAATCGGGGAACAGAATAGATCGGGAGTTCCGCCGCCGCAAGCCTCTGTAGCCACCAAAAACCAATCAGGACCTTGTTCCGGCACCCTGCCGGAGGGGGGAACCCTCACCGGTGGCCATCTTCATCATCCCGGTGCTCTCCATGACGAGGAGGGAGTAGTTCACCCTCGGGGCTGAGGGTATGTACCAGTAGCTATGTGTTTGACCTCTCTCTCTCTCGTGTTCTTGATTTGGCACGATCTTGATGTATCGCGAGCTTTGCTATTATAGTTGGATCTTATGATGTTTCTCCCCCTCTACTCTCTTGTAATGGATTGAGTTTTCCCTTTGAAGTAATCTTATCGGATTGAGTCTTTAATGATTTGAGAACACTTGATGTATGTCTTGCCGTGCGTATTTGTGGTGACAATGGGATATCACAAGATTCACTTGATGTATGTTTTGGTGATCAACTTGCGGGTTCCGCCCATGAACCTATGCATAGGGGTTGGCACACGTTTTCGTCTTGATTCTCCGGTAGAAACTTTGGGGCACTCTTTGAGGTTCTATGTGTTGGTTGAATAGATGAATCTGAGATTGTGTGATGCATATCGTATAATCATACCCACGGATACTTGAGGTGACATTGGAGTATCTAGGTGACATTAGGGTTTTGGTTGATTTGTGTCTGAAGGTGTTATTCTAGTACAAACTCTAGGGCTGTTTGTGACACTTATAGGAATAGCCCAACGGATTGATTGGAAAGAATAACTTTGAGGTGGTTTCGTACCCTACCATAATCTCTTCGTTTGTTCTCTACTATTAGTGACTTTGGAGTGACTCTTTGTTGCATGTTGAGGGATAGCTATATGATCCAATTATGTTATTATTGTTGAGAGAATTTGCACTAGTGAAAGTATGAACCCTAGGCCTTGTTTCCTAGAATTGCAATACCGTTTACGCTCACTTTTACCACTTGTTACCTTGCTGTTTTTATATTTTCAGATTACAAAAACCTATATCTACAATCCATATTGCACTTGTATCACCATCTCTTCGCCGAACTAGTGCACCTATACAATTTACCATTGTATTGGGTGTGTTGGGGACACAAGAGACTCTTTGTTATTTGGTTGCAGGGTTGTTTGAGAGAGACCATCTTCATCCTACGCCTCCCATGGATTGATAAACCTTAGGTCATCCACTTGAGGGAAATTTGCTACTGTCCTACAAACATCTGCACTTGGAGGCCCAACAACATCTACAAGAAGAAGGTTGTGTAGTAGACATCAAGCTCTTTTCTGGCGCCGTTGCCGGGGAGGCTAGGTAAGCGGCACTCACACCCCGTCAACTAAGATCTTTTCTGGCGCCGTTGCCGGGGAGGTGAGTGCTTGAAGGTATATCTTTAGATCTTGCAATCGAATCTTTTAGTTTCTTGTTTTATCACTAGTTTATATTATAAAACAAAACTACAAAAAAATGGAATTAAGGGTGCCTCATATGCTTCATCTTTTTAATATCTTTCGTGAAAATGATGGGAAGGAAAATTGTGCTCAAGTGCTAGAAGAAGAAATCTATAGAATGTTTGGCACTAAATCTCTGTATGATGAGCAAGATTGCAATGTTGTTAGTATGAATTCTATGAATATCCATGATGCTAATGATATGCTAAGCCACAAGCTTGGGGATGCTATGTTTGATGAAGATGATATGTTTAGTCCCCCAAGCTTTGATGAGCAAATTTACTATGATGAAAGCATGCCTCCTATCTATGATGATTACGTATGCTATAAAGAATAATGATAACCATGAAACTTGTCATCTTGATCTTAATTTTCAATCACATGATAGTTATTTTGTTGAGTTTGCTCCCACTACTATTGATGAGAATAGATTTGCTTATGTGGAGAGTAATAAAAATTCTATGCTTATGCATCATGAAAAGAATGCTTTAGGTGCTAGTTATATTGTTGAATTCATTCATGATGCGACTGAAAATTATTATGAGGGAGGAACATATGCTTGTTGGAATTGCAATAATATCAAGTTTCCTCTCTATGTGCTTAAAGTTTTGAAGTTATGCTTGTTTTGCCTTCCTATGCTAGCTGATTATTGTTCCCATAAGTTGTTTGCTCACAAAATCCCTATGCATAGGAAGTGGGTTAGACTTAAATGTGCTAGTCATATTCTTCATGATGCTCTCTTTATGTTTCAATTCTTATGTCTTATGTGAGCATCATTGAAATCATCATGCCTAGCTAGGGGCGTTAAACGATAGCGCTTGTTGGGAGGCAACCCAATTTTATTTTAGTTTATTTCTTTTTGGTTCTGTTTAGTAATAAATAATCCATCTAGCTTCTGTTTAGATGTGGTTTTATGTTTTATTTAGTGTTTGTGCCAAGTAGAACCTTTGGGAAGACTTGGGTGAAGTCTTTATGATCATGCTGTAAAAAACAGAAACTTTAGCGCTCACGAAATTAGCTTCAACTTTTTACTGGAGAGTGCTATTTAGTTGATTCTTTTTGAAGATGATTACTAGACAAATTACTCAGGTCCACCAATTTATTTTAGAATTTTTGGAGTTCCATAAGTTTGAGTTAGTTACAGATTACTACAGATTGTTCTGTTTTTGACAGATTCTGTTTTTCGGGTGTTGTTTGCTTATTTTGATGAATCTATGGCTAGTAAAATAGTTTATAAACCATAGAGATGTTGGAATACAGTAGGTTTAACACCAATACAAATAAAGAATGAGTTCATTACAGTAGCTTGAAGTGGTGTTTTGTTTTCTTTCGCTAACGTAGCTTACGAGTTTTCTGTTAAGTTTTGTGTTGTGAAGTTTTCAAGTTTTGGGTAAAGATTCGATGGACTATGGAATAAGGAGTGGCAAGAGCCTAAGCTTGGGGATTCCCAAGGCACCCCAAAGTAATATTAAAGGATAACCTAGATCCTAAGCTTGGGGATGCCCCGGAAGGAATCCCCTCTTTCGTCTTCGTTCATCGGTAACTTTACTTGGAGCTATATTTTTATTCACCACATGATATGTGTTTTGCTTGGAGCGTCATGTCATTTTATTTTGTTTTGCTTGCTGTTTGAATAAATTACCAAGATCTGAAATTCTTAAATGAGAGAGAGTCTTCACATAGCTACATAATTATTTAACTACTCATTGATCTTCACTTATATCTTTTTGGAGTAGTTTGTCATTTACTCGTGTGCTTCACTTATATCTTATGGGTAAATGGTTGAATGATTTGAATGTCATAAATCTGAAATTATATATGTTTCATATGCCTTTCCCATGGGGAGTAATGCCTTCACATATAAGAAGTAGAGGTGGTAAATTTATTGAAGGTTAGCAAACATTATATTGGTCACTTGAACAATTCATGAAAGAATATTGAAGGAAGAGAGATTTCACATATAATACTATCTTGGACATCTTCTATGATTGTGATCCCCATTAATTATTTTCAAACCTGAGCAAATTAGTTGAAGTTGGACAAGGAAGACAACATAATGAGTTATGCTTGGGTATATTTGTATAGAAGTTATATTGTTATGGATCCTCTAACATGTGGTGCTTTCTATTTAGAATCCTTTGCTAGCCAAAATATCTGTACTAAGCGGGAATACTGCTTGTGCATCCAAATCCCTTGAACCAAGTTTCTTCCATGAGTGTCCACCATACCTACCTATATGCGGTATTTACCTGCCGTTCCAAATAATTTGCATGTGCCAAACTCTAAACCTTCAAATAATAATCTGTTTTGTATGCCCGAATCGCTCATGTAGCGACTACGGGTTAGCAGTATCTTCCATGCTAGGTGGGTTATTCTCACGAGGAGTGGACTCCGCTCATCATTCAAGAGAAAATGGTCGGTAACTGGGATGCCCAGTCCCATGATCAAAAGATCGAAATCAAATAAAAAATAATTGCAAACAAAACTCCCCCAGGATTGATGTTAGTTGGAGGCACCCGTTGTTTTGGGCAAGCCATGGATTGATGATTGTTGGTGGAGGGGGAGTAAAAATCTTTACCTTTCTATTTGGGAACCGCCTATAATGTATGTAGTATGGAAGATATTGGGAACTCTTGGTCATTATGTTGACAATGAAAGCATACCTCAAAATTATTTTCATCTCTGTTTTTTCTTCAAGCTCTGGCACCTCTGCAAATCCCTGCTTCCCTCTGCGAAGGGCCTATCTTTTACTTTTATGCAAGAGTCAGTAGTGTTCCTTCTCATTCCAACCTACTCTTTAGTTGGCAAGCATCATGTGATGGAAAGATCTAAGCATATATGGCCATTCAAATATATTTTATCATGAATTATTATTGTTGACAATTATCTATATGATAAATAAGTTGGGAGGCGACACATTAAGCCCCTATCTTTCTCTGTGTTCGATGGATGCTATTTGTTCTAAAAATATGCTTCGAGTGGTAGCAATCATGGAAGACTAAAAGATAGTTGAGTATGTGAAGTTTGCTGAATGAAATCTCTGACATAGACTCTTCCTGAAAATAAGATGAATTGTAATTGTTTGATGACTAATAACACGGTTTGTTAGTTTTCAAGAAAGTTTATGATCTATACTTTAACATGTGAATAATTTGTTACTTGATCACGCAAAGTTTATGATATGAGCTACTGTTATGACATATAATGATGCTAGAAAAGGTGATTGAAATTATCATTGATCAAACTTGTGCACCTGCTAGCATTCACACTTCATAAATTATTTCTTTTATCATTTACCTACTCGAGGACGAGCAGGAATTAAGCTTGGGGATGCTGATACGTCTCCAACGTATCTATAATTTATGAAGTATTCATGCTATTATATTATCCATCTTGGATGTTTATGGGCTTTATTAAACACTTTTATATCACTTTTGGGACTAACCTATTGACCCAAAGCCCAGTGCCAGTTCCTGTTTTTTCCCTTGTTTCAGTGTTTCGAAGAAAAGGAATATCAAACGGAGTCGAAATGGAATGAAACCTTCTGGAGAAGTTATTTTTGGAAGGAAAGCAACCTGATAGACTTGGAGTGCATGTCAGGAAAGAAACGAGTGAGCCACAAGGTAGGGGGCGCGCCCACCCCCCTAGGGCGCGCCCTCCACCCTCGTGGGCCCCTCGTGGCTCCCCTGACGTATTTCTTCCGCCTATATATATCCATATACCCAAAAACGATCGGGGAACAGAATAGATCGGGAGTTCCGCCGCCGCAAGCCTCTGTAGCCACCAAAAACCAATCAGGACCCTGTTCCGGCACCCTGCCGGAGGGGGGAACCCTCACCGGTGGCCATCTTCATCATCCCGGCACTTTCCATGACGAGGAGGGAGTAGTTCACCCTCGGGGCTGAGGGTATGTACCAGTAGCTATGTGTTTGACCTCTCTCTCTCTCTCTCATGTTCTTGATTTGGCACGATCTTGATGTATCGCAAGCTTTGCTATTATAGTTGGATCTTATGGTCTTTCTCCCCCTCTACTCTCTTGTAATGGATTGAGTTTTCCCTTTGAAGTAATCTTATCGGATTGAGTCTTTAATGATTTGAGAACACTTGATGTATGTCTTGCCGTGCGTATCTGTGGTGACAATGGGATATCACATGATTCACTTGATGTATGTTTTGGTGATCAACTTGCGGGTTCCGCCCATGAACCTATGCATAGGGGTTGGCACACGTTTTCGTCTTGATTCTCCGATAGAAACTTTGGGGCACTCTTTGAGGTTCTATGTGTTGGTTGAATAGATGAATCTGAGATTGTGTGATGCATATCGTATAATCATACCCATGGATACTTGAGGTGACATTGGAGTATCTAGGTGACATTAGGGTTTTGGTTGATTTGTGTCTTAAGGTGTTATTCTAGTATGAACTCTAGGGCTGTTTGTGACACTTATAGGAATAGCCCAACGGATTGATTGGAAAGAATAACTTTGAGGTGGTTTCGTACCCTACCATAATATCTTCGTTTGTTCTCCACTATTAGTGACTTTGGAGTGACTCTTTGTTGCATGTTGAGGGATAGTTACATGATCCAATTATGTTATTATTGTTGAGAGAATTTGCACTAGTGAAAGTATGAACCCTAGGCCTTGTTTCCTAGCATTGCAATACCGTTTGTGCTCACTTTTACCACTTGTTACCTTGCTGTTTTTATATTTTCAGATTACAAAAACCTACATCTACCATCCATATTGCACTTGTATCACCATCTCTTCGCCGAACTAGTGCACCTATACAATTTACCATTGTATTGGGTGTGATGGGGACACAAGAGACTCTTTGTTATTTGGTTGCAGGGTTGTTTGAGAGAGACCATCTTCATCCTACACCTCCCACGGATTGATAAACCTTAGGTCATCCACTTGAGGGAAATTTGCTACTGTCCTACAAACCTCTGCACTTGGAGGCCCAACAACGTCTACAAGAAGAAGGTTGTGTAGTAGACATCAGAGCCTGAGTGATATTCTTCCAAGAACGAAGCATCTACGTTTAGTACCTGCATCCCTGATAGTGGTTTCTTCCAAGCGTTTTGACGAGGCATTGGATTGGTTTTCCCGACCGCTCGAATATAATTTGAAGTTTGGGCCTGGATGGCCATAGATGTGCGGACCAGGGCTTGGACTTGTTCCCCTCTGACTAACTCCCTTCGCTGCCACCACGCTATTGGTTTTTCTTTTTTTTCACATGGAATGATCTCGTTACTAATAACATGTCGGTTCACCCGACGCCAGCAGTATCCCAAATACTAATGACGTGCATGTTTGTCGCACGCCATCAATAATTACTATAGCGTCCGTCTGCTGGATCTAAAATACTAGTGGCGTGAATTGTATAAGACATGCCATAGGTAACCTATTACTGATGGTGTACCAAATATGCCAACGCCACCACTATTTAAAAAATAATAATGGTGGCGTGGATTAAAATTGACGTGCCGCCAACTGAAGTTGTGGCTAGCCCTTTTTTTACTAGTGTCCATCTGTATCTACAACTATTACTCCACCCCTCGACCGCTATCTAGCATGCATTTTAAGGTATTGAGTTCACAACTAACAAAGTAATGCTATGAGCATGATGGCATAATGTAGACAAAGTAAGACCAAATAATATGTTCAAACCCCGTCATTTTACACTTATTAGCAACAATACAAATGTGTGCCAACTCCTCTTGTCATAGAGTAAAGACACTGCAAGATTGCACCTACTACCAAGCACCTTTCCCACTAAAGATAAATCAATCTAATTGGCCAAATAAGATAGATAGATCAGAGAGAAATACAAGGCAATAAAATCACACATAATAAATCTCAGAAAACACTCAATTACCTTCAATGAATAATCTAATCATAAAGTCACAATTCATCGGATCCCAACAAACACACTGCAAAGATTACATCGAATGGATCTCCGAAGAGATCATTGTATCAAAGATCAAACACACACACACACACACACACACACACACAGAGATCTAGCTATTGCTATGGACTAGTAGGTATGGGAACTACTCATAGATCATCATGGAGGTAGCAAGGTTGATGAAGATGGCTTACGTGATCGATTCCCCCTCCGGCGGGGTACCGGCGGAGTCCTCCAGATGGGGTCGTGGAAGAACAGAGGCTTGCGGCGGCGATAAAATTGTTTCAGATCTCGCTCTTGGGGTTTATGGATTTTAAGGAATTTATAGCGCTGGAATAAGGCCAGGGAGACCTCCGAGGGGCTCACAAGCTCATGTAGCGCTGGGGGCACGCCATGTGAGCTTGTGTCCCACTAGTAGATCTTCTGCCCCCCCAGGCTTATAAGGTCTCTTCTAGTCCAGAAAAAATCACCGTAAAGTTTCATTGTGGTTGGACTTCGTTTGGTATGGTGATAAACCACAAGTATAGAGGATCACGACAGTCTTCGAGGGTAGTATTTCACCACAATTTATTGATTTGACACAAGGGAAGCCAAAGAATATTTATGAGTATTAGAAATCGAGTTTTTAATTCAACCACACCTGGAGAACTAAATATCTGCAGCAAAGTGTTTAGTAGCATAGTAGTATGATAATTTTAATAGTGATGGTATATAATAGTAGCAATAGTAACATGAATAGTAATAGTAGCAATTTTGTAGTGATTATAACATCAGTAGCAACGATAGTAAGTTGGCAAAGATCAAAATGAGAAAAGCGTAGGTATTGAATCAGTGATGGATGACATTCATCATATAACAGTCACAACCTAGGGAGATACACAATAGCTCCAATTCATCAATGTAATGTAGGCATGTATTCCGTAAATAGTCATACATGCTTATAATAAGAACTTGCATGGCATCTTTTGTCCTACCCTCCCATGGCAGTGGGGTCCATAAGGAAATCTAAGGGATATTAAGGCCTCCTTTTAATAGAGAACCGGAACAAAGCATTAACACATAGTGAATATATGAACTCCTCATACTAATCACCAGAGTGAATCCCAATTGTTGTCAGTTTAGGGTTTGCGGATCATAACACGTAATAGGTGCATACAACTTGCAAGATAGGTTCCAAAACAAACCTATATTCATGAAAACATAATAGATTCAGATCTGAAATAATGGCACTCGGGCCCTAGTGACAGGCATTAAGCATAGCAAAGTCATAGCAACATCAATCTTAGAACATAATGGATACTAGGGACCAAACCCTAACAAATTGACTCAATTACATGACAAATATCATCCAACTCAATCACCATCCAGCAAGCCTACGAAGGAATTAGTCACTCCCGGTGGTGAGCATCATGAAGTTGTTAATGAAGAAGGGTTGGTGATGATGATGGTGATGAATCCCCCTCTCCGGAGCCCCGAACGGACTCCAGAACAGCCATCCCGATGAAGAACATGACGTGGGGGCGGCTCCTTATAGAAAAATGCGATGAAACTTCTTCTCATATTTTTTCTCGATCAAAAGGATTTTATAGCGCTGGAATTAGGTCAGACGGCCACCTATGGACCCCACAAGGTAACAGGGCACGCCCTATTGCCTTGTTGGCAACAGGTGGCCCCCTTCTGCTGGATCTTTGTTCCATTATTTTTCTTTTATTCCATAACAAATCTCTAGAAAGTTTCGTCCGATTCTAAGAACTTTTATTTCTGCACAAAAACAATACCATGGTAGTTCTGCTGAAACAACGCCAGTCCAGGTTAGTCTCATTCAAATCATGCAAATTAGAGTCCAAAACAAGAGCAAAACTGTTTGGAAAAGTAGATATGATGGAGACATATCATATGGTTTTTCCATGAAACAAAGAAATATGCAAAAACGGGAACTGGCACTAAGCACAGAGTTAATAAGTTAGTTCACAAAAATGATATAAAATGACATATAAAGTATACATGATTGACAATATAATAGCATGAAACAATAAAAAAATATAGATACATTGGAGACGTTTCAAGTAACAACCCTAGTCCTTGTTTGGAATTGTAGATATCAATGAGTACAATGTGTGTGTGTGTGGGGGGGGGGGGGGGGTCGAATAACTTGTACACTAAGTCACTAGAAATTTTGGTGGCCGATCTCGACGGGGTGTGTCCAAGATTGGATCTAATCTAGGTCTAATAACTAGATCTTCGACTCCATCCTCTTGGATGTAAAAGTAGAAGTTTTCCCTCCTAGTCTCGGCACTCTGCTATTGATACCCATCCTTGGGTCGGTTTGGACGCCTTCCTCCCTTGTGTATTCTAGTCGGATACGGCTTCACCTTCATTCAGTTGGTCCTTACGCCTTGTACAATGCAGGGTGCTTAGGAGAGGTACTTGGAGAAATAAACCAAGCTTTTCTTAAGCACCGGTGCTTATTTGTACAGGATAGACGCTTAACTAGGCGTCTCTCCTATAGAAATAGGCGCCGGTGCTTAAAAAAACCGGTTTCTTTTTCTAAGCACCTCTTTAAGCATCTAGCATTGTACAAGGCCTTACCTTCCACTTACGATCTCTTGGCTTAGCACACCTTGGTTTCTCCTTTATTGATGGTCTTCAATGGTAGTCCTTTTGGACATTTATCTTTTTGGGCCAGGACTCCTCGAGGAACCGTATCATGAGTTCGGTTGACTTGCTTGGGCCGTGAGTGCTGTGAGGAAGGGTCCAAATTGGCATATCACCAACGGACCGTGAAACTTATCACGCACATGACACAATGTCCGACCCAACTGCCCATTAGGGAATCGACACAAAACTCGTGTTGGATTCCACCTTACTACCATAGTACCTTGTCATATATTTAGTATTTATCAAAAATTTAATTGACACCACCGTATACCAAGCAGTACAAAAGGCCTCGCCCCTTACCCCTCGATGTTGCCTCAAACCTAGCCTCTCCCCTCAAGCCTCGTAGCAAACTTTCCCTTCTCTATGTAGTACCTCCATCTCGTGCCTATTCACAACATCACCTCCACTACTGTCGAAGTTGTAGTGAACTCACTTCTTCATCGAATTTTCATAGGATCCACTCTCTTAGTTTATTATGTCAGTGCTAAGTAGGTCAACCTACAACCATGGTCGTGAGCGCGGGGTGGACGACGACATGGCAGATAGTCACGGGAATTTGATTAATGAGTTCATGGAGGATCAACTCGGCGATGATTAGGTCTTTGAGTTTAAGATGGCTAATTCCATGGCGGATCAGATCAATGATGAACATATTATGGAGTTAAAGGACACTGCCTCTAGTCTCTTCGACAACCACAAACTCGGTGAGTTCTCTCCTATTTTTTCATCTTTGTATGCATACAATCTTTATTGTGATGGCCTTTCATAGAGGCGTTGAATAGTAAATTCGATGATGATGAATAAGTGAAATAGGTCTGTCATAGAGGGTTTTCTAGAGCACTAGAAAACCTATTAAATCCAATTCTTGCATTTTATGGTCTCCACCCATTATTTTCAATCTTTTAAAACTTGGAATGTCGATGTTGACGATACAACCAATTGCATTGGCGATCCATTGGGTGAGATCATGTCGTGCCTTCCTTCATCCATTTCGAGTCATGAAATCTCGGATTCACTCTCTTGCTCCCTAGACAAAATGTGATGAGGAGCTGATCCCTTGGTGAATTCCACTAAGATCCTAGTTCTATCCCTAGCATCGACCTTCTTGTGACCGAAGGGGGACTAGAACCATGTATCTCTTCTTGCAAGTATAGGGAGGAATCGTTAGGTTTTGTCTTGTAGCATGAAAGCAGTTAGGGTGTATCATAATTTTTCCTCAGTTCTTCCTCACAATAATGATGTTGAAGATCTGGTTGCCTCCTCGGCTCGTTGTCTACTCTAGGCGACGAGATTTTTTTCCTGTTTGTTGATGGATTTTTTGCCCTCTAAGAGACTAGCAAGTGAGAAAAATCAATCATGGATTTGGATATGGGGTGGTGGTTTAAAGACGATGGATCTAGTAATATTCCACTATCTCATCCACGAGATGCGATGGATCCCGATCCAGGTTAATATGGATTGTTTCCTGACAAGTGTGTCATAGTGACACGTGCATCGTTTCTTTTGGTGTGTCTATTCTTGGTCTCCCAAAGCCTCGTTGGTGATGGTACTTCCATAATTTTGGCAATGGTGGAGGCTTCGCTTCTCTTCCAGTGAGCACCTCAACAAAGACCAAGGTTGGTGGTAGTAGTAGGATTTGGTGTGTGAAAGGACCCAAGGCCCCTAACTGTATTTTTCCTTGGACATTTTCCTGTAGAATTTCTGCTACCCTTGTCTTCTCCCAGCCTATTTAGCAATTTTTAGTGTGTTCTTACCTATACTGTGTATTTTAGTCAATGAAGATGCAATGACTATGAAAAAATCTGATCATTTGGAACCCAAACCATTTCATCTCGAACATTGGCGCGAGTGCACACTTCCCAAACCCCTCCAACCTATCCTTACCATTGTATATCCAAAGATGGTTCATTTGAAAAGCTCAGTAGACTCAAACACATGGATCCATTGAAATCCAAAGATGGCACAACCATGAATGCAAATCCAAAGATGGGATCGTAAGAAATGAAAACCCAAACACAATATGGCATTCACCCGCAAAAAAGACAATATGAAATTAAATGAAAGTCCAAAGATGAGATAATAGTAGATAAAAACATTAAGTAAAAAAATCAAAATATGGCATAACATTAAATGAAATTCCATAGATGGCACAACATTAAATGAAATTACATAGATGGCATAACATTAAGTAGAAAATCAAAATATGGCATATCAATAAATAATATCCAAAGATGGCACAACAAAAAATTAAAATAGCAAAAAATTTAAAAAATTCCAAAGATGCCACAAAAATAATTAAGATCCAAATAAATCATAACATTAAATGAAATCCCAAAGATGGCATAGCATGAAATGAAATATATAGATGGCATATCATTAAATGAATTCCAAAGATGGCATGACATTAAATGAAATTTGTAAATGGCATATCATTAAATGAAAATTTATAAATGGCATATCATTAGATGAATTCCAAAATGGCATAACATTATATGCAATTCCATGAATGTAATAACATTAAATGAAAGGTCCAAAATGAAATATGAATAAATAAAAATCTGAATATGACACAACAAAAAGTGAAAATAGAAAGAAAAAATCCAAAGATGGCGTGACAATAAATAAAATCCAAAAATGGCAAAAATTAAAAATTAAAAATGGCAAACATTAAATGGAAACAAAATTAGGCAGAAAAAATAACCACATCATCTGGACACATCCACGATGAACACTCAAGGAAATTGAAAAAAATTCTAAGGATACACGTAGTTGATACATATGTAAGCATCCTGAAAATAAAGTACCACGTAATAGATTCAAAAAAAAATCTTCTCAGAAATAATGCACTATGCCCCCTGGACTATGTCTTTGTGTACAAAAATCTGAACACTAGGGTTTATTATTATGATTACTATAAAAAAAATCTTCTCAGAAATTATAAACCCTAGTGTCAAGACCACAAGAGTGATGAAAGATTATTATGAGTAGTTCATGTGAATTCTATGTGTTTGTAGGGTCTTCCTTGAAAACTCATCCCGCCCCCTCCCCTATATAAGCAATGGGACTGTGCATATTCTTTTCTCCATTCTGAATCCTCTTGTGGCTCTTCTTTTGTTGTAGATTTCCATTTAAAAAAAATCTTTGAAGTCAATCTTCTTGAATAGGTTTGTTCAATTTTTGAGTAGTTTATACGGAAATACATGCGGAATCTGGAGGCTATTCGTTGTGCTAATAGCTAGTATTTCCCGTGTTTTAGTGATGGAGTAGTTTGCTCGGTCACTTGGAGGGGAGTTTTCTGTTTGTTTGCGTGTGTGTTTCTGTTGGTGTTGTTCTTTTGAGGCGAAATGAAAGGAGCCATGTCGTCTGGAGCGGGTGAGACAAAGTATGGTGCAGGCATGAGCAGGAGCCCACTCCAGCCTCAGCTACAACCCATCGTTGGCGCCCGCCTGACCGCTGGCCACCAAGGTGGAGCTTCCTACTCCGCACCACGCCTGTCGGAGCCCGCGGCCGGCACTGCGCACGTGCACGCCATGGGTGTGAGCTCTAAGCCACCCATGAGGAAGCATGGCCGCCCGCGAAAGAACACCCCGGATGGCACCCTGCCGCCAACTATCTTTCCGGCGCCATATCCTACTGGCGCCGCTGCTTTGCTGGCACCTACTCTGCCCTCGAGCTCCACGTTGGGATTGCGCCTAGGCGTTGGGAGCCCCCATGCGCTACCAGCACTGCCATCACCGCTACCACCACTACCACCACCACCACCACCACCACCTGTAGAGCATGGAACACATCAAGTTAAGCAGACGAGGGTATGGCCGCCGAGCTCCATGGCCAGCAAGAAGCAGCGACAGATGGCAGTAGCAGGTATATAGTGTTCTTGCTTGCACTTAGAGCTCATGCCATCATCGCAAGTAGAGTAGCAAAAGGTGCATAGATGGATATGGTGGTATCTTAGTCCTAATACTCGTATATACAAATGACCACCGCAGGCTGACCAGAGTCTGATAAGCATGGAATTATCCATGTCGACTATTCAGTAAGGGTTGCCACCTGTTTGTCATAAAAACAGAGCTTTTTTGCAGATGTATTAAAAATATCATATAGGTGTTATTTCATTGCAATCATTCACATTGTGTTTTTATTCCCTCCAGAAGTATAACCGGAGCTTTGAAATTATATTTGTAGGATGTTACATGTTAGTTTAGTTCAGACCAATGTTATATTCAGTTTGCCAACATTATGTACATTTCACGTTTCTAAACTGAAATGGATTTTTTTTGTAGGGCCTGCTGCGACCGGATTAATTCCTAAGGTTATCACAGTCCAAGGTGGAGAGGTAACTTGTCCCACCCTGATGATGCTCCAATAGACATAGCAGTGCTCTAACAACAATTTATCATAGTATCTAGATACTAGCTATCAAAATATCTAATTGAAATGGTTCCTTTACAAAAGATCTAATAATGGATCCATGGTTTCAGGATGTAACAACAAAAGTCCTCTCCTATTGTGGGAATGGGTTGGCAGTTCATATCTTCTGTGCCAATGGTGTTGTGCGCAATGTGACACTGCGGCAGGCAAATTCTCCTCATGAAAGAGTCGTTTATCAGGTTCGCTCCATTGTTTTAGCTTGGAAACTGTACATTAGAATCCCTTTTTGCTTGTGGGCTTTAGAAATGTATTTAAGGTCCACCAAAACTAGAGAACAATAAGGAAAAATGAAATGTGGGCTAGTAGTTAGATTTTTTAATAATTATTTTCATTACCAGCATATCACAATCAAAACACACCGTTTTGTAGTTCTGGTTTTCTGTAAGGGAAATGTTGTTGTTTGACCTCTAGATATGTTTCCAAATCTGAACAATATCTAATTATGTGCACTCAATGTGCAGGGTTGTTTTCACATCATCTCTTTGTCTGGCTTGTATGTGCCATCGAAAACTAATGGACTGAGCACTCGAAAGGGTGGATTGGGTATTTCCTTTGCCAGTCCCGATGGCCGTGTCTTCGGCGGTGGGTCAGCAGGACCTTTGATTGCAGCTTCACCTATTCAGGTTACCATCTTTCACTGGGAGTAACATGTTTCTACAAGATAAAGATCTTTATATCATAGTTTGTTAATAGCTCTCACTACATGTTGCTCTGTTTGTTGAAGTAGTTAACAGCTATATGTGCTTCCTACATTTGCTGTGAAACCACAATTCTGCCATATAATTTACATTCTATACATATTAATTTAAATCATTATGTGTTTCTCTTTATATGTAGCTTATTTGGAAAATGACACAGCTTTATGAAATACAGATCTAGTGCTAGTGTGAACCTTGTGCTTTGTCTTAATACTTCGATTTTTTTGTTCGCAGGTGGTCATTGGAACGTTTCTAGCCGACTAGAAAAAGGACGAAAAATAGGCTCCAAGAGGTGGTCTGAATGGATCATCAAGTGATTCAGGATGCCCACCAAACTAGAGTGCCACTCAAAGATTCAACACCAGATTCTTTGTTCCAAATAAGAGCCAGCTTAAATTCCAACCTTTTCGCTCCTAGCTTCAAATGGTTACTCTTTTCTAGTATTTCCAAATGCTTTGCTTTTCGCTCCAAATGCTTAGCTTTCCGCTCTTAGCTCGTTCCCAATGCTTAGCTTTCTGCTCCTGGTCATTTAACTTTTCGGTTAATAGCTCGCTCCAAGTGCTTAGGTTTTCTCTACTAGATCCAAATGCTCAGCTTTTTATCCTATCTCCAGCTTAGCTACCCATATGCTTTTGTAATATGATGATACTCTGCGATAATATATTTATGAAATTTTCATATATGGTCATATTGCACACATCTGATCAGTAAAAACGTAATAATGCCACTCTCAAGGGTAACCAGTAGCACAAAACTATGCTACTCTTTATTTGGAACAAAGGAATTTTGCAACATTTGCCAGAACTCTAGATCCCCACGTGGTTAATTCCTCTTCTTTCAAAGGACGCGCAGGTATCATATCACTTGTATGTCTTATGCTTTGTTTGATACATCCAGTTTGCATGTAGAATTAGTTTCCCATCTAAGGAAATCAATCTGTATCTCACACAACTGCTTGAGCAGAGCAATATCTGCTGCTACATAGACTGTCGACCAGTCATGTGTCATTTCATTCATATGCTAGCATATGATCATCAACGTTTCTCCCATTCTCTCTGAAATTGTACGCACGTCAGATCAATATTAGCTGGAGTTTGTGCCTCTGTTGCTGCACAATGTTTAGCTGATGAGTTCCGATGAAATCGTACTGATGCTTAATGCCAACTTCGTCTTCTTCTCTTATTTTCTCTGCGAGAATAGTTGAATCCGTCTTCTAAGCCAACTATACATTTGAGACGCACGCTGGGGGACACAACTTGAAAATAAAGCGAAAAAAGAGATAGAGAGAGAGATAAGCAAAATGTCTGAAGTTATCATGTACATGTAAAAGAACAGTGTAATGTGCAGCGCGCCGCCCCCGGGAGATTAATCTCCTCTCTCAAGGGGCGCGGCACCGGACCGATCAATGATTGGATCGGTTCCATGGTATAGATTAGATCAATTTTGTAATTCCATCCCGTAGTACTTTTAGCTACCCAAATGAGACCAATCGCCGTGTTGGTACAAGCTACACGCGCAACGTCGGTACTGGCCTTCAACCAAGGCTTCGTGGACATTGACTGCGAAATCAACCACGCACGGCGGTCTGCACACTCGACCAGACACGCATGGCGGCGCCAAGATTCGTCCCAGGAGGGCGATCTTCCAAGCCAGACGTCGACATTGGCGAGACGCCACTGGCTGCACCGAGCATTACGTCTGCACCAGCCGCATGCATCAATCACGGGAGGGCTAACCTGTACGAGCCATCGAGCATGCCAGATCGGTGCTCTAGAGCGCCCGAGTCTTCCCAGAGTCGATCCCGCGAGCAGGTCAGATTCCTGTGGCCTCTTCGCGGCTCAATGTCGTACCGGCGGCGCGTGCACGATCCACAGCAGGCGCGCGCCGATCCCATGCGCTGGAGCAGCCAGCTTCAACCACGCGGCGCCGCGAGTGCGACTCTATCCAGCCCAGGCGCAAATCCACTTCGACCAGGCAACCATCTACGCCACATGCATGGACGTGGGACCCAAGGTGACCAGGAGATTGCTTGTTTTTTTTAAGAGTACGCCATTCATATCTATCTATCTATTATATAATTAAGAGAGAAGACAAATAAGCCGTCACGTTTGTCCACATATGCTAATATTATTTCGACCGTTCGATTAGAATAATAATGACTGAGATTTAAAAGATTTTGCGTAACATGCTATTGTTGACAGGTCAGCGTATTGAACCTATTGATAGAAAGAGTCCGGTTGAAAGAAAATTAAACAAGTCAAATACGGAGACAGAGTACACGTGCCCCTGCCCACAAGCAAATTAAGAAAAGGGCCACCCAATTAGAAAAACATGAGCGGGCCTATGGACATATCGATGCACTGCATATAGACCATGTCTAGCGATAAACAGCTATTTGCGTTTTTTAATAACATCGTTATGTCCAACTATTATGTCGACACTAAATTAGGAAATTTGATCACTACGACAGGAATAGACAAATAATGATACATATAGATTAAGAAAATATTGGAATAATTGCTTAGTATTCTCTGTGTAACTTTTCATAAGATGTTTTCCGAGTCCATGACAGTGTCAAAAAATGTCTCATACTAAGTTAGAGAGATTGTACTAAGATAAAAAAATATATTATAACAATTGCTATATCTTACACCAAATATTTTTCTATTTACAAAAGAAATTCCAATTTTTCTACAAACATACGCATACATAAGATTTATAGTCAAAATACATGCTCGAGGTCGGGCCAGCATGTGGGCCCACAATGTTGGAAGTGGATGCACAGGTGTCACGTTGATATCAGCATGTATATATATCCGTAAGTTTCCTAAAATAACAAATACATAAAGCATCTACTTGGTAACTGATTGGCCTCGACTAAAAATATCTTTATAAATAAATTAGCTTTTGATTTATAGAAAACAACTATATGTCTGTATGTTGGTATACAGTAATAAGAAATAAGTATAACAAATGAAAAAGTTAGTGCAAACACCACGTATAACTTAAATTGCTAAATACAAAATAAGTTATGCATAAAACTATTATTAGGTGGATCAAGAAAATTATGATTTTTTACACATAGCTAAAGTATATTTTTGAAAATGAGTCAGGACGACCTGAACCTGGGTATCCACTTTTCTAAAATGGGTTTCAAAATGCCAACAATTTTTTTAAAAAATATCACGCGTACATCTACGCAAAATATGTGCGCCGCCCAATGTTTTGCGAGTAAATAATTTTTATTTTGGCTCCGCCAAAAAGACAAATTTTAGTATTTCTAAATAGCGTTCCACGCACTTTTTTTTGTCTTTTTTGCACATATCAAAAGGAGTTGTCACGTCTATGCATATCATCATCAATGGTACACGCACGGAAAGACAACCTGCGCACTAGAATTGAACCTGCCTTTTGAATTTCAAAAATAAATAAATTAAACGGGCCTAAACTGGTGTATCCAAGTCGGCCGCGTGCGTGCACAGCAAGGAAAAATACAGCCTGAGTTTCCAGAGACACACGGAAGCACGCAACATCAGTTTTCTATTGATTTGCGTGGCCTGATTGATTTCTCTATTCTTAATGGACGAGTTGGTTGAATAGTCCCACCACTTTCGTCTGGTTTTTTTCGTCTGGTTTTTTCTCGTCCCACCTCCCACCGCCCCTCCCACGTTATTTTCTTCTTCTTAGCACTTAAAACCGAATCACGTCTGACACTCCTTCCATTTATCCATGCTTGCTTTGGCAGGTGTTGATTCAATTCAATCATGTAAATATCTCGTCCGACACTCCTTCCATTTATTCGTGCTTGCTTTGGCCGGTGTTAATTCAATTCAATCATGTAAATATTTTGTAATTAAGAATTCAGAAATAATACCATATACATGAGATCACCTTCCAAATAGATCACCCCCCTCTCTGATTTATTTCTCCCACCGATCCCCTCCCATACTTGGCTTCACTTGGAAAAAACACAACCGTCGAAGCCACACCCTCACGTAATCACGTATCACAATGTGAAAATTATTTATATTGTTTTCCTATTTAAATGTATTTTCTCTACTCTAAAGGAGAGTTGGTAGGCCGGTACCCGCGGGTTTTTTTTGCCTCACATCCCACCACTCCCTTCCATTCGATTTTTTCCCTCTCATTAGAAAACCAAACTCCCCTAAAAACTTTAGGCCACCACTTCTTTAATATTTACTCCTAGAAAAGAATGATGCGTTGATTTGGGCCAAAAGAAATTACTCCATTTCATCTTGATTTGGCTATAAAAAATAAAGAATCGTCTTGATTAGGTTTCCAAAATCAAGGACACGGATTGATTTGGCTATAAAAATAAAGAATACCTTGATTAGACTTTCAAAAACAAGAACGACCCTTGATTTGCCTTCAAAAAAAGGAGACGCCTATGACCACGCGGCCCTCGAAAGGAAAAAAACCCACGCCGCCACTCCTCTCCCTGGCGAGATCATTTGTCTAGGATTATATGCATCGCCGCTGCCGCTGCCGTCAATCTCCAAGGACGTCGCCGATCGCCGACGTCGTCGCGGATCATCAGGACACTGCCATCGCGGATCCGGAGGACACCGCCGTCGCAGATCACCAGGGCGCCGCCGTCACGGATCCCCAAGAGGCGGCGGATCCCTAGGACGTCACGGCTGCGGTATTTTCCTGTTCGAGTTTGCTCTTTTAGAGGTACGTAGTCTGTGTGACATCAACAACCCGCGGCTGCCCACATCGACCGTCGTCGCCAACGCGCGCCGGCTACACCCCATGCCAGCATCCATTGAGGTCTGGGGCAAGGTCCGTTCGTAGCCACCGTGCCTTGGCTCTGCCTGCGTCGCCCTAGGGAGTGGAGGCACAGTGAGCGGATTGTACAAGATAATACGTCGCCCTAGGTACGTCCCAAGCTAGCTTATTACATCGGGTATGCACGTACATGATGACACATGTTGATCGATTTGATGGCTGAAAAGTAGAGTAAATTGCACAGAACCACCACTTTGAGGGCTAGGTTTTTAGAAAACACTAGGTTACAGTTTCTTGACAAATTGCATCATGTCTCGTAAACATTTTGCAAAAACCACCGATCGGCGGATAAGCCTCTTTTGAGCACGCTTATGACATGTGGGGCCCTTTTTTGCCTACATGGCGTGACATTTTGTGCCAGATCAATTTTAACTTGAATTTACAAACTAGTCAAGCATAGGAGGCAAGTATCGAGTGCCAAAAGCCTACTTTTTTTCTCTCAATCCACCATGTTGGAGTAATTAACTACTACTATATCACATGCATGCACACGAGCTAGCACAATACTGTCCCTAGAAATAATTACAAATTTTTACGTACAAGGTAAGGAATTTGGCACCCTCACACCTTCTCTAAAGGTTCAAGAGAGTCTATAGCAGTTGTATTAGCGTAAAGTAAGACATTATAACTATATTATTTAAACCTTTAAATTCGATAATAACAAATAATAATAATAATCCAGTTGTGATATACAGTCTACATATAGTCCAAAAATAGAAGCATAATACCTATGAAATAACCCTACTTGAATATATCAAGTCTGTATGACGAAGAATAACAGTTTTATTTCCAAGACAAATCTTCTCTATTATATCTTAAATATTTATTTTTAAAAGAAGCATATAAATCCATCAGTACATTTAGTACAAGTCGGCAAATATTACTATGAGAAATTGAGTGAATTCCAAATTACTACAAGTACAATCATAAGAATAGCTACATGATGCCATTCCTTCATCAGTAAACTTATCACACAAATCAAAATGATGAAGCGGGTGCGGGAATAAATTGGAAGCAACAGAGCATGGCAAGCCTGATAAATATTTTAATCTGGGTATATTCCCAGATAAGCACAATTAGCAAGAAATTAGCGAGATGGAATGTGTGAGAATATTTAGCTATTTTGGTGAATGCCTTAGATGGACAATAAATATAACTGATGATAGATAAAATTATAATGCCTTAGATGGCCCAGAAATATAAATGATGATAGATAAAATCAAGATGCGCATCTCTCACAAAAAAAATCAACATACGTGGAAGCATTTTGAGGCAAGAGTATTCACAAAGCAAGATTCGCAACTGCAATAAAACGAATATGGAGCACAAAGAAGGAGAAAATAAAAAAGAATTCGAACAATGTTTAGATATCGTTGTTAGCGTTAAATTTCTAAAGAGGGCGTTGATAGAAATATAGACACCAATGGATTCAGAGATTTAGAAGAGAAAAATAGAAAACATTATGATACTCTAATTGTGTGCATGGTGAATCATACATTGTCTTAGACCTTTTAATCTACAAAATATCAAAGTTTTGATGTTATTCTCGATGTAAATTTTCTCTGCAAACTATTGTTTGAAGCTAGACACTAACAAATGTAGAGAAGTGGAAGATAAAAATCAAGAAAATGTAGCTTTGTGCATGAAGAAACATGCCTTATAAGCTAACTAATATGTACACTCAATGAAAAGAGGTACTCCCACCAAATTCCAGATACTTTTCCTGAAGATATCCATATCGTCTGCAACGATTTCCTATAATTTGAATGGTACATCATATGTTGTGTAGTGGTGACCTAAGTAAAATTAAAATCTATGGACACAAATGACTAGATAGTAAACAATCTGAATAACTTTTTTTTCTCAATATGTATTCCGGCTATAATTGTAATACCTAACATCCTACTAATGTCGAATTGTAATCGTATATGAGGAAACAGAAACAAAACAACACTACTAAACCTAGCCGCGCAAATGCGCGGGTGACCCCGCTAGTTTTTATAGAAGGGAGCAACATAATTACAAGAGTCTAGACACGGGTGCGAACAACCGGCTAGTGACACCAACACCACACAGAATTACCTAAACTACTCTCTCACAAAAGGTTCTAATCTACCAACTCCCGCGGTTTTCCAATCCTTCAGCTCCGCTATGATTTGGTCCACCAAGAGTTGAGGTGTCCTTTGCTGCCCAAAGCGACCGAACACCCGCGCATTGCATTGTTTCCAAATGGACCAAGCTGTGGCTATGACCAGCGTGTCAAATCCTCTCCTATGCTTTGCAATAACGCTCTTCCTCGCCAGAAGCCACCAAAAGGTAAAGGTATCAGTTTGGTTCGGGTAGGGTACGCCGATTCCAACCTTGGTAAAGCAGAGGTGCCAAACTTCCTTAGCGTGGCTACAATGCACCATAATGTGATCGACGGTGTCTTCCTCTTGGAGACATAGAAAGCAGGTAGCTGTGTCGTCCTGCAACCCATGCCTCGCCCTCCTGTCAGAAGTCCACAACCTATATTGAGTTGCCAGCCAAGCGAAGATTTTGCATTTGAGAATGGCCCCACTCCTCCAGATGCACTCATATGTTGGCGATCTCATGAGGCCGAGACAAAGCCTTTGGTACACCAATCTGGCCGTGTACGTGCCAGAACTATCGCATGGCCAAGTGAAGACGTCCGGCTCAAGATGGTCCCTCTGGACTCCAGCAATTGCCGCACGAAGATGCATGAGCTGGATCAGGGCCATGAATGGTGGTTCGCCGAGTATGTCTTGTTCCCATTGGTCATTGGTCAAAGCCTGGCACACAGTTCTCATGTTCTGCACTCTTGTCGGAACCAAGGGCAAGATGGCCGGTGCAATGTCAGCCACCGTTGTGCCATTGATCCATCTATCTTTCCAGAAGAGGACTCGCTCCCCACTGCCGACTGTGATGTGCACCAAGCTATTGAACACCTCCCGAGCATCAGCATCAATCAAGAACGGGATGCCCTGCCACGGCCTCTCCGGGTCCGTCCTCCTCAACCACTCCCACCTTACTCTAAGAGCAAGTGCCTGCAGCTTGAGGTTTTTGATTCCAAGTCCACCATAACACGTTGGACGACAGATCATACTCCAAGCGAC
Organism: Aegilops tauschii subsp. strangulata; assembly: GCF_002575655.3. Classification (NCBI taxonomy): domain Eukaryota; kingdom Viridiplantae; phylum Streptophyta; class Magnoliopsida; order Poales; family Poaceae; genus Aegilops; species Aegilops tauschii. The sequence continues at coordinate 91,944,478 of NC_053041.3, read as the reverse complement.
GAGGCATTGCCCTCCATTCACTTTGTCCTTTCCTGCCCAAAAGAAGGATCTCATCCATGCATCAATCTCCTCAAAAACCCAGTATGGTGCATTGAGAACCATTAGCTGATGTATAGGTCTCGCCGCAACCACTGACTTAACCAGCACCAAACGGCCTGGCCTTTGGATGAGTCCTCTTTGCCAGGCTGGTATGAACTTCCTTGCCTGGTCGATTAAGGGCTGCCAGTCTCCCCGCTTGAGCTGCTTGATTGCCAGAGGGATGCCCAAATACTTGCAAGGAATGTTGCCCAAAGCATAGTGCAAGGTGTCCCTCACCCGATGCTGGTCTTCCTCGCTTCCTCTTATCACTGGGCACTGAGTTAATAGGTTTGTTCCCAAAATGATATAAAATGGCATATGAAGTATACAAGATTGATAATATAATAGCATGAAACAATAAAAAATTGTAGATACATTGGAGACGTCTCAAGTAACAACCCTAGTCCTTCTTGTTTGGAATTGTAGATATCAACGAGTGTAATGTGGGGGTCCAACAACTTGTACACTAAGTCACTAGAAATTTTGGTGGCCGATTCGACGGGGTGTGTCCAAGATTGGTTCTAATCTGGGTCTAAACTAGGCCTTCGACTCCATCCTCCTGGATGTAAAAGTAGAAGTTGTCCCTCCTAGTCTTGGCACTCTGGTGTTTTATACCCATCCCTGGGTCGGTTCGGACGCCTTCCTCCCTTGTGTATCCTAGTCGGATACGACTTCACCTTCATTCGATTGGTCCTTACCTTCCTCTTATGATCTCTTGGCTTGGCACGCCTTGGTTTCTCCTTTATTGATGGTCTTCAAAGGTAGTTCTTTTGGTCATTTATATTTTTGGGCCAGGACTCCTCGAGGAACTGGATCATGAGTTCGGTTGACTTGCTTGGGCCGTGAGTGCTGTGAGGAAGGGCCCAAATTGGTATATTACCAACAGCCGTGAAACTTATCACGCACATGACGCAATGTCAGACCCAACTACCCATTGGGGAGTCGACACAAAACTCGTGTTGGATTCCGCCTTACAACCATAGGACCGTGTCATATATTTAGTATTTCTAATTAATTGACACCACCGCATACCAAGCACTATAAAAAGCCTCGCCCCTTATCCCTCGATGCTTCGTCAAACCTAGCCTCTCCCCTCAAGCCTCATCACAAACTTTTCCTTCTCTATGTAATATCTCCATCTCGTGCCTATCCATGACATGACCTTGACTGCTATCAAAGTTGTAGTGAAGTCACTTCTTCATCGAATTTTCAGAGGACCCACTCTCTTAGTTTATTATGTTAGTGCAAAGTAGGCCAACCTACAACCATGGTTGCGAGCACAGGGTGGACAACCACATGGCAGATAGTCGCGGAGATCTGATTAATGAGTTCATGGAGGATCAACTTGGTGATGATTATGTATTTGAGTCTAAGATGGTTAATCCCATGGTGGATCAGATCAATGATGAACATATTATGGAGTTAAAGGACGCTGCCTCTAGTCTCTTTAACAACCACAAACTCGGTGAGTTCTCTCCTATTTTTTTTTCATCTTTGTGTTCATACAATCTTTATTGTGATGGCCTTTCATAGAGGTGTTCAAGAGTAAATTGGAGCATGATGAATAAGTGAAATAGTTCTATCATAGAGGGTTTTCTAGAGCACTAGAAAACATACGCAATCTAATTCTTGCATTTTATGGGTTTCCGTCCATTGTTTTCAATATTTTAAAACTTGGAATGTCGATGTTGACGATACAACCAATTGCACCTGCGATCCATTGGGTGAGATCATGTCGTGCCGTCCTTCATCCATTTCTAGTCATGAAAACCCGGGTTCACTCTTTTGCTCCCTAGAGAAAATTTGATAAGGAATAGACCCCTTGGTGAATTCCACCGAGATACTGGTTCTATCCCTAGCATTGACCTTGTGGCGACCGAAGGAGGGGGGACCATATATCTCTTCTTGCAAATATAGGGAGGAATCATTAGGTTTTGTGTTGTAGCATGGAAGCAATTAGGGTGTCTGATAATTTTGCCTCGGTTCTTCCGCATCATAGATGTTGAAGATCTGATTGCCTCCTCGTCTCATCGTCTACTCCGGGCAACGAGATTTTTTTCCATTTGTTAATGGATTTTTTTGCCTCTAAGAGTCTAGCAAGTGAAAAAAACAATCATGTATTTGGATAGGGGTGGTGGTTTAAAGAAGATGGATCTAGTAATATTCCACTATATCATCCATGAGATGCAGTGGGTCCTGATCCAGGTTAATATGGGTTGTTTCCCAACAAGTGTGTCATAGTGACATGTGCATAATTTCTTGTGGTGTGCCTATTCTTGGTCTCTCAAAGCCTCATTGGTGATGGTACTTCCCTAATTTTGGCAATGGTGGAGGCTTCGCTTCTCTTCCAGTGAGCACCTCAACAAAGACCAAGATTTGGTGTGTGAAAGGACCCTAGGCCCCTAACTGTATTTTTCCTTGGAGTTTTTCCTGCAAAATTTCTGCTACACTTGTGTTCTCCTAGCCTGTTTTGCAATTTTTAGTGTCGTCTTACCAATACCGTGTATTTTAGTCAACGAAGATGCAATTACTATGAAAAAATCTGATCATTTGTAACCCAAACCATCTCATCTCTAACATTGGCGCGAGTGCAGACTTTACCAAACCACTCCAACCTACCCATACCCATTGTATATCCAAAGATGATTCATTTGAAAAGCTCGATAGACTGAAAACATGGATACATTGAAATCCAAAGATGGCACAACCATTGAATGAAAATCTGAAGATGGGATCGTAAGAAGTGAAAACCAAAAGACAATATGACATTCACCCGCAAAAAAAGACTATATGAAATTAAATGAAAATCCTAAGATGAGATAATAGTAGATAAAAATCAAACATGGCATAATATTAATGAAATTCCAAAGATGGTAGAACATTAAATTAAAATTTATAAATGGCATATCATAAAATGAATTCCAAATATGGCATAACAATAAATGAAATCCATAGATGGCACAACATTGAATGAAATTCCATAGATGGCATAACATTAAGTGGAAAAACAAAATATGGCATATCAATAAATAAAATCCAAATATGGCACAACAATAACAATTTAATATTTTTCCAAAGATGGCCCGAGAATAATTAAAATCCAAATAAATCATAATATTAAATGAAATTCCAAAGATCACATAGCATGAAATGAAATTTATAAATGGAATATCATTAAATGAATCCCAAAGATGGCATAACATTAAATAAAATTTATAAATGGCATTATCATTAAATGAAAATTTATAAATGGCATATCATTAGATGAATTCCAAAATGGCATAACATTACATGAAATTCCATGAATGTAATAACATCAAATGAAAGGTCCAAAGATGAAATATGAATAAATAAAAATCCGAATATGACATAAGAAAAAGTGAAAATAGAAAGAAAAATAATCCAAAGATGGTGTGACAATAACTAAAATCCAAACATGCCAAAAATGAAAATAAAGTGATTATAAATATAAAAAATGGCACACATTAAATGGGGAAAAATTAGGCAGAAAAAAAGCACATCATCTGAACATATCCAAGATAAACACTCAAGAAAATTCGAAAATTTACTAAGGATACACCTAGTTGATACATATGTAGGCATCCGGAAAATAAAATACCACGTAATAGATCGAAAACAAAATATCTTCTCAGAACATGATAAGCATAAAATGTAATGTCAAGACCACAAAAGTGACGAAAGATTATTGTGAGTAGTTCATGTGAATTCTATGTCTTTGTAGGGTCCTCCTTGAAAACTCATCCCTCCCCCCGCTCCCCCCCCCCCCCGCGCCCTATATAAGCAATGGGATTATGCATATTCTTTTGTCCTCTGAGTCCTCTTGTGGCTCTTCTTTTGTTGTAGACTTCAATTTAAAAAGAAAATCTTTGAAGTTAATCTTCTTGCGTAGGTTTGTTCAATTTTTGAGTGGTTCATGGAAATACATGCGGAATCTGGAGGCTATTTGTTGTTTTAATCACTAGTATTTCTCATGTTTTAGGGATGGAGTAGTTTGCACGGTCACTCGGAGTGGAGCTTTCTGTTTGTTTGCTTGTGTGTTTGTGTTGGTGTCGTTCTTCTGAGGCGAAATGAAAGGAGCCATGTCGTCTGGAGCGGGTGAGACGAAGTATGGCGCAGGCATGAGCAGGAGCCCACTCCAGCCTCAGCTACAACCCATCGTTGGCGCCCGCCTGACCGCTGGCCACCAAGGTGGAGCTTCCTACTCCGCACCACGCCCGTCGGGGCCCGCGGCCGGCGCTGCGCACGTGCACGCCATGGGTGTGAGCTCTAAGCCACCCAAGAGGAAGCGTGGCCGCCCGCGAAAGAACACCACGGATGGCACCCTGCCGCCAACTATCTTTCCGGCGCCATATCCTACTGGCGCCGCTGCTTTGCTGGCACCTGCTCTGCCCTCGAGCTCCACGTTGGGATTGCGCCTAGGCGTTGGGAGCCCCCATGCGCCACCAGCACTGCCATCACCGCTACCACTACCACCACCACCACCTGTAGAGCATGGAACACATCCAGTCAAGCAGACGAGGGTATGGCCGCCGAGCTCCATGGCCAGCAAGAAGCAGCGACAGATGGCAGTAGCAGGTATATGTTCTTGCTTGCACTTAGAGCTCATGCCATCATGGCAAGTAGTAAGGGTAGCCACATGTTTGTCATAAAACAGAGCTTTTTTATGGATGTATTAAAAATATTAAAATACCGTATAGGCGTTATTTCATTGCAATCATTCATATTGTGTTTTTATTCCCTCCAGAAGTATAACTGGAGCTTTGAAATTATATTTGTAGGATGTTACATGTTAGTTTAGTTCAGACCAATGTTATATTCAGTTTGCCAACATTAAGTACATTTCACGTTTCTAAACTGAAATGGATTTTTTTGTAGGACATGCTGCGACTGGATTAATTCCTAAGGTTATCACAGTCCAAGGTGGAGAGGTAACTTGTCCCACCCTGATGATGCTCCAAGAGACATAGCAGTGCTCTAACAACAATTTATCATCGTATCTAGATACTAGCTATCAAAATATCTAATTGAAACGGTTCCTTTAAAAAAGATGCTAATAATGGATCCATGGTTTTAGGATGTAATAACAAAAGTCCTTTCCTATTGTGGGAATGGGTTGGCAGTTCATATCTTCTGTGCCAATGGTGTTGTGCGCAATGTGACACTGCGGCAGGAAAATTCTCCTCATGAAAGAGTCGTTTATCAGGTTCGCTCCATTGTTTTACACTAGTAGAAAAAGGGCCTATTGTCCCGGTTGGTAAGGGCCTTTTGTCCCGGTTTTTGAACCGAGACTAAAGGGTCGTTACTAATGCCCTAACCCTTTAGTCCCGGTTCTTACACGAACCGAGACAGATGAGCCTCCACGTGGCCGCTGCGGCCAGCCCAGGCCGGGGGGCCTTTGGTCCCGGTTGGTGACACCAACCGGGACCAATAGGCATCCACGCGTCAGCATCTGACTGGAGCTGAGGTTTTTGTTTTTTTAAAGGGGCTGATTTAGGGGTTTTGGGGGTTAATTTAGGTTGTTATTAGGTAGCTATTAGAGAGAAGTGTCCTCTCTTATATCTTCGTGCTTGGTTTACCAACGCTACGTACTGCTATGCCTAAACATGGCTTAGATTGAAGTGAAGGCAACATGTGGTGCATGTCGAAAGTAGTACTAATCCTAACTTGATCAAGTTTGGATTGTACTACTTTCGACATGCACCACATGCATGTTACCTTCACTTCAATCCAATCCATGTTCATTTCACCCACTGATATATAATAACTCTTCATGCGCGCATCATGCATCATCATATATAATAACAAGTCCTACTAATCATCATCATACAACTTCTACTCGTTATTAATAACCAGTCATACGATCATCATCCTCATAGTCATCGAACCAACCCTACTTAATTGTTCTTAGCACATGATCATCAATATTAGGTAGGACCGAAATACCCTCTTTAAGGTAAAATAGCATAAAACAATATAGACCCTGACTCTCCATTATGGAGAATGGAGATCATCCTGTCTCCAATTTTTGCGCTTCGCTTCCTTTTGCTTCCAAGAACCTCCTTGCGACTGTCCATACATTTTTTCCATTCTTTGATTTGCATGTCTCCACTTCTTTTAGAAATCCGGTATGGACAGTTGAGATTCGTAGGATGACCTGGTTGTATGTTCAAAACATCAAGCCTACCATTCTGATACATCAAATGAGGCGCACAATCCTCTGGGATTATCTGTTGAAAAACATAGTAATAACTTCATTGTTAGCAATGATGTACTAGTTTTAGAAGTATGCAAAAGATGCACGGATGCCGTAATAGTAAGAAATCTTACCAGGGTATCTCCATAGTAGTTACCGTAGTTCAACACGTGCACTAGTGGCACGTATTGACCATAACGTGGAGGAGTTTTACAATAGATATTGTAATTCTCAAGATCAGTACAAAATCCGACCAGATGAGTTTTCTCCTTATAAGTTAACTCAGAGCCATCGGGGTAGTAGGTTCTGTCTACCATGTTCCGCACATTGTTTGAACAATCAAAATAAGCTGTCAACTATTTTGAAATGAACAATATAAATAAGCTAATAACTATGTTTGAGAAACTCACATAGCGGTACAACTGGAGGCGTATCAACAAGGACCCAAATGTCCATATTGTCTTGCTCGATGCCAGGATCACCAAGATCCATGGTGACAAGCATACCCTCATCAAAACCATACATCTTGCAAAGTGCTTCCCAATTTTTGCAACCAAAATGGGTTACGCTCTCAGAATTATAATGATTTACTTCAAAATCTATATCATGATGGGTCCTTAGGTGAATTTTCTTTGTTTCCATACTTTCATGGTCTTTAAAACCCATCCTCTCCAAGACGTAGCGTCTTGCATGGCGTGGGATAAGCTAGCCGAATTGTAAAAGATGAAAAGTACACGTTGAAATAGTTGAAGTCGTGCTTAATTACGAAAAAAATAACACTTGTCGTCCTTGCGTACCGTTTCAACATCGAAGGTCTCCTCCAGCTTAATACTGAAGCGCCGATCTTCGTCCAGAGGCCTGCCGCACTGACCTCGGTCGTCGTGGCACCAGTCGCACTCCCCCGGGAGACTTTCGTCGTCCGAGTACGACATTTCCTATGTTCATAATTCAAATATTAAACGTCTACAATTAAATATATGTACTAAAAACCTAAGTTAGATCATTATTATTCATCACGGGTTGACTATCGGTTTGTCGAGTCTTTTCTTGAAAACTCTCAGCTCACGTGCTGTATACATTCGACCGTTGGTGATGGTCGCTCCTCCATTTGTCCCCGAGTGCATTACACCAAAATGTCTAGCACACGGGAACAAAGGAGAAGCGACCCCCACGACAACAGTCGGGATTCTTCGTCCTCTCATATATATATGGTGGAACTCTCCCTCACTGATTCCTCTCTGACATTTGCGACCGTCGGTGATGGTATGGTAGCTCCTCCTTTCGTTCTCGAGTGCATTACACCAAATTTTCTAGCACACGGGAACGAAGGAGAAGCTACCCCCACAACAACAGTCGGGATTCTTCGTCCTCTCATATATGGTGGAGACTCGACAGACTTACAGTCAACCCGAAATATCGTTTAATTATCTTTCTAAAAGAGGATTTGGCTAGTCTCACCTCGATGTCGGAGGGGGCGGTGACGGGGACGACGGCGGGGATGATGGAGGGGCCGTGGGCTCCTAGATTACTGCGAAAACAAAAACCCTATAAGCTATCAACTAATCATATGCATACGCCTTGCATAGTGCTCTCCAATTTTAGCATTTAAAGTAGGAGTAGTTTTCCACTTTGAGCATTCAATAAGCAAAATCAAATCACAAAATAAAGTAGTATTCAAATTAGGATGCATTCAATTATAAGCAAAACTACATCATCTCCATGCGTCCGTACATCGTCGAATATTATCACTAATACACCTCGAATACTATCATACATATAGCATCGCTAGTACAGCTAGAACAGTAGCGCCCGACGGGTATCGGCGCGGGCGGTGGACACCCAAAGGGACGGAACCATCACAGGATCATAGCTCCAGTGAGATCCCTGAAGAACCTGCCAGGTATAGTCGAACCTGCCCTCCAACGCAACCATGTAGCGACGGACGTGCTGGTCCTCCTTGCTGACACGGTGACGTACCACCTCCGCGGTGTCCGGAAGCCTCGGTACCGTCACTGGCCACGCGACCGCCACCAAACAAGGATCGGGTCAACGACGGGTTGGCTCCTCACCAACCTACGCCCACCGGAAGGTAGCACCTCCCAAAACCAGCCCAGCGGAGCCCAGTCCCGGACATGGCCCCTCTGATCAAGCCGGCCTCCTCCGCCGAGTCGACGACGAGGATGCGGGATAGGCATCGTCAACGTCGATGCGGGATTAATTGCTTGAACTAAAAAAATAAACTAGTTCTATTAATTTTCTTGCTAAAATAAAGTAGTTCAACTACTAAGCACTTACTATAAATAAATAAAATAAAGTAGTTCTTACTAAAAATAAACTACTTCTATACATAGTAAAATAAAGTAGTTTTATTAAATCAACTAGTTCAACTACTAATTAAGCACTTACTATAAATAAAATAAAGTAGTACTTACTAAAATAAACTACTTCTATAGTAAAATAAAATAGTTTTATTAAATCAACTAGTTCAACTACTAAGCACTTACTAAAAATAAACTTGTTTAACTAGTTCTATTATATTTAACTAGTTCAACACATTTTTTTTCTAAATATGCACATATATATACATAAATTGACAAAAAAACATCTAATTCAACTAATCTAAAATACATGGAAAAACATCTAATTCAACTAATCTAACTAATTTTATTAAACACTTACTAGTATATATACATGGAAAAAATACATATACAAAAAAAATGAAAAAAAGATTCGGGGCGGCGGCAGCTCACAGCGGGGCCGACCGGCTAGGGCGACGGCGGGGGCGGCGACGGCGTCAACGACAGCGACGGTGGGGGCAGCGGACGGCGTCGGCATGCAGAGGATCCGGCCGGGCGCGCGGAGTAGGGCACGGGCGACAGCGACGGCGTTGGCGGCGGACGGCGACGGCGTGGGCGGCGGATGACGTCGGCGTGGGCTCCGGGGCGGGGACGACGGCGACGGCGGGGCCGGCGGACGGCGACGGCGTCGGCGTGGGCTCCGGGGCGGGGGCGACGGCGACGGCGTCCGGCAGCCTGGCGGCGTCCTCTCCGCGCGCGTCGTCGGGGGCGAACTGCAAGATGCAAACCAAAATTTTCACAAGTGTGCCTTATATACATGAAGCTTTAGTCCCGGTTGTTGTCACGGACCGGGACAAATGCCCCTCTTTGGTCCCGGTTGGTACCATCAACCGGGACCAAAGCCCTCTGACTAAAGGGGGGCATTGGTACCGGTTAGTGCCACGAACCGGGACCAAAGGGGTCATTGGTACCGGTTAGTGCCACGAACCGGGACCAAAGGGGTCATTGGTCCCGGTTCGTGCCACCAACCGGGACCAATGTCCTGCGCCTGCCAAAGCCGCGGTGCGGTGGGATGTTTAGTCCCACCTCGCTAGCCGAGGAGCGGCATGACCTGTTTATAAGCCCTGCCCCGCCATCTCCATTGAACTCCTCTGAACTGCAGGCCTCTGGGCCTAATCTTGCACTACTATGCCTGTGGGCCTGCTGGGCCTTCTGCGGGTCTGAATCCTGGCCATGGATGGGTTTCTAGTCGTATTCACGCCGTGGTGGCCCAGTAGGTGGCATTTTTTTATTTTTTCCCAGTTATTTTGTTTTCTTTTTTGCTTTATTTATTTTATTTTGTTTCTACTTACAACAAAATACTTATTTATTTTATTTTATTTTGTTTCTAATTACTTATTTATTTTACTTTATGATAATTCTTTTTGCTATTAAAGTTTCTATCAAAAAAGTTCTTTAGGAAAATTCTTTTTGCTTTTAATGATTTTGAACAGAAAATACTTCGATAATTTTTGTTGCATCAATTTTATATGATTTTAGTTTCAATAATACTAGAGGTTTCTTATAATGTTTTGAACAGAAAATACTTTGTTAATTTTTGTTTCAAAATTTTTATTAAAGTTTATTTTATTTTGTTTCTACTTATATATTTTAATAAAGTTTATATTATTTTGTTTCTAATTACTTATTTATTTTATTTGTTATTTTTCATGCACCATTTTTCATGCATTTACTAATTATTTTGAGCTATAAGACCCTAAAATTGAAAAGCATTTCAAATGAACTCTGAAAAGGTTGAAAGTTGGCATGGTATCATCATTTCATCCACATAGCATGTGCAAGAAAGTTGAGAGGGTTACGGCAAAAACTAGATGCACTTCGTGTACAAAAGGGGCAATCTCTTTCAAAGTATCAGGATTTCATATGGAAACTCGTCTGTTACAAAGGGATTTCATTTTTTAAAACTTATTTGAACTCCTGACTTTTTGTGTGTTCAAAATGCACCATTCAAAGCCACATCATCATTTTTCAATCCTTTCTGACTTCATTTGTTATTTTTCATGCATTTACTAATTATTTTGAGCTATAAGACCCTAAAATTAAAACGCATTTCAAATGAACTCTGAAAAGGTTGAAAGTTGGCATGGTATCATCATTTCATCCACATAGCATGTGCAAGAAAGTTGAGAGGGTTACGACAAAAACTGGATGCACTTCGTGTACAAAATGGACAATCTCTTTCAAAGTATTAGGATTTCATACAGAAACTCGTCTGTTACAATGGGATTTCATTTTTTAAAACTTATTTGAACTCCTGACTTTTTGTGTGTCCAAAATGCACCATTCAAAGCCACATCATCATTTTTCAATCCTTTCTGACTTCATTTGTTATTTTATGCATTTACTAAATATTTTGAGCTATAAGACCCTAAAATTGAAAAGCATTTCAAATGAACTCTGAAAATTTTGAAAGTTGGTATGGTATCGTCATTTCATCCACATAGCATGTGCAAGAAAGTCGAGAGGGTTACGGCAAAAACTGGATGCACTTCGTATACAAAACGGACAATCTCTTTCAAAGTATCAGGATTTCATACGGAAACTCGTCTGTTACAAAGGGATTTCATTTTTTAAAACTTATTTAAACTCCTGACTTTTTGTGTGTTCAAAATGCACCATTCAAAGCCACATCATCATTTTTCAATCCTTTCTGACTTCATTTGTTATTTTTCATGCATTTACTAATTATTTTGAGCTATAAGACCCTAAAATTGAAAAGCATTTCAAATGAACTCTGAAAAGGTTGAAAGTTGGCATGGTATCATCATTTCATCCACATAGCATGTGCAAGAAAGTTGAGAGGGTTACGGCAAAAACTGGATGCACTTCGTGTACAAAATAGACAATCTCTTTCAAAGTATCAGGATTTCATACGGAAACTCGTCTGTTACAAAGGGATTTCATTTTTTAAACTTATTTGAACTCCTGACTTTTTGTGTGTTCAAAATGCACCATTCAAAGCCACATCATCATTTTTCAATCCTTTCTGACTTCATTTGTTATTTTATGCATTTACTAATTATTTTGAGCTATAAGACCCTAAAATTGAAAAGCATTCAAATGAACTCTGAAAATGTTGAAAGTTGGCATGGTATCATCGTTTCATCCACATAGCATGTGCAAGAAAGTTGAGAGGGTTACAGCAAAAACTGGATGCACTTCGTGTACAAAACGGACAATCTCTTTCAAAGTATCAGGATTTCATACGGAAACTCGTATGTTACAAAGGGATTTCATTTTTTAAAACTTATTTGAACTCCTGACTTTTTGTGTGTTCAAAATGCACCATTCAAAGCCATATCATCATTTTTCAATCCTTTCTGACTTCATTTGTTATTTTTCATGCATTTACTAATTATTTTGAGCTATAAGACCCTAAAATTGAAAAGCATTTCAAATGAACTCTAGTTTGTACACGAGGTGCGTCCAGTTTTCGCCGTGACCCTCTCTACTCTTTTGCACATGCTATGCGGGTGAAATGATGATACCATGCCAAGTTCCAACATTTTCAGAGTTCATTTTGTAGTGATTTTCAATTTCACCGTCATTTAGCTCTCTAAACAAATCGGTAAATGACTGAAAAACAGCAAATGATGTCAGAACGTGTTGGAAATTGATGATGTCGCTTTGAATGATGCATACTGAACGCAAAAATAGGCTGGACTTCAAATAAGTTTAAAAAACATTAAAGTGCCGGTGTAACAGATGAATTCTCGTCCGAAACCCTGATACTCCGAAAGAGATTGTCTAGTTTGTACACGAGGTGCGTCCAGTTTTCGCCGTGACCCTCTCTACTCTTTTGCACATGCTATGCGGGTCAAATGATGATACCATGCCAAGTTCCAACATTTTCAGAGTTCATTTTGTAGTGATTTTCAATTTCACCGTCATTTAGCTCTCTAAACAAATCGGTAAATGACTGAAAACAGCAAATGATGTCAGAACGTGTTGGAAATGATGACGTCGCTTTGAATGATGCATATTGAACGCAAAAATAGGCTGGAGTTCAAATAAGTTTAAAAAACATGAAGTGCCGGTGTAACAGATGAGTTCTCGTCTGAAGCCCTGATACTCAGAAAGAGATTGTCCAGTTTGTACACGAAGTGCGTCCAGTTTTTGCCGTAACACAAGAAGTCCAGAGTTGTAATAAGTTATTAAAAATAAAAAAGAGGCGCACTGCTCGTTAATTAGCTTCAAGCCTTTTGGAATAGTGTAGACTGCACTGCACATAGCTCCATGCAGTCTACCTTATTCCTCAAGGCTTGAAGCTAAGCAACTGAAGGTGAGCATTGCACCTCTTCTTCATCGTCTCTGCACTCAGAGCTTATAAACCGCTCCTAGTGCCTCTCTCTTCGCGAGGTGGGACTAAAAAACAGCTTAGTAAGAAACTCTAGTACCGGTTCGTGCCACGAACCGGTACTAAAGGTGCTCGTGGGGCCACAGCCTCATTAGTACCGGTTCGTGGCACGAACCGGTGCTAAAGGTTCGCCACAAACCGGTACTAAAGAGCTCCTCCCACCTAGCCGTTGGAACCGGCACTAATGGACACATTAGTGCCGGCTCAAAATCAAACCGGCACTAATGTGCTTCACATTTGACCCTTTTTCTACTAGTGACGAGCTCCCATGGAATCGGGTCAAAGCCCAACCAATAGCCCATCTTAATGGCCTTTCGGCCTAGGTGGAAATCAATCAAAGGAAGAAGTTGCTCTGTCGAACGCTCCGATGACTCCACATCATCATTTTTCAATCCTTTCTGACTTCATTTGTTATTTTTCATGCATTTACTAATTAAGCTATAAGACCATAAAATTGAAAAGCATTTCAAATGAACTCTGAAAAGGTTGAAAGTTGGCATGGTATCATCATTTCATCCACATAGCATGTGCAAGAAAGTTGAGAGGGTTACGGCAAAAACTGGATGCACTTCGTGTACAAAACGGACAATCTCTTTCAAAGTATCAGGATTTCATACGGAAACTCATCTGTTACAAAGGGATTTCATTTTTTAAAACTTATTTGAACTACTGACTTTTTGTGTGTTCAAAATGCACCATTCAAAGCCACATCATCATTTTTAATCCTTTCTGACTTCATTTGTTATTTTTCATGCATTTAGTAATTATTTTGAGCTATAAGACCCTAAAATTGAAAAACATTTCAAATGAACTCTGAAAAGGATAAAAGTTGGCATGGTATCATCATTTCATCCACATAGCATGTGCAAGAAAGTTGAGAGGGTCCCAGCAAAAGGTGGATGCACTTCGTGAACAAATGGACAATCTCTTTCAAAGTATCAGGGTTTCGGACGAAAACTCATCTGTTACAAAGGGATTTCATTTTCTTGAACTTATTTGAACTCCTGACTTTTTGTGTGTTCAACATGAACCATTCAAAGCAGAGACTGATTTTGAATGGTGCATATTCAACACACAAAAAGTATGTAAGGATCGCCAACCCCAACATAAAAAAATGAGCATAGATGCGCCTATAGAGAAAATTCAACCTAAATTCATAATAAATTTCTATGAATTTCAGAGAAACTCACTATGAATTTAGGTCAAGTTCCCTGTATAAGGGCATCTATTTTCATTTTGAGAGGAGCTCAACAAGGCAGAGAGGGATGGGCTTATAAACCGGTGTGAGCGCCCTTCGGTTGGCGAGGTGGGACTAAACTTGACCAACCCTTTAGTCCCGGTTTATGGCACAAACCGGGACTAATGGTCATGGGACAGGGGCGAGGCGCATTGGTCCCGGTTCGTGCGTTGAACCGGGACCAAAAGGTCCAGACGAGCCGGGACCAGTGGCCCACGTGGCCCGGCCGGCCCCCTGGGCTCACGAACCGGGACTAATGCACCCCATGGGTCCCGGTTCATGCGGAACCGAGACTAATGGGCTGGCCAGACCCGAACGAAAGCCCTGTTTTCTACTAGTGTTAGCTTGGAAACTATACATTAGAAATCCCTTTTTGCTTGTGTGCTTTAGAAATGTATTTAAGGTCCACCCAAACTACGGAACAATAAGGAAAAAGGAAATGTGGGCTAGTAGTTAGATTTTTTAATAATTATTTTCATTACCAGCATATCACAATCAAAACACACCGTTTTGTAGTTCTGGTTTTCTGTAAGGGAAATGTTGTTGTTTGACCTCTAGATATGTTTCCAAATCTGAACAATATCTAATTATGTGCACTCAATGTGCAGGGTTGTTTTCACATCATCTCTTTGTCTGGCTTGTATGTGCCATCGAAAACTAATGGACTGAGCACTCGAAAGGGTGGATTGGGTATTTCGTTTGCCAGTCCGGATGGCCGTGTCTTCGGCGGTGGGTCAGCAGGACCTTTGATTGCAGCATCATCTATTCGGGTTACCATCTTTCACTGGGAGTAACGTTTCTACAAGATAAAGATCTTTATATCATAGTTTGTTAATAGCCCCCCCTACATCGTGCTCTGTTTATTGAAGTAGTTAACAGCTATATGTGCTTCCTACATTTGGGAAACTGTGAAACCAAAATTCTGCCATATAATTTATATTCTATACATATTAATTTAAATCATTATGTGTTTCTCTTTATATGTAGCTTATTTGGAAAATGACATAGCTTTACGAAATACAGATCTATTGCTAGTGTGAACCTTGTGCTTTGTCTTAATACTTCGATTTTTTTGTTCGCAGGTGGTCATCGGAACTTTTCTAGCCGACTAGAAAAAGGGCGACAAATAGGCTCCAAGAGGTGGTCCGAATGGATCATCAAGTGATTCAGGATGCCCACCAAACTAGAGTGCCACTCAAAGATTCAACACCAGATTCTTGTTTCCAAATAAGAGCCAGCTTAAATTCCAACCTTTTTGCTCCTAGCTTCAAATGGTTACTCTTTCTAGTATTTCCAAATGCTTTTCTTTTCGCTCCAAATGCTTAGCTTTCCGCTCTTAGCTCGTTCCCAATGCTTAGCTTTCTACTCCTGGTCATTTAACTTTTCGGTTAGCTCGCTCCAAGTGCTTAGGTTTTCACTTTCTAGATCCAAATGCTCAGCTTTTTATCCTATCTCCAGCTTAGCTGCCCATATGCTTTTGTAATATGATGATACTTTGCGATAATATATTTATGAAATTTTCATGGTCATATTGCACACATCTGGTCAGTAAAAACGTAATAATGCTACTCTCAAGGGTAACCAGTAACACAAAACTATGCTACTCTTTATTTGGAACAAAGGAATTTTGCAACATTTCCCAGAACTCTAGATCCCCACGTGGTTAATTCCTCTTCTTTCGAACGACACGCAGGTATCATATCGCTTGTATGTCTTATGCTTTGTTTGATACATCCAGTTTGCATGTAGAATTACTTTCCCATCTAAGGAAATCAATCTGTATCTCACACAACTGCTTGAGCAGAGCAATATCTGCTGCTATATAGACTGTCGACCAGTCGTGTGTCATTTCATTCATATGCTAGCATTGATCAACAACGTTTCTCCCATTCTCTCTGAAATTGTACGCACGTCACATCAATATTAGCTGGAGTTTGTGCCTCTTTTGCTGCACAATGTTTAGCTGATGAGTTCTGATGAAATCGTACTGATGCGTAATGCCAACTTCGTCTTCTTCTCTTATTCTCTGCGAGAACAGTTGAATCCGTCTTCTAAGCCAACTATACATTTGAGACGCACGCTGGGGGACACAACTTGAAAATAAAGCGAAACAAGAGATAGATAGAGAGAGAGAGAGAGAGAGAGAGAGAGAGATAAGCAAAATGTCTGAAGTTATCATGCACATGTAAAAGAACAGTGTAATGTGCAGCATGCCATCCCCGGTAGATTAATCTCCTCTCTCCAGGGGCGCGGCACCCGACCGATCGAAGATTGGATCCGTTCCATAGTATAGATTAGATCAATTTTGTAATTCCATCCCGTAGTATTTTTAGCTACCACTAGCACATATGCCCGTGCGTTGTAACGGGAGAGCTATTTCTTTGAGAGAAGCAATGGGAGAGATAATTGATTTGTCCACCAAAAACGATTTCCATAGCGGTGTGATAGAGAGGAGTTGTGATCTTCTCACGAGTCATGTTTGTCCCGTGAGATCTTGATATTGGTGGTGTTAGTTGGCGTGGCGGCTGTTAGGGAAATATGCAACATAGTAATATCAAGAGGCTAAAACCATCATATATACATGTACAAGTGGGAGGCCAAAGGCCAAAATGCAAAAGACCAAAGGCCACCATAAATATAACTCTAACACCCCCCCCCCCTCAAACTCATGGTGGATCCACAACACTGAGTTTGGAGAGGTAAAAACCATGTTGCACTCTAGTCTGGGCCTTCGTAAAGAAGTCCGCCAACTGTAACTCGGAAGGCACATACTGAAGAGCAATAACATGATCCTGAACACCAGCGCGCACAAAGAAAGCATCAACCCCAATATGTTTGGTAAGCCCATGCTTCACAGGATCCCGCGCAATACTGATAGCACCCGCACTGTCTAACAAGAGGGTGGTAGGTGTAGTAATAGAAACACCAAAATCCTCAAGCAACCATCGTAAGAAAATCACCTCTGCTGTCAATAGAGCCATAGCTCGCAACTCAGCCTCTGCACTCGAACGGGAAACTACAGTTTTTTTCTTTGTCTTCCAGGCAATGAGAGAACCACCAAGAAAAACACAGTAAGCAGATAGTGAACGACGATCCGAGGGATCACTAGCCCATGTAGCATCCGAATAGGCCTGGAGCTGTAGCGAGCTGGAACGGGAAAGAAGAGACGGTGAGAGATCGTGCCACGAAGATATCGTAGAACACGAAGAAGGTGACTGTAGTGAACCGAAGTGGGAGCAGAAACAAACTGACTTAGAATATGGACGGGGTAGGAGATATCTAGACGAGTGACAGCGAGATAGACAAGACTCCCAACAAGATGACGATAACGTGTCGGATCAGACAAGGGCTCACCATCAGAAGCACGAAGGTGAACATTGAGCTCCATAGGAGTCTCAGCATTGCGCTCATCAGTAAGAGCCGCACGAGTGAGAAGATCCTGGATATACTTTTCTTGGGAAATAAAGAAGCCATCAGAGGTAGAAGAAACCTCAATTTCAAGAAAGTAGCGAAGAGGACCAAGATCCGACATACGAAACTGCTCACTAAGACATGACTTGACAAAGGCAATGTACTCAGATTCGTCACCAGTGATGGTCATGTCATCAACATATAGAAGAAGAAGAGTCCTACCACGAGGAGAAAGGTGGACAAACAATGCTGGATCATGAACACTGGGCGAAAAACCAGCGGCAGTCACCACAGAGGCGAAGCGCTCAAACCAAGCACTGAAGGAAATATGCCCTAGAGGCAATAATAAAGTTATTATTTATTTCCTTATTTCATGATAAATGTTTATTATTCATGCTATAATTGTATTAACCGGAAACATAATACATGTGTGAATACATAGACAAACAGAGTGTCACTAGTATGCCTCTACTTGACTAGCTCATTAATCAAAGATGGTTGAGTTTCCTAGCCATGGACATGAGTTGTCATTTGATTAACGGGATCACATCATTAGGAGAATGATGTGATTGACTTGACCCATTCTGTTAGCTTAGCACTTGATTGTTTAGTGTGTTGCTATTGCTTTCTTCATGACTTATACATGTTCCTATGACTATGAGATTATGCAACTCCCGTTTACCAGAGGAACACTTTGTGTGCTACCAAACGTCACAACGTAACTGGGTGATTATAAAGGTGCTCTACAGGTGTCTCCGAAGGTACTTGTTGGGTTGGCGTATTTCAAGATTAGGATTTCTCACTCCGATTGTCGGAGAGGTATCTCTGGGCCCACTCGGTAATGCACATCACTATAAGCCTTGCAAGCATTGCAACTAATGAGTTAGTTGCGGGATGATGTATTACGGAACGAGTAAAGAGACTTGCCGGTAACGAGATTGAACTAGGTATTGAGATACTGACGATCGAATCTCGGGCAAGTAACATACCGATGACAAATGGAACAAACATATGTTGTTATGCGGTTTGACCGATAAAGATCTTCGTAGAATATGTGGGAGCCAATATGAGCATCCAGGTTCCGCTATTGGTTATTGGCCGGAGACGTGTCTCGGTCATGTCTACATAGTTCTCGGCCCCGTAGGGTCTGCACGCTTAAAGTTTCGGTGACGATTGCATTATGAGTTTATGTGATTTGATGTACCGTAGGTAGTTCGGAGTCCCGGATGTGATCGGGGACATGACGAGGAGTCTCGAAATGGTCGAGATGTAAAGATCGATATATTGGCGACTATATTCGGACATCGGAAAGGTTCCGAGTGATTCGGGTATTTTCGGAGTACCGGGGAGTTACGGGAATTCACCGGGAGAAGTATTGGGCCTTATTGGGCCATACAGGAATAGAGGAGAGAGGCCAAAAGGAAGGAGGCGCACGCCCCCCCTCTGGTCCTGAATTGGACATGCAGCCCCCTTTTCCTTCTCCCTCTCCCCCTCTTTCCTTCTCTCCTACTCCGGAAAGGAAAGGGGAATCCTACTAGGACTTGGGAGTCCTAGTAGGACTCCCCACACTTGGCGCGCCCCCTCTAGGGCTAGCCTCTCCCTCCCTCCTTTATATACGGGGGCAGAGAGGCACCTCTAGACACAACAATTGATCTCTTGATCTCTTAGCTGTGTGCGGTGCTCCCCTCCACCATATTCCACCTCGATCATATCGTAGCGGTGCTTAGGCGAAGCCCTACGTCGGTAGCAACATCATCACCGTCATCACGCCGTCGTGTTGATGGAACTCTCCCGTGAAGCTCTACTGGATTGGAGTTCGCGGGACGTCATCAAGCTGAACGTGTGCTAACTCGGAGGTGTCGTACGTTCGGTACTTGGATCGGTCGGATCATGAAGACGTACGACTACATCAACTGCGTTGTGCTAATGCTTCAGCTTTCGGTCTACGAGGGTATGTGGACACACTCTCCCCTCTCGTTGCTATGCATCACCATGATCCTGTGTGTGCGTAGAATTTTTTTTGAAATTACTACGTTCCCCAACAGTGGCATCCGAGCCAGGTTTAATGCATAGATGTTATATGCACGAGTAGAACACAAGTGAGTTGTGGGCGATACAAGTCATACTGCTTACCAGCATGTCATACTTTGGTTCGGCGGTATTGTTGGATAAAGCGGCCCGGACCGACATTACGCGTACGCTTACGCGAGACTGGTTCTACCGACGTGCTTTGCACACAGGTGGCTGGCGGGTGTCAGTTTCTCCAACTTTAGTTGAACCGAGTGTGGTACGCCCGGTCCTTGAGAAGGTTAAAACAGCACTAACTTGACGAACTATCGTTGTGGTTTTGATGCGTAGGTAAGAACGGTTTTTGCTCAGCCCGTAGCAGCCACGTAAAACTTGCAACAACAAAGTAGAGGGCGTCTAACTTGTTTTTGCAGGGCATGTTGTGATGTGATATGGTCAAGACATGATGCTAAATTTTATTGTATGAGATGATCATGTTTTGTAACCGAGTTATCGGCAACTGGTAGGAGCCATATGGTTGTCGCTTTATTGTATGCAATGCAATCGCCCTGTAATGCTTTACTTTATCACTAAGCGGTAGTGATAGTCGTAGAAGCATAAGTTGGCGAGACGACAACGATGCTACGATGGAGATCAAGGTGTCGCGCCGGTGACGATGGTGATCATGACGGTGCTTCAGAGATGGAGATCACAAGCACAAGATGATGATGGCCATATCATATCACTTATATTGATTGCATGTGATGTTTATCTTTTATGCATCTTATTTTGCTTAGATCGACGGTAGCATTATAAGATGATCTCTCACTAAATTTCAAGGTATAAGTGTTCTCCCTGAGTATGCACCATTGCGAAAGTTCTTCGTGCTGAGACACCACAAGATGATCGAGTGTGATAAGCTCTACGTTCAAATACAACGGGTGCAAAACAGTTGCACACGCGAAATACTCAGGTTAAACTTGACGAGCCTAGCATATGCAGATATTGCCTCGGAACACTGAGACCGAAAGGTCGAGTGTGAATCATATAGTAGATATGATCAACATAGTGATGTTCACCATTGAAACTACTCCATCTCACGTGATGATCGGACATGGTTTAGTTGATATGGATCACGTGATCACTTAGAGGATTAGAGGGATGTCTATCTAAGTGGGAGTTCTTAAGTAATATGATTAATTGAACTTTAATTTATCATGAACTTAGTCCTGGTAGTATTAGCATATCTATGTTGTAGATCAATAGCTCGCGTTTAGCTCCCTGTTTTATTTTTGATATGTTCCTAGAGAAAACTAAGTTGAAAGATGTTAGTAGCAATGATGCGAATTGGATCCGTGATCTGAGGATTATCCTCATTGCTGCACAGAAGAATTAAGTCCTTGATGCACCGCTAGGTGACGGACCTATTGCAGGAGCATATACAGACGTTATGAACGTTTGGCTAGCTCAATATGATGACTACTTCATAGTTTAGTGCACCATGCTTAACGGCTTAGAATCGGGACTTCAAAGACGTTTTGAACGTCATGGACCATATGAGATGTTCCAGGAGTTGAAGTTAATATTTCAAGCAAATACCCGAGTTGAGAGATATGAAGTCTCCAACAAGTTCTATAGCTAAAAGATGGAGGAGAATAGCTCAAGCAGCGAGCATGTGCTCAGATTGTCTGGGTACTACAATCGCTTGAATCAAGTGGGAGTTAATCTTCCAGACAAGATAGTGATTGACAGAATTCTCGAGTCACCATCACCAAGTTAGTAGAACTTCGTGATGAACTATAGTATGCAAGGGATGACGAAAACGATTCCCGACCTTTTCATGATGATGAAATCGATGAAGGTTGAAATCAAGAAAGAGCATCAAGTGTTGATGATTAACAAGACCACTAGTTTCAAGAAAAGGGCAAAGTGAAAGAAAAGAGAACTTCATGTAGAGTGGCAAGCAAGTTGTCACTTCCGTGAAAAAGCCCAATGCTAGACTAAAGCCTGAAACTGAGTGCTGCAAAGGAAATGGTCACTGGAAGCGGAAATGCCCTGAATATTTGGTGGATAAGAAGGATGGCAAAGTGAACAAGGGTATATTTGATATACAGGTTATTGATGTGTACCTTACTAGTGTTTATAGTAGCCCCTGGGTATTTGATACTTGTTCGGTTGCTAAAAATTAGTAACTCAAACCGGAGTTATAGAATAAACAGAGACTAGTTGAGGGTGAAGTGACGATGTGTGTTGGAAGTGGTTCCAAGATTGATATGATCATCATCGCACACTCCCTATACTTTCGGGATTAGTGTTAAACCTAAATAAGTGTTATTTGGCGTTTGCGTTGAGCATTCATATGATTTGATCATGTTTATTGCAATACGGTTATTCGTTTAAAGTCAGAGAATAATTGTTGTTCTGTTTACATGAATAAACCTTCGATGGTCATACACCCAATAAAAATAGTTTATTGGATCTCGATCGTAGTGATACACATATTCATAATATTGGTGCCAAAAGATGCAAAGTTGATAATGATAGTGCAACTTATTTGTGGCACTGCCGTTTAGGTCATATTGGTGTAAAGCGCATGAAGAAACTCCATACTGATGGGCTTTTGGAATCACTTGATGCTTGTGAACCATGCCTCATGGGCAAGATGACTAAGACTCCGTTCTCCGAAACAATGGAGCGAGCCACTGACTTATTGGAAATAATAGATAACGATGTATGCGGTCCAATGAGTGTTGAGACTCATGGCGGGTATCATTGTTTTCTGACCTTCACAGATGATTTGAGCAGATATTTGTATATCTACTTGATGAAGCACAAGTCCGAAACACTTGAAAAGTTCATAGTTTTTCAAAGTGAAGAAGAGAATCATCGTAACAAGAAAATAAAGTTTCTACGATCTGATCATAGAGGCAAATATTTGAGTTACGAGTTTGTCCTTCAATTAAAACAATGTGGAATAGTTTCACAAACTCATGCCACCTGAAACACCACAGCATAATGGTGTGTCCGAACGTCATAACCGTACTTTATTGGATATAGTGCAATCTATGATGTCAATTACCGATTTACCACTATCGTTTTGGGGTTATGCATTAGAGACAGTTGCATTCACGTTAAATAGGGCACCATCTAAATCCGTTGAAACGATACCGTATGAACTATGGTTTAGCAAGAAACCTAAGCTGTCGTTTCTTAAAGTTTGGGGATTGCGATGCTTATGTGAAAAAGTTTCATCTTGATAAGCTCAAACCCAAATCGGAGAAATTTGTCCTCATAGGATACCCAAAGGAGACAGTTGGGTACACCTTCTATCACAGATCCGAAGGCAAGACATTCGTTGCTAAGAATGGATCCTTTCTAGAGAAGGAGTTTCTCTCGAAAGAAGTGAGTGGGAGGAAAGTAGAACTTGATGAGGTAACTGTACCTGCTCCCTTATTGGAAAGTAGTTCATCACAGAAATCCGTTCCTGTGACTCCTGCACCAATTAGTGAGGAAGCTAATGATGATGATCATGTAACTTCAGATCGAGTTACTACCAAATATCGTAGGTCAACCAGAGTGAGATCACCAGAGTGGTACGGTAATCCTGTTCTGGAGGTCATGTTACTTGACCATGACGAATCTACGATCTATGAGGAAGCGATGATGAGCCCGGAGTCCGCGAAATGGTTTGAGGCCATGAAATCTGAGATGGGATCCATGTAAGAGAACAAAGTATGGACTTTGGTTGACTTGCCCGATGATCGGCAAGCCATAGAAAATAAATGGATCTTCAATAGGAAGACGGACAATGATAGTAGTGTTACTATCTACAAAGCTAGACTTGTCGAAAAAGGTTTTTGACAAAGTTCAAGGTGTTGACTATGATGAGATTTTCTCACTCGTATCGATGCTTAAAGTCTGTCCGAATCATGTTAGCAAATTTCCACATTTTATGAAATCTGGCAAAAGGATGTCAAACTACATTCCTTAATGGATTTCTTAAAGAAGAGTTGTATATGATGCAACCAGAAGGTTTTTTCGATCCTAAAGGTACTAACAAAATATGCAAGCTCCAACGATCCATCTATGGACTGGTGCAAGAATCTCGGAGTTGGAATATGCGCTTTGATGAGTTGATCAAAGCATATAGTTTTATATAGACTTGCGGTGAAGCCTGTATTTACAAGAAAGTGAGTGGGAGCACTACAGCATTTCTGATAAGTATATGTGAATGACATATTGTTGATCGGAAATAATGTAGAATTTTCTGGAAAGCATAAAGGAGTATTTGAAAGGAGTTTTTTCAAATAAAGACCTCGTGAAGTTGCTTAGATATTGAGCATCAAGATCTATAGAGATAGATCAAGACGCTTGATAAGTTTTTTCAATGAGTACATACCTTGACAAGATTTTGAAGTAGTTCAAAATGGAACAGTCAAAGAAAGAGTTCTCGCCTGTGTTACAAGGTGTGAAATTGAGTAAGACTCAAAGCCCGACCATGGCAGAAAATAGAAAGAGAATGAAACGTCATTCCCTATGCCTCACTCATAGCTTCTATAAAGCATGTTATGCTGTGTACCAGACCTATTGTGTACCTCACCATAAGTTTGGCAAGAGGGTACAATAGTGATCTAGGAGTAGATCACTGGACAACGGTCAAAATTATCCTTAGTGGAATAAGGATATGTTTCTCGATTATGGAGGTGACAAAAGGTTCGTCGTAAAGGGTTACGTTGATGCAAGTTTTGACACTGATCCAGATGACTCTAAGTCTCAATCTGGATGCATATTGAAAGTAGGAGCAATTAGCTAGAGTAGCTCCGTGCAGAGCATTGTTGACATAGAAATTTGCAAAATACATACGGATCTGAATGTGACAGACCCGTTGACTAAAATTATCTCACAAGCAAAACATGATCACACCTTAGTACTCTTTTGGGTGTTAATCACATAGCGATGTGAACTAGATTACTGACTGTAGTAAACCCTTTGGGTGTTGATCACATATCGATGTGAACTATGGGTGTTAACCACATAAAGATATGAACTATTGATGTTAAATCACATGGCGATATGAACTAGATTATTGACTCTAGTGCAAGTGGGAGACTGAAGGAAATATTTATTATTTACTTTCTTATTTCATGATAAATGTTTATTATTCATGCTAGAATTGTATTAACCAGAAACATAATACATGTGTGAATACATAGACAAACAGAGTGTCACTAGTATGCCTCTACTTGACTAGCTCGTTAATCAAAGATGGTTGAGTTTTCTAGCCATGGAAATGAGTTGTCATTTGATTAATGGGATCACATCATTAGGAGAATGATGTGATTGACTTGACCCATTCCGTTAGCTTAGCACTTGATCGTTTAGTATGTTGCTATTGCTTTCTTCATGACTTATACATGTTCCTATGACTATGAGATTATGCAACTCACGTTTACCAGAGGAACACTTTGTGTGCTACCAAACGTCACAACGTAACTGGGTGATTATAAAGGTGCTCTACAGGTGTCTCCGAAGGTACTTGTTGGGTTGGCGTATTTCGAGATTAGGATTTGTCACTCCGATTGTCGGAGAGGTATCTCTGGGCCCACTCGGTAATGCACATCACTATAAGCATTGCAACTAATGAGTTAGTTGCGGGATGATGTATTACGGAACGAGTAAAGAGACTTGCCAGTAACGAGATTGAACTAGGTATTGAGATACCGACGATCGAATCTCGGGCAAGTAACATACCGATGACGAAGGGAACAAACGTATGTTGTTATGCGGTTTGACCGATAAAGATCTTCGTAGAATATGTGGGAGCCAATATGAGCATCCAGGTTCCGCTATTGGTTATTGGCCGGAGACGTGTCTCGGTCATGTCTAAATAGTTCTCGAACCCATAGGGTCCGCACGCTTAAAGTTTCGGTAACGATTGTATTATGGGTTTATGTGATTTGATGTACCGAAGGTAGTTTGGAGTCTAGGATGAGATCGGGGACATGACGAGGAGTCTCGAAATGGTCGAGACGTAAAGATCGATATATTGGACGACTATATTCGGACATCGGAAATGTTCCGAGTGGTTCGGGTATTTTCAGAGTACCGGGGAGTTACGGGAATTCATCGGGAGAAGTATTGGGCCTTATTGGGCCATACGGGAATAGAGGAGAGAGGCCAAAAGGAAGGAGGCGCACGCCCCCCCTCTGGTCTGAATTGGACAAGGGGTGCAGCCCCCTTTTCCTTCTCCCTCTCCCCCTCTTTCCTTCTCTCCTACTCCGGAAAGGAAAGGGGATGTGACGCCCCCGATTCAATCGTACACTGATCATGCACGCAAATGTGTACGATCAAGATCAGGGACTCACGGGAAGATACCACAACACAACTCTACAACATAAATAAGTCATACAAGCATCATAATACAAGCCAGGGGCCTCGAGGGCTCGAATACAAGTGCTCGATCATAGACGAGTCAGTGGAAGCAACAATATCTGAGTACAGACATAAGTTAAACAAGTTTGCCAAAAGAAGGCTAGCACAAAAGTAGCAACGATCGAAAAGGCAAGCCCTCCTGCCTGGGACCTCCTAACTACTCCTCGAAGCCGAACTCCATGTCGAATCATCCTCGGGATCTCTAGCTCCTGGACTCCAGCATCTGGTTGCGACAACCAGGTATAGAAAGGGGAAAAGAGGGGGAAAAGCAACCGTGAGTACTCATCCAAAGTACTCGCAAGCAAGGAGCTACACTACATATGCATGGGTATATGTGTAAAGGGCCATATCGATGGACTGAACTACAGAATGCCTGAATAAGAGGGGGGTAGCTAGTCCTGTTGAAGACTACGCTTCTGGCAGCCTCCATCTTGCAGCATGTAGAAGAGAGTAGATTGGAGTCCTCCAAGTAGAATTGCGTAGCATAATCCTACCCCGGCGATCCCCTCCTCGTCGCCCTGTTAGAGAGCGATCACCGGGTTATATCTGGCACTTGGAAGGTGTGTTTTATTAAGTATCCAGTTCTAATTGTCATAAGGTCAAGGTACAACTCCGGGTCATCCTTTTACCGAGGGACACGGCTATTCGAATAGATAAACTTCCCAGCAGGGGTGCACCACATAACCCAACACGCTTGATCCCATTTGGTCGGACACACTTTCCTGGGTCATGCCCGGCCTCGGAAGATCAACACGTCGCAGCCCCACCTAGGCTCAACAGAGAGGTCAGCACGCCGGTCTAAATCCTATGCGCGCAGGGGTCTGGGCCCATCGCCCATTGCACACCTGCATGTTGCGAGGGCGGCCGGAAGCAGACCTAGCCTAGCAGGCGTTCCAGTCCAATCCGGCGCACGCTGCTCCGTCGCTGACGTCAAAAGAGCTTCGGCTGATACCACCACGTCGAGTGCCCATAACTGTTCCCGCGTAGTTGGTTAGTGCGTATAGACCAAATGGACAGACTTAGATCAAATACCAAGATCTCGTTAAGCGTGTTAAGTATCCGTGAACGCCGACCAGGGCCAGGCCGACCTCTCTCCTAGGTGGTCTCAACCTGCCCTGTCGCTCCGCCACAAAGTAACAGTCGGGGGCCGTCAGGAACCCAGGCCCACCTCTACCGGGATGGAACCACCTGTCCTTTCAGCCCCCTCATCAGAATCACTTGCGGGTACTCCTCGAGCCGACCCGACTTTAGTCACCACATGTATCATGTATAAAGTATATAATATATACCCGTGATCACCTTCCGCAGTGATCACGGCCCAGTAGTATAGCATGGCAGACGGACAAGAATGTAGGGCCACTGATGGAACACTAGCATCCTATACTAAGCAGTAGGATAGCAGGTAAGGGTAACAACTGTAGCAACAATGACAGGCTATGCATCAGGATAGGATTAACGGAAAGCAGTGACATGCTACACTACTCTAATGCAAGCAGTATAGAGAAGAATTGGCGATATCTGGTGATTAAGTGGGGGGGGCTTGCCTGGAAGCTCTGTTGTACAGGGAAAGGGTCGTCGGTGACGTAGTCGTACTCGGTGGTCTCAGCGCCGGTCTCGGGGTCTACCGGAGAAGATGAGGGGGGGGAGAAACGGTAAATATGGAGCAAACAAAGCATCACAAAACATAACGAGGCAATACGTGGTGCTAGGTAAGCCCTAACGTGGTGGTAACTGATACCGGCGAAGGGGGAAACATCCGGGAAAGTATTCCCGGGGTTTCGCGTTTAAGGACAGATGAATCGGAGGGGAAAAGTTGCGAGTTTGCTATGCTAGGGATGTGTGGCGGATGAACGGGCTGCGTATCCGGATTCGTCTCGTCGTTCTGAGCAACTTTCATGTAGAAAGTATTTTCATCCGAGATACGGATTATTTTATATGATTTTCTAAAGATTTAATCATTTTCTAGAATTTAATTAATTAATTTAAATCAACATTATCCAGAACAGCGTTTGCTGACGTCATCATGACGTCAGCATGACGTCAGCAGTCAACAGAGGTGTTGACTGGTCAAACTGACGTGTGGGCCCAGTGGGACCCACCTGTCATACACTGTTAGGTTAATTAGGGTTTAGGTTAAACTAATTACTGTCTAATTAAACTAATAGGTTAATTAGATCAATTAAATAGGATTAATTAACTTAATTAATTTAGTTAATTAATTAATTAATTAAATTTATTCTTATATTATTATTATTATTTCTTTTAATCCTTTTGTTGAACCGTTCTGTGCGTGGGACCCGGCTGTCATTGGGCCAGGGGCCTTAGCGGGCGCGCGGGGTTACGGGCGCGGGCGCACGGGCGTGGCCATGGGCACCCATGCCCGAGGCCACGGGCGAGGGGACGCAACAGCGCGCCGGCGAGGCGCGGTGGGGGCGAGCCGTGGCAACGGTGGGCGGAGTCGGCGCGGCCCAGCAGGCATGGCCGGCCGGAGCAAACGCGGCGGGGCGGAGGGGAGCTGGGCGGCGACTAGGGGAGGTGCCGCGACAGAGGCCCGAGGCGAGCAGCGGGGAAGCCCGAGTGCGGGGGGGGAGGGGGGCGAGCGCGCGGTGCGAGCGCGTGCGCGGGAGGCGAGCGCGTGCGGGAGGCGGGCGGCGGTGCAGGCAGCAGGGGGTGACGGCGTGGCGCAGTAGGCTATGGGGAGGAGGAGGACCGGGGTCCTCACCGGGATGCGTAGGGACGGGGCAGCGAGCTCGGAGAGGAAGACGAGGAAGGGGCGGCGTCCGGGTCGCCGGCGACTAGTGCGGCAGGGCGACGGGGTCGAGGGCGCGGCGCCGGAACGGCGGCCTCGACTCGAGACGAGGAGGAGGTGAGGAGGCGAGGCGACGGGGTCGAGGTGGCGACGGCGTAGGGCGACGGGGCACCGGCGAGGTTGTCCGGCGAGGGAGGGCACTCCGGGCGGCGGCGGGATCGGGGCGGTGAGCACTGGGGTGCTCTCGATCCAGATCGCGCGGGGGGAGGGAAAGGAGTGGGGATCGTGGGGAGGGGATTGGGGTTTCTGGTAGTGGGGGCAACGGGGCCATATAGGCCAGAGGGTTGGGGTGGGCCTGCCTGGGTGTTGTCTTGGCCAAGGCCCAGGGGAAAGGGGGTTTTCCTTCTTCTATTTTTGTTTGTTTTCTGTTTTGCATTTTCTTTTATTTACTATTTTCTGTTCTATTTTAGTTACACCTATTTTAGTTTTTATAAAATACAAAACAAACTCCTAAAATATTTTTATAATATAGCCCACTACCTCAAAAAGTTTGGTGCAATATTAAAAATACTCGATACATTTTTATCATTTAAAAAGTACTTAAATATTTGTTTTAGCCACATTTTTATTTATTTTAGTGCATTAAAACATTTTATAAAATTGTGGATTCTCCACCATAATTACCTATGCATTATTTGTCACAATCCGAACATTTTAGTTTTAATATTTAAAAACTTTTGTGGTTTGCCTTTAACTCAAATTTGAATTTGAAATCGTTTTGAACTAACGTGAGATTAACAACAGTAACCGCGATGACGTGGCATGATTAACAGGGAATTACTGTAGCTTAAATATCCGGGCGTCACAATTCTCCTCCACTACAAGAAATCTCGTCCCGAGATTTAAGAGGGGAAGTGACGGGGAAGGGATTTGGTTACGAAATTCTAACGAGTCATGTCGGTCTTGGTTGCTCTTCTCGAAGAGGTCGATCCATTACGTGGGTGTCTTCATTTCTCTGCTTCGGTCATCATGACGATGTTGGCATCCTTTCTTCGGGAGCTCCATCGTACTTACGAATAGGAAAGGGGCAGCTTGACAACGATAGAACGCTACCAGGGGTAATCACCGGGGGTTATCCCACGAATGAACATATGAGTATCTCTCGAGTTGAACGAATAAAACATGCCGAGAGCAAAGTAATATGGTACAATAAGAAGTTTCAAACGGGTAGATAGTTGCTCGAAGTCTTAACTAGAGAGGAAAAGGGGTTCAGAGCAGCGAGAGTAAGTATTGCGTTTGATACCAGAATAGAGCACTAGGAAGGTGGCCCGTGAATTAAATACGAAGCCAAGCGTGAGGAATAACCATTAGAGACAGGGTTGTACAAGAGATTCAGGTTTTGATCCTGTGGAACTGTGGGTTATGGGCCCACCATGTGGGTTAAAAGTAGGAAGGGCGGAGACGTCTTGCGTGATCATGTAAGCAAGGCATGTCAGAGGATAGCCTGTCATTTATGTCGACAACAACATCGGTACCAAGGGCGAGGGACGAAGAGAACCATTTTCCTGCTTGTTGAACGAGGCGGACCAATAGGCAAAGTTCTCGTCCATCGGTGGTTACCGGAATGCTATCAACAAAAGCAACAGGGTCTTACTGACAGGGTCGTACACCAAGGTGTTTACATAAGCAGAAGAACATTACTGCTTAGATCATATAGATCACCAGAAAGGTTAAACAAAACAATGGAAAGGAAAATGTGATCATCAGATTAAACAGAACAATGGAAAGGAAAATGTGTTTAAACACATATTTCAGGGGTATATCCTTCCCAAGGACAAGCAGATGATATCCATGACAGGATAGAAGGTAGAAAACCATTTAGGTAAGGGAAGAGAACTTTCCTGACATTACCCATACAACGGTGTTTGGATAATTGATAAGGAAAATTTAGCATTGTGCTTTAAATGTTCCTGTTGAAAATCGGAGTACCATAGACATGCTTCGAGATAGCATTGACATGGTCAACAGGTGAAGATCAGAATTAGGAAACAAAAAGGATCCATCAGGACCAACTTATAGAATAAGTCTTACAATTTCCTCATGGAAGAATGGATGACCTTGCTTAAAAGGAATCTATAACAATAGGGCCAACCGGCCAGGTGTGCTAGGGACGACATCACCTTACCGGGTCACATAAGACCAATGTTATAACTCTTGGAAACATTTCCAACCATCATATCTGACCGAGATTCAGATCTGATTGGTGTCAGGATAACTCAGACTCAGGATGCCTGAGAAGAAAGGTGCAACACAAATTGTCGAGATGACATTGTAAGATTCTCGAGAACTGAACTATGGAAGCGAGTTCCGAAACAAGAGTTCATCATTAAACCAAGGAGAGGATGAGGGGTGGCTGATGGACTCAGCGACAATTCCTCGAGATTAACAAAAGATGGATTTCCACAACTATGTGAACAAGGAGATAACATTTGTCAGATCAAATGGTATAATGATGTATGCTCGAGGAAAACATACACAATTAAACATTGGTTGAAAGGTGCACCCGAAATATGGGGTTAGGTAGCATGATCAATGTTAGAATGGTGGTTCAGCAACCGATAGGCTAAGAATGAATTATCGTTCATTAACTTCAAAGCAATAGGGTTGCTAGAAGTGCAGAATCCAAGCAACACCGTTCACTTGTGGGTACCCTGGTTGGAATCAACGAGGACCAAGAAAGAATGGTGATGGTGAGAAGTATCATTATAGCGAGAATTCTTAAGAGGTGGAGCAATCCTCACAACATTCTTCACACCAAAGATGGTAATACTCCGCGGTAGAACTTAACATAAGTTGGATAGCAAGGAAATCAAGGTACAACACAAAACACGAACAAGTTTGTGTTGAATGGAAGGCAATAAAATGGTCGATGATAAAACAAATCATCGAGGGCAAGGATGGTATTTCTCATCCAAAATTCGATAGATATCTTGGAAGAGCTCAGAATGTTGATGATGTTCACGACACATTTCTAGCGAGAATTTATGAAGAGGTAATCGATCGGCGATGACATCAAGTCAAAGGAATGATGAAGCGAAAGGTTATTGGAACCAGGGGTACGACACAAACTCGAAATCAAGCTTGTTGTTCAAGGCTAAATGATATGGCAAGGAAAATCGACGTAAGCTTAGCTCATCATCGAAGTGGTGCCCCAAGAATAAGGACCAGGTAGCACAGTTAAAATCACCACGACAATGATATAGCCATACAGGCTAGGAATGGTGTGATCGGGTACAAACTCGTACTTAAAGAAGATTATCAAGTGTCGTTGAACCGTAGTGCGGACTTGGTTCAGTTATCGGTGTCTTTGAGTGTTTAATAACTCAGAGCCCGTGAAAAATTGTAATCAATGAGAATGTAGCACTTGATGAAGAACTCATAAGAAGTTATGCAGTTCCGTGATGATCTTGAGATACCAGGGGGGTAATACTCGACGACAAATCAAAGTAGAGGTTGGACTGGGGTATTACTCTGCAGAAGACAAGTGCTTAAACTTGCACGAGAAATGGTATTTAAAGGAGAACATGGTCAGAAACCACGATCATAAATGATCGAACCACGGATACAAGATGAACTTATAACAAGGGGGTAATTATTTTTACAAGCAGCTTCCATGATAAGTTATACATCGTGTCCATGGGCATGAACGCAAGGTTCAAGGTCGACTCCCACTTCTTCAATGTATAACCTTCCATTCACTCCTCGCTTTGATAAAGGCATTAGTGTTGAAAGTTTTACCTGGTGAAATACCAGATGAGTATGACTCGTGAAAACTTCCGAGTTCACACATATTAAGGAAGGCATAGGTTCAACCCGTCAGGGTATCGTGGAAACATATACCACCAGCTTCAATAGTAAATACCACCAGCTCGAAAACAGAGCATGGTTGAGAAAACAGAGGATACAATTTACCCAAGGCTTTATATATCCGTGGAAAGACTCACAAGGTTATTTGAATATGAAGGACACTGTCGGATAATAATCCAACAAGAGGTCCGGTGGCCTACAACGGAGCTGATGTGAGTATCGGTACTCTATCAAAGGAAGAAGGAATGCAAGTGCATCGGATTATAGAAATAACTGACTAACTCAAAGCTTAAATGCAAGGAATTATGAAGTCCAAGACAAGGGATCAGAAGCAATGCTCTGATTAGGGATGGATAAGCTGAATAGACTTAGGGATACAACCGATCAAGGCATTGATTGGTCAAAAATCAGCTCATATCCAAATGACGTCTGAGCCGGAAGAATGAATTCTAGGATCTGATACTCAAAATGATAATGACAAGGGATGCCAACAAGATTACGAGACTTAAGATTAATCATAATGCAAGTAAGCAAGAATTTCAAGAGCAAAAAGGCTCCTGAGGATTTTCGGAAGATCTAATGGTATTTTGAACACTTTTGTGGAATACTTGAATCAACTGGGGATGAGCGGATACTCAGTAAGTGCGAGAATTATCCGTAGGGGAATTCAGGTGACAAAGAACTGCAAAGCAGTAGGCACAAAATATTCTCAGAACAATACAGAGGATTTCAGGGTATCTTGTAATAACAAGATCAACTGGGAATAAGAGTAAGAACGGCGAGTGTATGTATTTATCCATAGGGATAGATCAGTGGTAGGGAATTGCAAAAGCAACGAGCACAAAGTCTCGAAAGAGTATCGGGGAGTAACTTCGAAATCTTCTGGTGCAGTAGGCGATCATCTGTGATAAGGGGCTCTCCGGGAGAAAGTATTTACGAGAACCTACAGTTAGTATTTTTAGCAAAATCATTTAACCCGAATAGGAGAGAGATCAGAGTCCCAGAGTATAGACAAGGAGTAAAAGATCCTAATATCACCCAATGGCGACGTGGGCCCGTAAGACACACAGCCATGTTAGTAAAAGTTTTGTAATGTCTAGACTCGACTTCGGCCAAGGAGTGTGGAAAGGGGGATTCCTACAGGCAGTCGGCTCTGATACCAACTTGTGACGCCCCCGATTCAATCGTACACTAATCATGCACGCAAATATGTACGATCAAGATCAGGGACTCACGAGAAGATACCACAACACAACTCTACAATATAAATAAGTCATACAAGCATCATAATACAAGCCAGGGGCCTCGAGGGCTCGAATACAAGTGCTCGATCATAGACGAGTCAGCGAAAGCAACAATATCTGAGTACAGACATAAGTTAAACAAGTTTGCCTTAAGAAGGCTAGCACAAAAGTAGCAACGATCGAAAAGGCAAGGCCTCCTGCCTGGGACCTCCTAACTACTCCTCGAAGCCGAACTCCATGTAGAATCATCCTCGGGATCTCTAGCTCCTGGACTCCAGCATCTGGTTGCGACAACCAGGTATAGAAAGGGGGAAAGAGGGAGAAAAGCAACCGTGAGTACTCATCCAAAGTACTCGCAAGCAAGGAGCTACACTACATATGCATGGGTATATGTGTAAAGGGCCATATCGGTGGACTGAACTGCAGAATGCCAGAATAAGAGGGGGGTAGCTAGTCCTGTCGAAGACTACGCTTCTGGCAGCCTCCATCTTGAAGCATGTAGAAGAGAGTAGATTGGAGTCCTCCAAGTAGCATCGCATAGCATAATCCTACCCAGCGATCCCCTCCTCGTCGCCCTGTTAGAGAGCGATCACCGGGTTATATCTGGCACTTGGAAGGGTGTGTTTTATTAAGTATCCAGTTCTAGTTGTCATAAGGTCAAGGTACAACTCCGGGTCGTCCTTTTACCGAGGGACACGGCTATTCGAATAGATAAACTTCCCTGCAAGGGTGCACCACATAAGCCAACACGCTTGATCCCATTTGGCCGGACACACTTTCCTGGGTCATGCCCGGCCTCGGAAGATCAACACGTCGCAGCCCCATCTAGGCTCAACAGAGGGGTCAGCACGCCGGTCTAAATCCTATGCGCGCAGGGGTCTGGGCCCATCGCCCATTGCACACCTGCATGTTGCGAGGGCGGCCGGAAGCAGACCTAGCCTAGCAGGCGTTCCAGTCCAATCCGGCGCGCGTTGCTCCGTCGCTGACGTCAAAAGAGCTTCAGCTGATACCACGACGTCGAGTGCCCATAACTGTTCCCGCGTAGTTGGTTAGTGCGTATAGACCAAATGGACAGACTCAGATCAAATACCAAGATCTCGTTAAGCATGTTAAGTATCCGCGAACGCCGACCAGGGCCAGGCCCACCTCTCTCCTAGGTGGTCTCAACCTGCCCTGTCGCTCCGCCACAAAGTAACAGTCGGGGGCCGTCAGGAACCCAGGCCCACCTCTACCGGGATGGAACCACCTGTCCTTTCAGCCCCCTCATCAGAATCACTTGCGGGTACTCCTCGAGCCGACCCGACTTTAGTCACCACATGTATCATGTATAAAGTATATAGTATATACCGGTGATCACCTCCCGCAGTGATCACGGCCCAGTAGTATAGCATGGCAGACGGACAAGAATGTAGGGCCACTGATGGAACACTAGCATCCTATACTAAGCAGTAGGATAGCAGGTAAGGGTAACAACTGTAGCAACAATGACAGGCTATGCATCAGGATAGGATTAACGGAATGCAGTAACATGCTACACTACTTTAATGCAAACAGTATAGAGAAGAATAGGCGATATCTGGTGATCAAGGGGGGGCTTGCCTGGAAGCTCTGTTGTATAGGGAGAAGGGTCATCGGTGATGTAGTTGTACTCGGTGGTCTCAGCGCCGGTCTCGGGGTCTACCGGAGAAGAAGAGGTGGGAAGAAACAGTAAATACGGAGCAAACAAAGCATCACAAAACATAACGAGGCAATACGCGGTGGTAAGTGATACCGGCGAAGGGGGAAACATCCGGGAAAGTATTCCCGGGGTTTCGCGTTTTCGGACAGATGAATCGGAGGGGAAAAGTTGCGAGTTTGGTATGCTATGGATGTGTGGCGGACGAACGGGCTGCGTATCCGGATTCGTCTGGTCGTTCTGAGCAACTTTCATGTAGATAGTATTTTCATCCGAGATACAGATTATTTTATATGATTTTCTAAAGATTTAATCATTTTTTATAATTTATTTAATTAATTTAAATCAACATTATCCAGAACAGTGTTTGCTGACGTCATCATGACATCAGCAGTCAACAGAGGTGTTGACTGGTCAAACTGACGTGTGGACCTAGTGGGACCCACCTGTCATACACTGTTAGGTTAATTAGGGTTTAGGTTAAACTAATTACTGTCTCATTAAACTAATAGGTTAATTAGATCAATTAAATATGATTAATTAACTTAATTAATTTAGTTAATTAATTAATTAATTAATTAAATTTATTATTATTTTTTAATCCTTTTTTTTGAACCGTTCTGTGCGTGGGCCCCGGCTGTCATTGGGCCAGGGGCCTTAGCGGGCGCGCGGGGTTACGGGCGCGGGCGCACGGGCGTGGTCCTGGGCGCCCATGCCCGAGGCCATGGGCGTGGGGATGCACCAGCGCGCGCCGGCGAGGCACGGTGGGGGCGAGCCGTGGCAACGGTGGGCGGAGTCGGCGCGGCCCGGCGAGCATGGCCGGCCGGAGCAAACGCGGCGGGGTGGAGGGGAGCCGGGCGGCGACTAGGGGAGGTGCCGCGACAGAGGCCCGAGGCGAGCAGCGGGGAAGCCCGAGCGCGGGGGGGGGGGGGGGGGGCGAGCGCACGGTGCGAGCACGTGCGCGGGAGGCGAGCGCGTGCGCGAGGCGGGCGGCGGCGCAAGCAGCAGGGGGTGACGGCATGGCGCAGCGGGCTATGGGGAGGAGGAGGACCGGGGTCCTCACCGGGGTGCGTAGGGACGGGGCAGCGAGCTCAGAGAGGAGGACGAGGAAGGGGCGGCGTCCGGGTCGCCGGCGACGAGTGCGGCGGGGCGACGGGGTAGAGGGCACGGCGCGGAACGGCGGCCTCGACTCGGGATGAGGAGGAGGTGAGGAGGCGAGGCGACGGGGTCGAGGTGGCGACGGCGTAGGGCGACGGGGCACCGGCGAGGTTGTCCGGCGAGGGAGGGCACTCCGGGCGGCGGCGGGATCGGGGCGGTGAGCACTGGGGTGCTCCCGATCCAGATCGCGCGGGGGGGGGGGGGAGGGAAAGGAGTGGGGATCGTGTGGAGGGGATTAGGGTTTCTGGTAGTGGGGGCAACGGGGCCATATAGGCCAGAGGGTTGGGGTGGGCCGGCCTGGCTGTTGTTTGGGCCAAGGCCCGGGGAAAGGGGGTTTTCCTTCTTCTATTTTTGTTTGTTTTCTGTTTTGCATTTTCTTTTATTTACTATTTTCTGTTCTATTTTAGTTACACCTATTTTAGTTTTTATAAAATACAAAACAAACTCCTAAAATATTTTTATAATATAGCCCACTACCTCAAAAAGTTTTGATGCAATATTAAAAATACTCGATACATTTTTATCATTTAAAAAGTACTTAAATATTTGTTTTAGCCACATTTTTATTTATTTTAGTGCATTAAAACATTTTATAAAATTGTGGATTCTCCACCATAATTACCTATGCATTATTTGTCACAATCCGAATATTTTAGTTTTAATATTTGAAAACTTTTGTGGTTTGCCTTTAACTCAAATTTGAATTTGAATCGTTTTGAACTAACGTGAGATTAACAACAGTAACCGCGATGACGTGGCATGATTAACAGGGAATTACTGTAGCTTAAATATCCGGGCGTCACAGGGGAATCCTACTAGGACTTGGGAGTCCTAGTAGGACTCCCCACACTTGGCGCGCCCCCTCTAGGGCCGGCCTCTCCCTCCCTCCTTTATATTCGGGGGTAGGGGGCACTTCTAGACACAACAATTGGTCTCTTGATCTCTTAGCCGTGTGCGGTGCCCCCTTCACCATATTCCACCTCGATCATATCGTAGCGGTGCTTAGGTGAAGCCCTGCGTCGGTAGCAACATCATCACCGTCATCACGCCGTCGTGCTGACGGAACTTTCCCGTGAAGCTCTGTTGGATCGGAATTCACGGAACGTCATCGAGCTGAACGTGTGCTGAACTCGGAGGTGCCGTACGTTCGGTACTTGGATCGGTCGGATCGTGAAGACGTACGACTACATCAACTGCGTTGTGCTAACGCTTCCGCTTTCGGTCAACGAGGGTACGTGGACACACTCTCCCCTCTCGTTGCTATGCATCACCATGATCCTGTGTGTGCGTAGATGTTTTTTTTTGAAATTACTACGT
The DNA here is from genome assembly GCF_002575655.3 of Aegilops tauschii subsp. strangulata. Lineage (NCBI taxonomy): Eukaryota > Viridiplantae > Streptophyta > Magnoliopsida > Poales > Poaceae > Aegilops > Aegilops tauschii. The sequence continues at coordinate 91,906,375 of NC_053041.3, read as the reverse complement.
TCCCCAACAAGCACGGGAGGCTTGCTTAAGGCCATAGAGAGAGCGACGAAGACGACAAACCATGCCATCAGGAACAGAATACCCAGGTGGTGGCTGCATATAAACCTCCTCACGCAACTCACCATTTAGAAAGGCATTCTTCACATGAAGCTGAGATACAGACCAATGGCGAACAGAGGCCACAACGAGAAGTGTGCGGACAGTGGTCATATGGGCCACAGGAGCAAAAGTCTCATCGTAATCACGACCATGCTCCTGCAGAAAACCACGAGCCACAAGACGAGCTTTATAACGCTCGAGAGAACCATCAGAGCGGGTCTTAATCTTATAGACCCACTTACAAGTGATGGGACTAACACGGGGAGGAAGAGAAACCAAATCCCATGTGCCAGTGCGCTCAAGGGCGGCAATCTCCTCTGCCATCGCAAGCTGCCATTCAGGATGAGCAATAGCATCCCGATAAGATGTCGGCTCAAGAACGGTCGAGAGACCATAGCGAGAAGGAGAATATTGGTCAGGGGGCGGACAAGGCCGAGAACGAAGACCATAAGTCGGCCGAGAGGAGGAAGACACACCAGAAGTAGAGGGCACATTAGTAGACTCATCCACAACACGTGGACGACGAGTATAATGAAAAGGAAAGGAGGGAAGAGGTGGAACCACAGGACGTGGAGACGGGGAATGTATCGATGATGAAGGTGGAGAAGTGGAAGGTATCGGTGATGAAGGTGGAGAAGTGGAAGGTGTCGGTAATGAAGGTGGAGAGTCATGCGGGGAGGGGGAAGAAGAACTCGTAGAATAGGAATAGTGGGCATAGAGGGAGGTGCATCTGGAAACGTAAGAAAAAAGAGATGTCCTCCATGGAAAAGGTAGGAGAGGATGGCCGCGGGTAGAAGGGACGAGACTCATCAAAGGTCACATCCCGGGAAATACGCATCCGACGACCGATAGGATCCCAACAGCGATAGCCCTTATGCTCATCACTATATCCAAGAAAGACACACTCAACAGACTGAGCAGTTAGTTTGGTACGTTCATGAGGGGCAAGCAAAACATAGCAAACGCAACCAACCAAACGAAGCACCGAATAATCAGGAGAACGACCAGAAAGACGCTCGAGAGGAATACCACCCTGTAGAGCAGCAGATGGCTGAATATTTATGAGATAGGTGGAAGTGGTAACAGCCTCAGCCCAGAAGTGAGGTGGAAGAGAGGCGGCAATCATCATTGCACGCGCCGTTTCAAGAAGGTGACGATGCTTGCGCTCAGCCACACCATTCTGAGCATGAGCACCAGGGCAAGAGAACTGAGTAAGGGAGTGCCATCAGCCGTAAGAACACGAATAGAAGAATCGACAGGTCGAACAGAAGTTAAAGTGGAAGAATTATAAGTCCTATGAAAAGATGCTCCGGTGTCAAGAATCCATGGAGATGTACCTGAATGACTAGAAGATGGTTTCTCAGTGCCAGAAGAGTCAGTCATGAAAACTGCAGAACCTGTCGGTGAAGAATCCCAAGCAGCAAGCAGGCATCACAGCTGCGCAATCTCACGCGCTGTCAAGGACATGACAGAGGAGGTCGAGGTAGAAATATGTGTTGATGGTGAGCAGTCGCCACCACCCGTGGAAGTGGCGTGTAGAGTCGACCGAGAGTAGCAAGTTGACGTAGAGCCACATGTAAAAGCCACTGGAGGAGTCGACGTAGAGCGATCACCGCCGTGTGTGGAAGCCGCGTGGGAGTCGACGTAGAGCGGTCACCGCAGGAGGAGTCGGCGTAGAGCGGTCACCGCCACGCGCGGAAGCCGCGGGAGGAGTCGGCGTAGGCGTAGAGCGGTCATCGCCGCGCGGTGAAGCCGCGGAAGGAGTCGACGTAGAGCGGTCACCGCCGTGCCTGGAAGCCGCGGGAGGACTCGACGTAGAGCGCCCACCGCACCATGCTGAAAAGGCCGAAGGGGGCAACGTCACATGTGATGTGGACGAGCACCAAGCATCGAGAGACGGCGCTTGCGCGAGACGGGATCAACATAGGGAACACCGGATGACGACGACATTTTTTTTAAGTGTGTCAACAGAAACAGCACTCAGCAGCCTCAACAGACCGAGGCCGCCCCGTCTCGATGGAACAGATCGGGGCCACCCCGAGCGCCTCGATGGAAAAGATCGAGGCCGCCCCAGCCGAGCGCCTCTCGATGGAGAGGTCGCGGGCGGAGGCAACAGGCGGCGGCCTGAAGAGCGCCGGACAGCGGCCGGAATTTCACCGGCGACTGACGGCGGAAACCGACGAGGGGCGGCGAAATTCGGCGGAGCCACCACGCAATCTCAGCCTAGGGCGGCCGAATCGGGAGCCGGAGTTGGTGCAGGCTTCCGCGGAGGAGCAGACGAACAGGTGCAGCGGCGGGGGGGTCCAGAAACCGGCGCCCGGCGGCGGAAATCGGCAGACGGCGGCGAAAATCGCGGCTGGAGTTGGTCCGGCGGCCGGGGCAATTGGACGGGTGGCTGCACGATCTGAAACGCTGGACTGCACGGCAGTTGGACAGACGGATGTGAGGAGCAGCAGCAGAGTTCAGGGGAAGGAGGAGGGCAGCGGGGAGCAGGGAACAGCGACGGCCGGCCGGCAGCCGCAACAAGAGATTGGATCAGAAAAAAAAAAAATCAGATTGAAGACGAGTTGCGGCGTCGGGAGAGGAACCTAAAGCTATGTTACTATGTCAGGGAAATATGCAACATAGTATTATCAAGGGGCTAAAGCCATCATATATACATGTACAAGTGGGAGGCCAAAGGCCAGAATACAAAAGGCCAAAGGCCACCATGAAACCTCTGTTTTGGGGTTGTGTCTGCCTTCTCATTTGGTAGCTATGCGGTGACCTTCAGGGCACGGTTGTTTTGACCACTCTCTTACGACTGCATAACCGGATGGATTACTAATTGTAGCGCATAAATCCTGTTTCATTAGCATATTTAGCGCATAACCAGACATCATTGTCCCTTCTTTATTAGGGTTTTTTAGCACTAACATGTCCACAATTTTTTTTTTAGCCAAACCAACATACTCTCTTTTATTGGCCAAGAAAAAGATTTCTCCCTCGGACTACTCGGTAGGGGAGTGCGGCTAAGGCCCAATATTGCCTGTGCAATGAAGCAATTTTTTTCTTGGGCCAACTGCGCAGGGGCTACTATATGAAGCTAGTTGCGTAAAATAGAGGGTGGGACGCACATCAGTTCGTGTATGGGCCAACACACTGGTAGACTCCAAGACAACCTGTGTTTGTAAGGCGCGAAAAAATACCAAAAATGATGAGTTGAAGGATCGAAATCTTGACCTAAAAGACCCGACTACATGCTGCTAGCCACTCGAAGACACGAGTCCTACCAACCAATGGCAAACTCAAAGATTTAAGATTATACTCCAATGCCAGATTGGTAAAAAAAATTACTTTATAAAATATACAAATTGCTGAATATTCGTGGAAACATGAATAATTTTGAAAATCCCGAACTTTTTTTGTCATTCTTTACACTTTCTCAGAAATACACAACAAAATTTGAAACGTTCGCAATTCACAATTTTATTTGAAAACATGAACCTTCTATAATAACATGAATATATTTTGAATTTGTGATTATTTTTGAAAAAGGAAACACATTTCGAACACTCAGAACAATTTTTAAAAATGTGTATCTTTAAACTCGGACATTATTCTGAATTTGCGAACATTTCACTAAAACATGAATATTTTTCATATTTGGAATATTTTTAAAATGCTACTGTTTTGGAAAATCTCAAATAACTTTGGAAAACACAAAGAAAAATGGATTTTTTAAATGTGAACCAATATTGGAAGGAGTACAACTACCTAATGTTCTGAACGTTTGCAAAACGTAATATATTTTAAGATTTTGGGAATTTTTTAAAAAATATAAATTTTCTGATATTATGAACTTAAAAAATGAATTTACTAAAAAAATGGAGAAATAAAAATAAACTTGAAAGAAAAAAGACAAAAGAAACAGAGAAAGAAACGAAAAAATAAAAATAGAAACATAAGACAGAACAAAAAGAAGAAAATGGTTCAAGCCAACTTGGGTGCGCTATGCGAATTTGCGACTATTGGAATGAGAACAAAGATTTAATGTTTTGAACAATTTTCAAAATGGAATATATTTCAAAATTCTGAACATTTTTTTAAATTGAATTTTTCTGATATTATGAACTTTTTTGAAAAAACTAGTATACGAAAAAGGGAGAAAGAAAAATAAAATTCAAAGGAAAACAGGCAAAAGAAACAGGAAACAAAAAGAGAAAGAAATAGAAAAGAAAAAATAGAAACATAACTCAGAACAAAGAAAAAGAAAACGGGTCAGCCCAGCTTGGTGGCCATGTGCGAATTTGCGACTATTTGATGCTCATTGCAATAAATAGAGTTTTGCTACCTGCGTGGGCACGAAAATAGACGGACTGGCTTTGCTGGGCCACACTGGCAGCGGCCCATGTACGAAATTCGCGCGTTTTTTCTTTTCTAATAGAGAACGGACAAAAATTTAGTACCACCTCGAATAGAAAAAAACTTTTCGATGGTGAACGGATGAAAAAATTAAAGAAACACACCTTGCTTTATTAATAGGGGTATAGGGGTATAGATATAGATATAAATAATAAAACTGTTTAAATATAGATATAGAAATAAATCCTGAAGATCCTCAATTCCGGTGAAGTAATCCATCAGAAATCAGTGCAAACGGCCAATGGCCGTGTTGGTACAAGCTACACGCGCAACGTCGGCCCTGACCTTCAACCAAGGCTTCATGGACATCGACTGTGCGAAATCAACCACGCACGGCGGTCTGCACACTCAACAAGACACGCATGTCGGCGCTAAGATTCGTCCCAGGAGGGCGATCTTCCAGGCCAGGACGTCGACGTCGGCTAGACGCCACCGGCTGCACCGAGCATTACGTCTGCACCAGCCGCATGCATCAATCGGTGCTCCAGAACGCCCGAGTCTTCCCAGAGTCGATCCCGCGACCGCGAGCTTCGTCGAGCAGGTCAAATTCGCGTGGCTTCTTCGCAGCTCAATGTCGTACGGGCAGCTCGTGCACGATCCAGAGCAGGCGCACGCCGACTCCATGCGCTGGAACAACCAGCTTCAACCACGCGGCGCCGGGACTCCATCAAGCCCAGGAAACCATCCACGCGACATGCATGGACGTGGGACCCAAGGTGACCAGGAGATTACATGTTTGCATGCAGTTTTCAGCCATGGTGATTACTTCGGCTCTTCGGCCAAATGTGATCTCTGACTGCTGCAGCTCCAACCGGCCTCCTGCTCACGGACACCGCCCGCGCTAGGCGCACACACTACGAGCACCTGAACTGGCCCAGCCGAGATACATCGCAGAGAAACTTCGAGCACGAGCCAGCATCAAACTACATCGAGATGTTACACGACGCACCGTGTCTCAGATCCCGGAGGGGCACCACACCAGCATTGGCCACAGGTACCGTGTCAATGATGATGTAATCATGCTGATATTCTTCATCAAGCCGAATCACTGTATCCAAGCCTATTCCTCTCTCACTAAGGACAGTGTAACCGCACCAAATCCCTGCGCTCACAGGGATTTAGGTTTTTCGCCGTCCATTTTATTGATCTAAGAGTTCCTGAACGTCAGATTTTGTGTCTATTCCTCAATCTGTTTAAACTAGCCTAGCTGTCTTATGAGCCGATGCTCCATGATAACCCACAAGTATAGAGGACCGCAACAGTTTTCGAGGGTAGAGTATTCAACCCAAATTTATTGATTCGACACAAGGGGAGCCAAAGAATATTCTCAAGTATTAGCAGTTGAGTTGTCAATTCAACCACACCTGGATAAGTTAATATATGCAGCAAAGTATTTAGTAGCAAAGTAATATGACAAAAGTAATATTTTTGGGTTTTGTAGTGATTGTAACAATAGTAACGGAAAAGTAATTAAGCGGAGAACAATATGTGAAAAGCTTGTAGGCATTGGATTAGTGATGGAGAATTATGCCGGATGCGGTTCATCATGTAACAATCATAACATAGGGTGACACATAACTAGCTCCAATTCATCAATGTAATGCAGGCATGTATTCCGAATATAGTCATACGTGCTTATGGAAAAGAATTTGCATGACATCTTTTGTCCTACCCTCCCATGGAAGCGGGGTCCTAGCGAAAACTAAGGGATATTAAGGCCTCCTTTTAATAAAGTACCGGACCAAAGCATTAACACATAGTGAATACATGAACTCCTCAAACTACGGTCATCACCGGGAGTGGTCCCGATTATTGTCACTTCAGGGTTGCCGGATCATAACACATGGTAGGTGACTATAGACTTGCAAGATAGGATCAAGAACTCACATATATTCATGAAAACATAATAGGTTCAGATCTGAAATCATGGCACTCGGACCCTAGTGACAAGCATTAAGCATAGCAAAGTCATAGCAACATCAATCTCAGAACATAGTGGATACTAGGGATCAAACCCTAACAAAACTAACTCAATTACATGATAAATCTCATCCAGCCCATCACCGTCCAGCAAGCTTATGATGGAATTACTCACGCACGGCGGTGAGCATCATGAAATTGATGATGTAAGGTGGTTGATGATGACCACGACGACGGATTCCCCTCTCCGGAGCCACGAACGGACTCCAGATCAGCCCTCCCGAGAGAGTTTAGGGCTTGGCGGCGGCTCCGTATCGTAAAACGCGATGAATCTTTCTCTTGGATTTTTTTCTCACCGAACACGAATATATGTAGTTGGAGTTGAGGTCGGTGGAGCTCCAGGGGGCCTACGAGGCAGGGGGCGCGCCCCCACCCTCGTGGACAGGGTGTGGGCCCCCTGGCCTTGATTCTTTCTCCAATATTTTTTATTATTTCCAAAAATAATCTTCGTGGAGTTTCAGGTCATTCCGAGAACTTTTGTTTCTGCACATAAATAACACCATGGCAATTCTGCTGAAAACAGCGTCAGTCCGGGTTAGTTCCATTCAAATCATGCAAGTTAGAGTCCAAAACAAGGGCAAAAGTGTTTGGAAAAGTAGATACGACGGAGACGTATCAACTCCCCCAAGATTAAACCTTTGCTTGTCCTCAAGCAATTCAGTTGATAAACTCAAAGTGATAAAGAAAAACTTTTACAAACTCTGTTTGCTCTTGTTCTTGTAAATATGTAAAGCCAGCATTCAAGTTTTCAGCAAAGATTATGACTAACCATATTCACAGTAACACTTAGGTATCGTGTTTACTCATATTAATGGCATAATCAACTAGCGAGCAATAATAATAAATCTCGGATGACAACACTTTCTCAAAACAATCATGATATGATATAACAAGATGGTATCTCGCTAGCCCTTTCTGAGACCGCAAAACATAAATGCAGAACACTTTTAAAGATCAAGGTCTGACTAGACATTGTAATTCATGGTAAAAGAGATCCAGTAGTAGTCATACCCAATATAAATTAATAGTAATGCATGCAAATGACAGCGGTGCTCCCCAGCTGGTGCTTTTTAGTAAGAGGGTGATGAAACATAAAAGTAAATAGATAGGCCCTTCGCAGAGGGAAGCAGGGATTTGTAGAGGTGCCAGAGCTCGATTTTAAAGCAGAGATAAATAATATTTTGAGTGGGATACTTTCATTGTCAACATAACAACCAAGAGATGGCGATATCTTCCATGCTACACACATTATAGGCGGTTCCCAAACAGAATGGTAAAGTTTATACTCCCCCTCCACCAACAAGCATCAATCCATGGCTTGCTCGAAAAAACGAGTGCCTCCAACTAACAACAGTCCCGGGGGAGTTTTGTTTGCAATTATTTTGATTTGATTTGCATAAAGCATGGGACTGGGCATCCCGGTGACCAGCCATTTTCTCGTGAGTGAGGAGCGGAGTCCACTCCTCTTGAGAATAACCCGCCTAGCATGGAAGATACGGACAGCCCTAGTTGATACATGAGCTATTCGAGCATACAAAACAGAATTTTATTTGAAGGTTTACAGTTTGGCTCATACAAATTTACTTGGAACGGCAGGTAGATACCGCATATAGGAAGGTATGGTGGACTCATATGGAATAACTTTGGGGTTTAAGGGATTGGATGCCCAAGCAGTATTCCCGCTTAGTACAAGTGAAGGCTAGCAAAAAGACTGGGAAGCGACCAACTAGAGAGCGACAACAGTCATGAACATGCATTGAAATTAATAAACATTGAGTGCAAGCATGAGTAGGATATAATCCACCATGAACATAAATATCGTGAAGGCTATGTTGATTTGTTTCAACTACATGTGTGAACATGTGCCAAGTCGAGTCACTTAAATCATTCAAAGAAGGATACCACCCTATCATACCACATCACAACCATTTAAATAGCATGTTGGCATGCAAGGTAAACCATTATAAACTCCTAGCTAATTAAGCATGGCATAAACAACTATAATCTCTAATTGTCATTGCAAACATGTTTATTCATAATAGGCTGAATCAGGAACGATGAACTAATCATATTTACAAAAACAAGAGAGGTCGAGTTCATACCAGCTTCTCTCATCTCAATCAGTCCATCATATATCATCATAATTGCCTTTCACTTGCACGACCGAATGATGTGAATAATAATAATAATAATGCACGTGCATTGGACTAAGCTGGAATCTGCGAGCATTCAATAAACAGGATAAGACAAGGCAATATGGGCTCTTGGTTAAATCAACAATAATGCATATAAGAGCCACTTCAACAGTTTAATCATGGTTTCTCCTATCGACCCCAAAGAAAAGAAAAGAAGTAAAACTATTTACACGGGAAAGCTCCCAACAAGCAAAAGAAGAACATGAAATCTTTTTGGGTTTTCTTTTTAATTATTACTACTACAGCATGGAAAGTAAACTAGCTAAAAGCCACAACTAATTTTTTTTTGTTTTTCTTAAGGTTTTTCAAACACACAAGAAGAAAGCAAAAAAGAAAAAGAAAATAAACTAGCATGGATATTACAGTGAAAAAGTATGAGCACCGACATCTAGCAATGAGTGTGTGAACATAAATATAATGTCGGTGAGAAATACGTACTCCCCCAAGCTTAGGATTTTGGCCTAAGTTGGTTTAATGCCATGGATGGCCTGGCGGATATCCAAAGTTGTAGTTGGGGTCGTACTGAGATGCAACGGTCATTGTATCGTGTGCTGCAGCTTGGAGGCGAGCTATCTCAGCCCTCCTCTTATACTCCTCCACCTCCTCTCTGGTTATGTAATATCTCCCCTTTGCCTGAAAGTCAAAGAAAGTAGAAGCAGGGAGAGCGACGTGATAGGTGCGTCGTCTGTCAAAGATTAGTCGGTACTGGAGGAACTGATCGTTCCTCTCAACAAAATGATGACGAACCATAGCCTCATAATCCAAATAAGTAGGAGGCAACTCAATATCATCCTCACGTATGGCTACACCAAGAAAATTAGCTATACGGGTTGCATAAATTCCACCAAAGAAATCTCCATTAAATCTATTATGATGCAACCTACGTGCAACAATGGCTCCCAAATTACAATGTTTATCTCCTAACACAGCACTCCTGAGAATACTGAGGTCAGGGACACACATGTGACATGCTTCATCCTTACCATTTATGCACCTACCTACGAAGAGAGCGAAATAATGTATAGCAGGGAAATGAATGCTCCCTATGGTAGCTTGTGCTATGTCTCTAGATTCCCCCACAGTTATAGTAGCAAGAAAATCTCTAAATTCAGATTTGCGAGGTTCACTAGCACTACCCCATTGTGGAAGTTTGCAAGCAGTGGTAAAATCCTCTAAGTCCATAGTATAAGAATTTTCATAAAGATCAAACAGGACAGTTTGAGAATTGCGTGAAGATGAAAATTCAAACCTCCTCACAAAGGAACTAGTGAGATAGTGGTACTGGCGGCACTTTTCTGCCTCGAAGCTCACAAGATCAGCATTACACAAATATGCGTTAAATTCTTCCTTAATTCCTGCTTGATCCATGAAGTCCTCTGAAGGCCATTCACAAGGCCGCACGGGAGCGTTCCTTGGTGGCTCATCATCAGCATCACGCATTGCAAGCCTGGGTCCTTGTTTCCTTGAAGAACCACCTTGGTACATTTTCCTAAGCATATTTCTTCCTCTAAAAAATTTCTGAAATTTTTAGTAACCTCAAATAAAAGTGAACCAAGCTCAATAAAATTGATAGCAACTACTCCTACAAGTGCCTAGAGCCTATTTCATGCATTAGAACTACTTGGAACCATATAAATTTGACATGCAAGCTCAAGAACATGGTCACCTAGGCAGCACAAATTTGCAATGAATAAAGCACTAGAACAAAACTAATTGGACCAATGGAGGAGTCACATACCAAGGAACAATCTCCCCATGCAGTTTTGTGAGAGGTGCTTTTAGCAAGGAGATCGAAAATCGCAGCAAAATGAGCTAGAACTCGTGCTTGAGCTGGATGGTGATTTTTTTGAGAGGAAGAAGAAGTGTGTGGGTGCAGGAATAAGTGGAGGGGAGCCACCGTGGGCCCACGAGGCAGGGGGCGCGCCCTGGACCCTCGTGGCCAGGTGCTTGCTCCCCCTGCTGTGTTCTCAGTGCCAGATATTCTTAAATATTCCAGAAAAATCATATTTCAATTTCGGGGCATTTAGAGAACTTTTATTTTCGGGGTATTTTTATATTGCACGGATAATTCAGAAAACAGACAGAAAATACTATTTTTATTTTATTTCAAGTAAATAATAGAAAGTAAAAGAGGGGTACAGAAGGTTGTGCTTTCTAACTTCATCCATCTCATGCTCATCAAAAGGAATCCACTAACAAGGTTGATCAGGTCTTGTTAACAAACTCATTCCGAATTACATGAAACGGAGAAATTTCGAATAACACTATGTTACCTCAACAGGGATATGCACATCCCCAATAATAAGAATATCATATCTCTTTTTGACAGTAGGAAGAGGAAATTCAAAACCTCCAAAAATAATCGATGGAATTTTTCCAATAGAATTGATACTATGAACTTGAGGTTGTTTCCTCGGAAAGTGTACCGTATGCTCATTGCCATTAACATGAAAAGTGACATTGCCTTTGTTGCAATCAATAACAGCCCCTGCAGTATTCAAAAAGGGTCTTCCAAGAATAATAGACATACTATCGTCCTCGGGAATATCAAGAATAACAAAGTCCGTTAAAATGGTAACATTTGCAACGACAACAGGCACATCCTCACAAATACCGACAGGTATAGCAGTTGATTTATCAGCCATTTGCAAAGATATTTCAGTAGGTGTCAACTTATTCAAATCAAGTCTATGATATAAAGAGAGAGGCATAACACTAACACAGGCTCCAATAGCACATAAAGCAGTTCCACTACAAGAAATATGTCAACTTGTGACCCTCACGATTGGCCGCTGAAAGGTCATAGTTTTTCATTTGCGACCTTTTTTTGACCAAAAACAGAAGGTCAAAAGCCGGCAGTTGTAAACTGAAATTAACGACTTTCCGTAAAAGGTCGTTGGTTCTTTGACCAATTTTTTGGTCACTAGCCACCTCCCCATGCCACGTAGGGATCCAGCGTGGCAAGCTGACGTGGATAAGAATCAGCCCGGTCCAATTCGACGTTTTACATGGGCCAAGCCCACTAATACAGCCTTTTTATTGTATATTTTCGGTTAATTTTCTCTAGCTACATGGGCCTGGCCCAACAATTTGGCCTTTTTATTTTCTAGGGCATTTGCGGTCCATTTCTTTTTAATTTCCAGTTATTTTTTCAGCTCGAGTAATGGGTCCCAATTGTCAGATTTTTCATGGCAGTGGTTCCACATCGCTTTTTCACAGCTTATTAATAAGCAGTATATATCAAACAGAAAGAAGAGAGAAGCATATGAAAATCTTCAAATAACAACCAAAATAGGTTTATTACAATACATTCTGTACGGAACAGAACATATGGAACTCCATACACTCGTTCACATCACAACAACCAGTTTAACCGTCAAATATTGCATGCCCAGGAACTTCAAACTTCACCTAGATAACCATACAATATTCCACACAAATCACAAATATTGCGATCGACAAATAAAACGCTCTGCCAGTGTAAAGCTAGCTACTCTTGGATACAACGGAACATGCTCTTCAACATAGGAAGAAGTCATCAACGGAGTTCTACCAATAACACAAGCTCCATTCACCTACAAGAAAAGAATGGAATATCAAGTACTTGGATCGTTCAAGCACATTACAACCAACATATATATGTACATAAGGAAATATGATGGAGCCAGTCTGACAACAAATACATTAAGTAAACAGCCCAACTGATGAGTGATGATGACAAGCAAAGAGTATAAACCCAGGTTTGGACATAAATAGTGTCAACTCAAGCAGAACATAATAAGGCAGTAAACATGTGGGCATTTTCTCTTTGACACTCTTCAGATCAAATCATCTACATAGCTTCTTTTTCTTTCTGCTTTACAGCAAAGATCAAAACTAAGGAGAGCAAGTAGAGCATAGCATAGTTGATGGTGGAGTGGTGAATTACTTTGATGGCGTACTTGATGGTGATGCCGCAAACAACATTTAGAGCTAGAATGAGAACTAATATACTATAAGCATACAAAAGAAAATAATTTCAGCGAAATCAAAACCGGTGATGAAAACTAAATAATAGTGCAGCAGATTGGCTCTTAGCATGGAGGAACATAACCAAATTAAACAAGATGGGTTTTCAAGTTTTTAGACAAGTATTCATGATTACAGTTTTTTATCGTCGTCCAAATTCATGAACATGTATAAAATTAATTAATACATCTGAATGTGCTACCACTGAAGCAAACATGAGGCCATGAAGCATCAGGCCAGCCATTATTTACATATTTACCAATGAACAAACATGATACATGCATCAAGCATTAGGCGATGAAGCATCTGTCCCATTTGTTCAACAAGACGAGTACATACCTGACTCCAGGTTGATGCGATGGATGGGGCTGTACTTGAACATCTGGTCCAGGAACAAGCTTGCTAATCCAAATCGAACAAACAAATTCATTAGGAGGAGATAGGAGAGACAAGGAAGAAATGAAGTAAACATACATACATGTCTATATATAAGCAGCAGAAGCAAGTAATATAAATACATCCGCTTTCTTCCTCTACAACACTAACTAGAGCAACATCAATCATAGTACACAAGGAGCAGCAGCAGCAAGCCGATAAAGAAATCTCAAGATTTGTGTCTTTTGCAAGTTTTAGCACACTAGTACATGCATTAAAATGGAAGCACCACTGCTGGGTTGCAACAGCCAACACACGCACAAAATTAAGCAATGGTTCCGTCAGCGTTGTAGACAACAAGAAAAATTCATCCAATGGTCCCAGTGCCGGCACAGTCCAATGCGCGGCGCCGACGGCTGCATACAAAGAGATCTAAGCAGTGAGCGAGGGGATGGGGCCGCAGTCCAAATCTGCATGAAAAAGAGACATGCTGTATAATGGTTGTGGAGCAACAATAATTATGAAAATATATTGCTTAAGTGCATGAAGGACCAGTAATCAATAACATAATTGAGATGAAATTAAATAAAAATGGCCTTTGAAATACTATGCAAATGATACTGATCACATGCACACCAAATGGCCTTTTTTGCGGGAAAAAAAAGAAAAGGCACTCAAGTAGGCAGTCTGAAAGCATTAAACATGCGATGTCCTCTCGAAGCTTCAATGGAGCTTGCTAACCTCCATCTATGTTTACAATTATTATATCAGAATCACATCAGTACATGGTGCAGACTACAGATGAACATCGTCTGACATTATGTTCATAGATAAGTTACTCATTAGATTCATCTCGTCCACCAATATGATAAAAGTGAAAAACGTTTCACATTATGAGATTTAGTTGTTTTTACCAGCCATACGATGATGCCACTTGTGCCCCTAGTGCTGCAAGGTTAAGCATTGCAATTGTGCACTGCCTTGATTACATATTTTGTAACCACAGCCCCAAAAAAATGTAAGTCATTGACTCACGATCAAGCATACTAAATGGTTTTTTCAAACACATCCTGGCTTTCCCCAAACTGAACTTACTAGTTAAAGCAAAGCTATCGGCACAAGATTCTGACAGAAAATGGCCACTCCAAGCCATCCAAATCATAAACAATACACCATGGGTACATAATGATTCCTACCGAGATTCAGTTTCAGTTGAGCCTAAAATAGTCTGACAGTCCAAGCGCACACGTTTGGCTTGGGGCATATCTATACTCTAGATAACAAACAATATGACTTCTTATAAATAATAACCAATAGTACTGCCCCCACATGAGCTGCTCATACATAACGATAAGTCAACTAACAGCTACGTATAGATGATGATAGGCCATCTGATGTCTCAGTATTTCCCAAAATAATTGAGCTCAGGTTCAACATGGGATCAACATATATATACCAAAACTTGGTGCGAGAATGTGGCATACAAGCGAAACCACATCACACTATTTTTGGCAACAACAATGGGCCGTCTGATCCCACTAATGATTCCCAAATCCTAAAAATAGCTGTCACCCATGAACCAGCAAGTCAACGTAGCACCTCAGATTCCAGTATCTGGACTAGCAGCACAATCTGCAAGAGCCAACTATATCAAGAGACATACTACCGAGTACTGACATACCACCAACTTGCTATGAAAGAAAGAATACATCTAAAAAGTTCTACCAAAAGAGAACCACCAAAATCTAGTTCTAGTCAGATTACGCAAGTACTGACATTTCACAAACAGTGTCGCTCTGGTGCTTGACGACTCTAGAGAGCGCGGGGGTGCCATGGTGGTGGCGTCCTCTCCGGCGACCGGCGACCGGTGGTGGTGGCGGGCCGGGGTGGGAGCACCGGGAGAACTCGACAGATCCGACCTGGAAACCCAAAAGAGCAAGTAAATTCAGCGCGCGAACCGAAGCAGAAGAGCCTCCCTGCGCGAAACCGCGAGGCGGGGGTAGAATTAAGCGAGGAGGGGAGGGAGGCGGGGCTTGGCCGACCTGCTCGATGTGGCCCTGCGGGAAGTAGAAGACGAGGTCCCCGACTCGCTGGACGGTGATGAGCGGGCCGGCGCAGGCGTGCCAGAGCTCGTCGTAGAGCGGATCCCCTGCTCGGAAAACCAGCGCCGGCAAACGTCAGCGACCAACGAGGAGGAGGATTGCAGCCGCGCTGGCCAGATCCGGAAGGCTGCGTACCTGCGGAGGGGCCTGCGGCGGCGCCATGGCGGCGGGCGGCATCTGCTGCTGCCGCTGGCCGGCGGCATGGCGGGAGGAACCCTAGCCGCTGCCATGGGGATGGAGCTCCAGGTCCAAGCCCTTGCGGATCTGGGAGCCGCCGCCACCGCCTGACCTGCTCGCGCGCATGATCTCCCTCTTTTCTTTCGGTGAGGTGAGGGGAGATGAGGGGAGGTGAGGGAGGGGGAGAGGGGGGAGCGCCAGTGGCGAGGTCGGAGGGAGACGTGGCAGCCAGGATCTGGTGCCGGAGGTGGCGGCGGCAAGGGAGGAGTGCAGCGCTAGGGTTTGCGCGAGAGAGAGGAGGGTTGGGTGGGGTTCACGCGAGAGAGAAGGGTTGGGTGGGGATTTGCTGCCGTCGGATGGGATGGATCGATGGACCGATGGATGGACTGATGTTTGCCAGGTCATCGATCCAAGCCACTAGTGACTCCACCAATCAGAATTAAGCTTAGGTAGTTTTTTTTGTTACTCTTATGATTTTAACCCTCTAATTCAGAGTAAACATTCAACATATTAACCACATATAGGTTGCTAAAATGAACCAATAGCGTGCACATATGTGTATCTTGGGATAACAAACAATGTTGATTTGGGGAGTTTTCACTTTCATTGCACAAAAGAGCCATTTTCCATTTTTCGAGTGCCCCAAATGAGGTTTTTTTTGAATAACCTACCAAATAATTATTGCAAAATTGGACCAAATCATTTTTCTAAAATACTAGGACATATTTAATGCACAATTGACCAAATTATTGGGTGTAAAAAGTTTTGATCCACCTCTCGTGAAAAAGACAAATTTCCGTCAATTCAATTGGAAGCGGGTCAAATTTGAACTGCGGCTGCCTCATAGTTTGCTATTTATTTTTTACAAAAATCATTTCTAGGTACAAAAGTATCTATTTAATCAGGGAAACACCAAAAAAATTCCAAGATTCAACCACTAGCTAGGAACGGTCATTCCCGCCGTTTTGACCGCATTTTGAAACGGGCATAAAATATTAAAAAAAAATAAAAAAATTGGAAAACCTTCACATTGTGTCATCATATGTGACCACGTTACCAGGAAAAATAATAAACTTGTAATACGGCAATTCTTTTAAAAAAGTGTTCTCAGAAACGAGCTATCATCTGTGGAGATCAATGGCTTTCAAGTCAAATGATCAATCTTATGGCCACATTCATTGCCTAGTTTGTTCAAATGATCTCATATTGTGCACAAGGGTGCATATTGGAATGGCAAACAATGTTGCCTAAGGAAATTTTCATTTTCTTTGGACGAAAAAGTCATTTTCCATTTTTCGAGTGCCCCAAATGAGGTTTCTTGTGAAGAACCTACCAAATAATTGTTTTAAAATTGGACCAAATCATTTTTCTAAAATACTAGGACATATTTAATGCACAATTGACATAATGGTTAGGTGTAAAAAGTTTTGATCCACCTCTGGTGAAAAAGACAAATTTCCGCCGTTTCAGGTGGAAGCGGGTCAAATTTGAACTCCGGCTGCCTCATAGTTTGCTATTTATTTTTTCCAAAAATCATTTCTAGGTACAAAAGTATCTATTGAATCAGAGAAACACCAAAACAATTCCAAGATTCAACCACTAGCTAGGAACGGTCATTCCTGCCGTTTTGACCGCATTTTGAAACGGGCATAAAAAATTCAAAAAAAATCAAGAAATTGGAAAACCTTTGCATTGTGTCATCATATGTGACCAAGTTCCCAGGAAAAATAATAAACTTGTAATACGGCAATTCTTTTAAAAAAGTGTTTTCAGAAACAAGCTATCATGTGTGAAGATTCATGACTTTCAAGTCAAATGATAAATCTTATGGCCACATTCATTGCCTAGTTTGTTCAAATGATCTCATATTGTGCACAAGGGTGCATATTGGAATGGCAAACAATGTTGCCTAAGGGAGTTTTCATTTTCTTTGTACGAAAAATCAATTTTCCATTTTTCGAGTGCCCAAAAGGAGGTTTTTTTGTGAAGGACCTCCCAAATAATTGTTGCAAAATTGGACCAAATCAATTTTCTAAAATACTAGGACATATTTAATGCACAATTGATGAAATAGTTGGGTGTAAAAAGTTTTGATCCACCTCTCGCGAAAAAGACAAATTTCCGTCGATTTAGTTGGAAGCGGGTCAAATTTGAACTGCAGCTGCCTCATAGTTTGCTATTTATTTTTTCCAAAAATCATTTCTAGGTACATAAGTACCTATTTAATCAGAGAAACACCAAAAATATTCCAAGATTCAACCACTAGCTAGGAACGGTCATTCCCGCCGTTTTGATCGCATTTTGAAACTGGCATAAAAAATTCAAAAAAAATCAAAAAATTGGGAAACCTTCGCATTGTGTCATTATATGTGGCCAAGTTCCCAGGAAAAATAACAAACTTGTAATACAGCAATTATTTTAAAAAAGTGTTCTCGGAAACGAGCTATCACGTGTGGAGATCAATGACTTTCAAGCCAAATGATCAATCTTATGGCCACATTCATGGCATAGTTTGTTCAAATGATCTCATATTGTGCACAAGGGTGCATATTGGAATGGCAAACATTGTTGCCTAAGGAAGTTTTCATTTTCTTTGGACAAAAAAACCATTTTCCATTTTTCGAGTGCCCAAAAGGAGGTCTTTTTGTGAAGGACCTCCCAAATAATTGTTGCAAAATTGGACTAAATCAATTTTCTAAAATACTAGGACATATTTAATGCACAATTGACAAAATGTTTGGGTGTAAAAAGTTTTGATCCACCTCTTGTGAAAAAGACAAATTTCCGCCGATTCAGTTGGAAGCGGGTCAAATTTGAACTGCAGCTGCCTCATAGTTTGCTATTTATTTTTTCCAAAAATCATTTCTAGTTACATAAGTACATATTTAATCATAAATACATGGTTTGGTGGCGATACGTCGAGGTTTGGGCGATGGCCGAGGGCCCCAACTCTAGAGCGCGTAAACTCGCATGCCCGCCGCGTGGTCACCGCGTGACCGTGGCGTTGCCATGTGTTCTGGGTGGCGTAGGCATGTCTAGTGGGTTGGGCACTCCCCAGGTAGGTGCTAGGAAGAAAATTACAACATAAGATTCTCACGAGGAGACCGATCGATGCTCAAACATGAATTAGCAGCCAAGTGTTTGATTAGCGGAACGGGAAATGTACAAGGCTAATGGGCGTGAGTTTTGGCTGAGGGTGATCAGTTACTAAGAAGACCGTCTTCACAAATTTTCAGCTCAAAAGGAGGAGCCTAGGTGGTACTTTCTTTGCAAAATACCACACTGGACATAAATACGAATGTTGAAGCTGGGCTCAAAATAATGAATGGATTGAGCTGGCATTTGGTGGAGGATGGTTATTTGGGCATAGGAAAGCACTGTAGAAAATGGATACTATTTGGACATGCCAAAGTGGTACTTTCTTCACAAAGTGCTGCTTTGAACATAATAGGAAAATGAATATTGTTGAATTATTTTTGAACTTGGCAAGGATGGTTTTTGACATATTTGATGAAGATATGATCCAAAACATTTATGAGAATTTTTTGGGAATTTTTGGAATAACAGAAATATAGGTTGCTTCACAACCTAGGGCAAAAATTGACACATGGACATGACACATAGGCAAAACTGATGAGATGGCGCCTAGTCATCGCAACCCACCACAATTTACAAGGCTATGACCATCTATATTAGTCGTTAACAACTAGAAATAAGGCAGCGGACTAGCGCTGTTTGCTTTATGACCATTTCGTGTAAGGAAATTACGACCTTTCTGACCAAAATGGTCGCAATGGTTTAGGGTTTGGAGCACCCCGAACAGCTTTTGACCAATTGGTCTCAAATGGTCATAGATCTATGACCAATTCTTCCAGGGTCACTGCCAGAAGGTCACTAGTTGACATATTTCTTGTAGTGTTCTAACATAGTTTCTTTTAATGGAGCATGGTATAGTGGGTACTCCTGGATCTCCTAACTTCTTAGGTATTCCACCCTTAAAAGTATAATTAGCAAGCATGGTGGAAATTTCAGCTTCCGGTATCTTTCTTTTATTAGTAACAATTTCTTTCATATACTTAGCATAAGGATTCATTTTAGCATATCAGTCAATCGCATATGCAAAAAGATAGGTCTAATCATTTCAGTAAAGCGCTCAAAATCCTCATCATCCTTTTTTTGGGATGGTTTGGGAGGAAAAGCCATGGGTTTCTGAACCCATGGTTCTCTTTCTTTACCGTGTTTCCTAGCAACAAAGTCTCTCTTATCATAACGTTGATTCTTTGATTGTGGGTTATCAAGATCAACAACAGGTTCAATTTCTACATCATTGTTATTACTAGGTTGAGCATCATCATGAACATCATCATTAACATTATCACTAGGTTCATGTTCATTACAAGATTGTGTTTCAGTATCAGAAATAGAAATATCATTGGGGTTCTCAGGTGGTTCAGCAATAGGTTCAGTAGAAGCATGCAAAGTCCTATCATTTTTCTTCTTCTTTTTAGAAGGACTAGGTGCATCAATATTATTTCTTTGAGAATCTTGCTCAATTCTCTTAGGATGGCCTTCAGGATACAAAGGTTCCTGAGTCATCTTACCAGTTCTAGTAGCCACTCTAACAGCATAGTCATTATTCTTACTATTCAGTTCATTGAGCAAATCATTCTGAGCTTTAAGTACTTGTTCTACTTGAGTGGTAACCATAGAAGCATGTTTACTAATGAGTTTAAGTTCACCTTTAACTCTGGACATATAATCACTCAAGTATTCAATTATATAAGCATTTTGTTTTAATTGTCTACCAAAATAAGCATTAAAATCTTCTTGCTTAACCATAAAGTTATCAAACTCATCAAAACATTGGCTAGCAAACTTAGTAGGAGGGATCTCAGCTTTATCATATCTATAGAGAGAATTTACCTTTACTACCTGTGTCGGGTTATCAAGACCATGAGTTTCTTCAATAGGTAATGGATTAAGATCATATATTTCTTCAACAGGCGGTAAATTAAGACCATGTATTTCTTCAATAGGAGGTAAATTCTTAACATCTTCAGCTTTTATACCTTTTTCTTTCATAGATTTCTTTGCCTCTTCCATATCTTCGGGACTGAGAAATAGAACACCCCTCTTCTTCGGAGTTGGTTTAGGAATAGGCTCAGGAGTTGGCTCAGGAAGTGTCCAATTATTTTCATTTGTCAACATATTATTCAATAGAATTTCAGCTTCATCCGGTGTTCTTTCCCTGAAAATAGAACCAGCACAACTATCTAGGTAATCTCTGGAAGCATCGGTTAGTCCATTGTAAAAGATATCAAGTATTTCATTTTTCTTATGAGGATGATCAGGCAAAGCATTAAGTAATTGGAGAAGCCTCCGCCAAGCTTGTGGGAGACTCTCTTATTCAATTTGCACAAAATTATATATATCCCTTAAAGCAGCTTGTTTCTTATGAGCGGGGAAATATTTAGCAGAGAAGTAATAAATCATATCCCGGGGACTACGCACACAACCAGGATCAAGAGAATTAAACCATATCTTAGCATCACCCTTTAATGAGAACGGAATATTTTAAGGATATAAAAGTAGCGAGTTCTCTCGTCATTAGTGAACAGGGTTGCTATATCATTTAATTTAGTAAGATGTGCCACAACAGTTTTCGATTCCTAACCATAAAAAGGACCAGATTCAACCAAAGTAATTATATCAGGATCAATAGAGAATTCATAATCCTTATCAGTAACAAAGATAGGCGAACTAGCATAAGCAGGATCATATTTCATTGTAGCATTCAGAGTTTTTTGTTTAAGCTTAGCTAATAATTTATTAAGATCACTTCTATCATTGCAAGCAAGAAAGTCTCTTTTAGTTTCTTCATCCATAACATAGCCCTCATGCACAACAGGAAATTCATATTTATTGGAAGAGTCTTCATCATCACTTTCATCAATATTATCAGTTTCAATAATTTCATTCTCTCTAGCCCTAGCAAGTTGTTCATCAAGAAATTCACCAAGTGGCACAGTAGTATCAAGCATAGAAGTAGTTTCATCATAAGTATCATGCATAGCAGAAGTGGCATCATCAATAACATGCGACATATCAGAATTAATAGCAGAAGCAGGTTTAGGTGTCGCAAGCTTACTCAAAACAGAAGGTGAATCAAGTGCATAGCTAGATGGCAGTTCCTTACCCCCCGTAGTTGAGGGATAAATTTTTGTTTTCGCATCTTTCAAGTTCTTCATAGTGACCAGCAGATATAAATCCCAAGTGACTCAAAGAATAGAGCTATGCTCCACGGCAACGGCGCCAGAAAATAGTCTTGATAACCCACAAGTATAGGGGATCACAACAGTTTTCGAGGGTAGAGTATTCAACCCAAATTTATTGATTCGACACAAGGGGACCAAAGAATAATCTCAAGTATTAGCAGTTGAGTTGTCAATTCAACCACACCTGAATAACTTAATATCTTCAGCAAAGTATTTAGTAGCAAAGTAATATGGAAGTAACGGTAACAGTAGCAAAAGTAATATTTTTGGGTTTTGTAGTGATTGTAACAATAGCAACGGAAAAGTAAATAAGCGGAGAACAATATGTGAAAAGCTCGTAGGCATTGGATCCGTGATGGACAATTATGCCGGATGCGGTTCATCATGTAACAATCAGAACATAGGGTGACACAGAACTAGCTCCAATTCATCAATGTAATGTAGGCATGTATTCCGAATATAGTCACATGTGCTTATGGAAAAGAACTTGCATGCCATCTTTTGTCCTACCCTCCCGTGGCAGCGGGGTCCTAGCGGAAACTAAGGGATATTAAGGCCTCTTTTTAATAGAGTACCGGACCAAAGCATTAACACATAGTGAATACATGAACTCCTCAAACTACGGTCATCACCGGGAGTGGTCCCGATTATTGTCACTTCGGGGTTGCCGGATCATAACACATAGTAGGTGACTATAGACTTGCAAGATAGGATCAAGAACTCACATATATTCATGAAAACATAATAGGTCCAGATCTGAAATCATGGCACTCGGGCCCTAGTGACAAGCATTAAGCATAGCAAAGTCATAGCAACATCAATCTCAGAACATAGTGGATACTAGGGATCAAACCCTAACAAAACTAACTCGATTACATGAAAAATCTCATCCAACCCATCACTGTCCAGCAAGCCTACGATGGAATTACTCATGCACGGCGGTGAGCATCATGAAATTGGTGATGGAGGATGGTTGATGATGACGACGGCGATAGATTCCCCTCTCCGGAGCCCGAACGGACTCCAGATCAGCCCTCCCGAGAGAGTTTTGGGCTTGGCGGCGGCTCCGTATCGTAAAACGTGATGAATCTTTCTCTCTGATTTTTTTCTCCCCGAACACGAATATATGGTGTTGGAGTTGAGGTCGGTGGAGCTCCAGGGGGCCCATGAGGCAGGGGCGCGCCCAGGGGGGCAGGCGTGCCCCCACCCTCATGGACAGGGTGTGGGCCCCCTGGCCTTGATTCTTTCGCCAATATTTTTTATTATTTCCAAAAATAATCTCCATGGAGTTTCAGGTCATTCCGAGAATTTTTGTTTCTGCACATAAATAACACCATGGCAATTCTGCTGAAAACAACGTCAGTCCGGGTTAGTTTCATTCAAATCATGCAAGTTAGAGTCCAAAACAAGGGCAAAAGTGTTTGAAAAAGTAGATACGACGAAGACGTATCACTCCACATGCCGAAACGGACGCCTCTGATGTCAGGTTGCAAGTGGGAACGGGCTGTCCATGGCGCCGCTTAATCAAGCCCGCATAATGTCGTTCATGGATGCCCATGGTTGAAGAAGAAAATACGTGGGATTCGAGGACCATCCCGCCAGGCCCGCATCTAGCCCACATAAACCACATAAATCCCTCCTCGATACAAACACTGCATGGTAGGTTTTCCGGAGCCGCTAGCACGGAAGCACTGACAGCGCCAGCTTCTCCTACAGCAATGGCAAGGAGCGCCTGCAGCAGGATGGTGACGAACATGAAGAAGAAACAGGTGATCAGGGCTTCCACGGCCATGCCGTAGCGGCAGGACTCGACGTGCCGCAACTACCGACGCGAGGACATCCACATCATCATGAGAAGCACTCTGTCGGCTAGCTCTTCCATGGCAGAGGAACCTCCCGCCATCCCCTCTGCTCCATGACCATCTCATTCTCTGGCACCACTATCACAATCTAAGGTTAATATTGTGATGAACGGTTAAATCTGGTGACCAGCGAGGTATCAAGCAGTGGCTAATTGAAGGTGAGCAACAACAACGTCTAGGATCTCGACTAAACTAACAAGGTCCACAGGAGCAGGTTGTTGACGGCGAGCTCCAGAGAGCAAAATCCAACCAGTAGCTGCGCTGGGAAGCTTTATTCTAACGATCGATCTATTCTGCATTCTGTCTACAAGTTATGTGGGCAAGCGGACGTCCGCGAACAAGGAAGTAGCTTTTGTGGGCAACCCACATAAGCCCACATAAATACGTGGGCAGTTGCGGCGTTACGTGGGACTCCTGCACACAGTCCCACTTGCAGCCTGACTCTGGTGCATTGGGCTGTCTGCGAGCCGCCAGCCCATTCCTGCGCTAAAAGAGGTCCAGTGCTGAGCCGGGCTTGCGAGGCGTAGGAGCGACCGCCTGAAATCCATCCTGTCCTGATTCGGTTGCGTCAAAAGGGAAAAATCCAATCCCGATTGAGGCGCAGCGGAGCGACCGCATCGAATCCGACCAGTCCTCTGCCAGGGATTCGTCCGTCGGGCGATCTTCGAGTATGCAGCTGAGGCGCATGAGTTTATCCAGCCGAGAGAGGCACCCGAGGGGATCCAGAGGACGATCATGATGCAGGTGAATCGGGCGCTGGTCGATCCAGACAGGCGGTCGATCCACCTGCGAGGTAGAATGGGGGAGCGATAATGGCCTACGACTCATCTACTGGTAACTGCTCAGACTTTAAACACACAATCACACTTCCGCATCTAAGCACATATTCATGGCGGGGCTGATGGCTCATCTGCTGGAAACTTCAGTTTCTAAGTGGTACGTGTATATATGCTCCCTGCCACTCTTTGATCTGATCCAAATCGACCTGTTTGGGAGAGGGGATAAAAGCCAGCAAGTCTGGCCTATGCGGACGAGGCCATATGGGCGCCGATGGCGTGCGAAGTGAGGCGATGCTGAAGACCGGGAGAATGCACACGTACATGGTACAGCATGTTGACTTTTCTGCTTATGAATCTATGTGTTGTGTTCTTGCTGCTACCAATGTACTCCCATATTCTAAACCATGAAGTACATGGGTTCTTTTAATCTACTATATATGGAACAGGCAAACGCTCATTTAATCTACTTGACTTAAGCTTGTGTGTATAATTCAAAAATATCATATCAAGCTGGTGCATCTGATTGATAACATCGGATATCTGATCATGTCAGTAGAAATTGTTTGATACACAGTTGACAAGAAAGTTGAACAGTTATGTTAGTATTTCAGAGTTTGCTGGTGTTGATATAATACTGGGCTAATCCATTAGATGAATTTTGTTAATCTGTTGTGCATCGGTCAGGAAACATGTTGTAGGGTGGAACCCTAGATGAGGATGCTTTCACACTTGGAGGGGGAAAAGAGGAAGAACACACAAAAACACAAAGGGAAAATCACTCAAACACAAGGGGATCTCATGGGTTCAAAAGGTTGCGGCGGTGGAAAAGTGTTTTTGTCGCTCTCCTGTTAGGTTTTGAAATATTTAAGAATATATAGGCGGAAGAAATAGGTCGGTGGAGTCACGAGGGGCCCACATGGGTGGGCCCTACCCCTGGGCGTGCCTCCCGATCATGTGGCCTCCTTGTGGCTTTCCTGACGTGCACTCCAAGCCCTTTAGATGTCTTCTGGTCCAAGAAAAATCATCGCTAAAGTTTCATTCCGTTTGGACTCGGTTTGGTATTCCTTTTCTGCGAAACTCTAAACAAGGAAAAAAGAGAAACTGGCACTGGGCTCTAGGCTAATAGGTTAGTCCAAAAAATCATATAAAATAGCATATTAATGCATATAAAACATTCAAAACAGATAATATAATAGCATGGAACAATAAAAAATTATAGATACGTTGGAGACGTATCAAGCATCCCCATGCTTAATTCCTGCTCGTCCTCGAGTAGGTAAATGATAAAATAGAATTTTTGACGTGGAATGCTACCTAATATACCCATGTAATTTCTTTATTGTGGCATGAATGTTCAGATCCGTATGATTCAAAACAAAAGTTTAATATTGATATAAAACAATAATACTTCAAGCATACTAACAAGATAATTATGTCTTCTCAAAATAACATGGGCAAAGAAAGCTTATCCCTACAAAATCATATAGTCTGGCTATGCTCCATCTTCATCACATAAATTATTCAAATCATGCACAACCCCGATGACAAGCCAAGCAATTGTTTCATACTTTTGATGCTCTCAAACCTTTTCAACTTTCACGCAATACATGAGCGTGAGCCATGGACATAACACTATAGGTGGAATAGAAGGTGGTTGTGGAGAAGACAAAAAGAAGGAGATAGTCTCACATCAACTAGGCGTATCAACGGGCTATGGAGATGCCCATCAATAGATATCAATGTGAGTGAGTAGGGATTGCCATGCAACGGATGCACTAGAGTTATAAGTTTATGAAAGCTCAAAAGAAACTAAGTGAGTGTGCATCCAACTTGCTTGCTCATGAAGACCTCAGGCATTTTGAGAAAGCCCATCGTTGGAATATACAAGCCAAGTTCTTTAATGAAAAATTCCCACTACTATAAGAAAGTCACAATATAGGAGACTCTCTATCATGAAGATCATGGTGCTACTTTGAAGCACAAGTGTGACAAAAGGATAGTAACATTGTCCCTTCTCTCTTTTTCTCTCAATTTTATTTTTATTTTTTTGGGCCTTCTCTTTTTTTTGCCTTTTATCTTTTTTTCCTCATATGGACAATGCTCTAATAATGAAGATCATCACACTTTTATTTACTTACAACTCAAAAATTACAACTCGATACTAGAACAAAATATGACTCTATGTGAATGCCTCCGGCGGTGTACTGGGATGTGCAATGAATCAAGAGTGACATGTATAAAAAATGATGAACGGTGGTTTTGCCACAAATACGATGTCAACTACATGATCATGCATAGCAATATGACAATGATGGACGTGTCATAATAAATGGAACGGTGGAAGTTGCATGACAATATATCTCGGAATGGCTATGGAAATGCCATAATAGGTAGGTATGGTGGCTGTTTTGAGGAAGGTATAGGGTGGGTGTATGGTACTGGCGAATGTTGCGCGGCACAAGAAAGGCTAGCAATGGCAGAAAGGTGAGAGTGCGTATAATCCATGGACACAACATTAGTCATAAAGAACTCACATACTTATTGCAAAAATCTATTAGTCATCGAAACAAAGTACTACGCGCATGCTCCTAGTGGGATAGATTAGTAGGAAAAGACCATCGCTCGTCCCCGACTGCCACTCATAAGGAAGACGATCAAAATATATCTCATGCTCCAACTTCGTTACATAACGGTTCAGCATACGTGCATGCTAGGGGACTCACAAACCTTGACACAAGTATTTCTCAAATTCACAACTACTTACTAGCATGACTCTAATATCACCATCTTTATATCTAAAAACAATCATAAGGAATCAAACTTCTCATAGTATTCAATGCACTTTCTATGAAAGTTTTTATTATATCCCTCTTGGATGCCTATCATATCAGGACTAGTTTTATAACCAAAGCAAATTACCATGTTGTTTTTAAAGACTCTCAAAATAATATAAGTGAAGCACAAGAGTTCAACAATTTCTATTAAATAAAACCACCGCCATGCTCTAAAAGATATAAGTGAAGCACTAGAGCAAAATTGCCTAGCTCAAAAGATATAGGTGAAGCACGTAGAGTATTCTAATAAATCACGATTCATGCGTGTCTCTCTCAAAAGGTGTGTACAGCAAGGATGATTGTGGCAAACTAAAAAGCAAAGACTCAAATCATACAAGACGGTCCAAGCAAAACACATAGCATGTGGTGCATACAAATATAGCCTCAAGTAAAGTTACCGATAGACGAAGACGAAAGAGGGGATGCCCTCCGGGTCATCCCCAAGCTTAGCCTCTTGGTATCCTTGAATATTACCTTGGGGTGCCTTGGACATCCCCAAGCTTAGGCTCTTGCCACTCCTTGTTCCATAGTCCATCAAATCCTTACCCAAAACTTGAAAACTTCACAACACAAAACTCAACAAAAACTCAACAAAAAATCTCATAAGCTCTGTTAGTATAAGAAAATAAATCACCACTTTGATACTGTTGTGAACTCATTTTTTATTTATATTGGTGTAATATCTAATGTATTCCAAATTTTCCATGGTTCATACCCCCCGATACGAGCCATAGATTCATCAAAATAAGCAAACAACACATAGAAAATAGAATCTGTCAAAAATAGAACAGTGTGTAGCAATCTGGCTATTTCGAATACTTCTATAACTCCAAAAATCCTGAAAATTAGGAAGACCTAAGCAAGTTTTTTATTAATCTTCTTCAAAAATAATCAACTAAAAAACACTCTTCTGCTAAAAATGAGAATTGTTTTCCTGAGCGCAAAGTTTCTGTTTTTCAGCAAGATCAAATCAACTATCACCGTAAGCTATCCCAAAGGTCTTACTTGGCACAAACACTAATTAAAACACAAAACCACATCTAACCAGAGGCTAGATGAAATATTTATTGCAAAACAGAACCTAAAAATAAAAAACGAAAATAAAATTGGGTTGCCTCCCAACAAGCGCTATTGTTTAACGCCCTTAGCTAGGTAAAAATCATGAATAGATCTAAGTGTTATCATATTTGGCATGCAATCCATAAATGGCTCTCATAATAGATACATAAGGCAATTTAGTTTTCTTCCTAGGGAAGTGTTCCATGCCTTTCCTTAACGGAAATTGAAATATAATGTTTCCTTCTTTCATATCAATAATTGCACCATTCGTTCTAAGGAAAGGTCACCAAGAATAATAGGGCATGGAGGGTTGTAATATATATCAAGAACAATGAAATCTACAGGCACATAATTCTTATCTGCAACAATAAGAACATCATTAATCCTTCCCATAGGTTTCTTAATAGTGGAATCTGCAAGATGCAAATTTAAGTAACAATCATCAAATTCACGGAAACCTAACACATCACATAAAGTTTTGGGAATCATGGAAACACTAGCACCCAAATCACACCAAGCATGGCATTCATAATCTTTAATATTAATCTTAATAGTAGGTTCCCACTCATCATAAAGTTTTCTAGGAATAGAGACTTCCAATTCAAGCTTTTCTTCAAAAGATTGGATGATATCATCAACGATATGTTTAGTAAAAGCTTTGTTTTGATTATAAGCATGAGGAGAATTCAACATGGATTGCACAAGGAAATACAATCTATTAAAGAACAATTATCATAATTAAATTCCTTGAAATGCAAAAGAGTGGGTTCGTTGCTACCTAAAGTTTTGACCTCTCCAATCCCACTTTTATCCATTTTTGCATCTAGATCTAAAAACTCCGAATCATTGTGACACCTTTTAACTAAAGTTGACACATCTCCAGTCCCATATTTATCAAGATTTACATTGGAAAACAAAGATTCAATAGGAGCCACATCAATTACTTTAAGATCTTCATCATTATTTTCACGGAAACTAGAAGAACATGCTTTTATAAACCAATCTTTCTTTGCACGCATCTTAGTGGTTCTTTCTTTGCACTCATCAATGGAAATTCTAATAGCTTTGAGAAACTCATTGATATCATGCTTGGCTGGAATAGATCTAAGTTTCAAAGAATCAACATCAAGAGAAATTTCTATCCACGTTCCTAGCCAAATCATCAATCTTAAGCAATTTTTCTTCAATCAAAGCATTGAAATTATTTTGTGAACTCATAAATTCTTTAACACTATTCTCAAATTCAGAGGGAATCTTATTATAATTTCCATAAGAGTTGTTGTAGGAATTACCATAATTATTAGGGGAATTACTAGGGAACGACCTAGGATTAAAATTGCCTCTATACGCGTTATTACCAAAATTGTTCCTACCAACAAAATTCACATCCATAGATTCATTATTATTTTAAATAAAATAGACAAAGGCATATCATTAGGATCAATAGGAGCACTCTTGCTAGCAAATAATTTCATAAGCTCGTCCATCTTTCCACTCAAAACATTAATCTCTTCAATCGCATGCACTTTTTTACTAGTGGAAGATCTTTCGGTATGCCATTGAGAATAGTTAGCCATAATATTATCTAGGAGTTTGATAGCTTATCCTAAAGTAATTTCCATAAAAGTACAACCTGCGGCCGAATCTAATAGATTTCTAGAAGAAAAATTCAATCCGGCATAAAACTTTTGTATAACCATCCAAAAATTCAAACCATGAGTAGGGCAATTTCGTATCATCAATTTCATCCTCTCCCAAGATTGTGCAACATGTTCATGATCAAGTTGCTTAAAATTCATAATATCGTTCCTAAGGGAGATGATCTTAGCGGGAGGAAAATACTTGGATATAAAAGCACTTTTGCACTTATTCCATGAATCAATACTATTTTTAGGCAAAGATGAAAACCAAGTTTTAGCACGATCTCGAAGTGAGAACAAAAATAGCTTCAGTTTAACAATATCATTATCCACATCCTTTTTCTTTTGCATATCGCACAAATCAACGAAGATTGGGAAGGGCGGAAAATTGGTCTTTCGTAACAAGATTCAGCAAAGCGGTATTAATTTCACAAGATTCTGCATTAGCACTAGTAGAAAAAGGGCCTTTAGTCCCGGTTCATAAGGGCCTTTAGTCCCAGTTCTATAACCGGGACTAAAGGGTCGTTACTAAAGCCTCCCCCTTTAGTCCCGGTTCTTACATGAACCGGGACTAAAGGCCCTCCACGTGGCCGCTGCCTGGAGGTCCACCTTTAGTCCCAGTTGGTAACACGAACCGGTACTAAAGGAAATTTTATGATTTTTGTTTTTGAAATTTTTTTTGAAATTTTTTTATTTTCAAATTTCTGAATTATTTTAACCTCTAATGTCTAATCACCCCTCATCACTGCTCAATTTAACCTCTAATCTCTAATCACCCCTCATCATTCCAAATCATCTAACTTCCTGGACGGTCACCCATCCTCTCACTACTCCAGCCTGAGCACGCTTAACTTCCGGGTTCTATTCTCCCTCGTTTCCAAGTCTACACTTGTTATTTTCCTGACAATAGTAAGATGTCAATCCTATTAACCCTCAGGAATTTAGCTTGAGCATGAAGTCACGCATTTCACAGTTTGAGTTTTAAACTATTGTTCTAAAAACCAATAATTATTTAGTAACACTAATATTTCTTGAATAACTAGTTTGACCAGATTTGACCAAAATTCAAAAAAATGAAATAATTATTTCGTAACCCTAATATTTCTTGAATAATTAGTTTGACAATTGTTTGACCACAGTTTGACCACAATTTGACCAGATTTGACCCAAATTCAAAAAAACTGAAATAATTATTTAGTAACACTAATATTCTTGAATAATTATTTAGTAACACTAATACTTCTTGAATAAGTAGTTTGACCATAGTTTGACCAGATTTAACAAAAATTCAAAAAAAACTGAAATTTGAGCATAACTTTTTTTCCTTTTAGAATTTGAGGATTCTAAAAATTTGCAAACAAGCCATAGGCGATCAAAATCAGATGCGGATTTTCATGCTGAACATTTTGATATATTATACATTTTTTTCTTACATCGTATGCAAAAGTTATAGCCGTTTTACATTTTCCCTACACTTTTTGCAAAACATGTCCAAATTTAAGTTTTTAAATTTTCCTAACTAGTACATGTAGTAACATAACTACATCTAGAAGGATTTTAAGTTTTGAAGTTTTTATCATTTTCTTTTGCTTTTTACAAAACTGAAAAGGCGATCCACCGGGGGGGGGGGGGTTAGAATTTGAAAATGGGACCTTTAGTACCGGTTCGTGCCACGAACCGGTACTAATGCCTCAAACCCCATTAGTACCGGTTGGTGGCTCGAACCGGGACTAAAGGTCTAACCTTTAGTACCGGTTGGTGCCACGAACCGGTAATAATGGGCATCGCACCCTTTAGTCCCGGTTCGTGGCACCAACCGGGACTAAAGGTCCCATTTGAACTGGGACTAATGCCTGTACGGTGCCCTAGCCGCTCGAACCGCATTAGTCCCGGTTCGTAATGCAACCGGGATTAATGCTATTTTCTGGCCGAACCAAAGCCCTGTTTTCTACTAGTGTAGTAGCGGGAGCAATCCGAGTACTAATAAAATCATTGTTGTTGGTATTGGAAAATTCACACAATTTGGTATTCTCTTGAGTCATCGTGATAAAGCAAGCAATCCAACACACGAGCATACAAAAAGCAAGCAAAGAAGACGAACAAAAGAGGGGCGAAGAAAAGGCAAATCTTTCGAAAATCATTTTAGAAGTCGGGGAGAGGAAAATGAGAGGCGAATGGCAAATAATGTAATGCGAGAGATGAGAGTTTATGATGGGTACTTGGTATGTCTTGCCATGGCGTAGATCTCCCCAGCAACAACGCCAAAAATTCTTCCTGCTACCTCTTGAGCTTGCGTTGGTTTTTCCCTTGAAGAGGAAAGGGTGATGCAGCAAAGTAGAGTAAGTATTTCCCTTAGTTTTGAGAACCAAGGTATCAATTCAGTAGGAGACAAGGCACAAGAATACCTGCACAAACAAACACCAACTTGCACCCAACGCGATAAGGGGTTGTCAATCCCTTCAAGGTTATTTGCAAAGTGAGACTTGATAGAGATGGATAGACGGTAAAGTAATATTTTTTGTATTTTTGTTTTATGGAATGAAAAGTAAAAGATTGCAAAGGAAGTAAATAGGAAACTAAAATTGTAGATTGCAAACTCATATGATGGAATATAGACCCGGGGGCCATAGGTTTCACTAGAGGCTTCTCTCGAGGTAGAAAATATTACGGTGGGTGAACAAATTACTGTCGAGCAATTGATAGAAAAGCGCAAAGTTATGGCGATATCTAAGGCGATGATCATGAATATAGGCATCACGTCTGTATCAAGTAGACCGACTCCGGCCTGCATCTACTACTATTACTCCACACATCGGCTGACTTCTGCCTGCATCTAGAGTATTAAGTTCATACGAATAGAGTAACACATTAAGTAAGATGACATGATGTAGCGGGATAAACTCAAGCAATATGATGAAAACCCCATCTTGTTATCCTAGATGGCAACAATACAATACATGTCAGTTACCCTTTCTGTCACTAGGATCGAGAACTGCAAGATTGAACCCAAAGCTAAGCACTTCTCCCATTGCAAGAAAAACCAATCTAGTTGACCAAACCAAATCGATAGTTTGAAGAGACTTGCAAAGATATCAAATCATGCATATAAGAATTCAGAGAAGATTCAAATAATATTCATAGATAAGCTGATCATAAATCCACAATTCATCGGATCTCGGCAAACACACCGCAAAAGAGTATTACATCGAATAGATCTCCAAAAACATCGAGGAGGACATGGTATTGAGAATCAAAGAGAGAGAAGAAGCCATCTATCTATAAGCTATGGACTCGTAGGTCTGTGGTAAACTATTCACGCTTCATCGGAGAGGCACTCGTGTTGATGTAGAAGCCCTTCATGATCGATGTCGGTGTCAAAACCGGCGGATCTCGGGTAGGGGGTCCCGAACTGTGCGTCTTAGGTTGATGGTAACAGGAGACAGGGGACACGATGTTTACCCAGGTTTGGGCCTTCTCTATGGAGGTAATACCCTACTTCCTACTTGATTGATCTTGATGAATATGAGTATTACAAAAGTTGATCTACCACCAGATCGTAATGGCTAAACCCTAGAAGTCTAGCCTGTATGACTATGATAATGAATCTCTCTCCTCCGGACTAAGTCCTCCGGTTTGTATAGACACCGGGAGGATCTAGGGTTACACCAAGTCGGTTACAAAGAAAGGAATCTTCATATTTGATCACCAAGCTGGCCTTCCACGCCAAGGAGAGTCCCATCCGGACACGGGTGCAGTCTTCGGTCTTCGTATCTTCACAGCCCATCAGTCTGGCCCATGGCTAATAGGCCTGACGCCCGAGGACCCCTTAGTCCAGGACTCCCTCAGTAGCCCCTGAACGTGGCTTCAATAACAAGGTATCCGGCGCGCAGATCTGTCTTCGGCGTTGCAAGGAGGGCTCCTCCTTTCGAACTCCAGGATAGTCTTCGGACGTATTGATCGTGTCCGGACCTGTAACACACGCACCACACACAACCGCAGAGAATATAATATTCCACGAGTCCAATACGCTGACAACTTTTTGTAACATAACGTCACGTCCGCCCGGTTATAATTTCGAACTGTTTTCCATCTGCCGCTCCACGTTTCGAGACGCGGTTGCCATCGGCACGTCTTGTCAAAGTAGAGATCGTGTCCCCTTATTGGGGGATTCTCATCAATACGGGCGTGGGTAACCCAACCGTGCCGTTAACACAGCCCTTGGGAACAGGCGAGTTTTAAGGCGAGTGGGGAGGCGTTCAATATTCACTGCCTTTATAAGGCGATAGGAATCCCCTTTCTTCACCCACGCCTTCCCTTCCTCTCTGTCCTTCCATTCTCGAGCTCCAGCGCCCAAGTTCCCATCTCTCCCCTTCTCAAGGAAGCACGTAGTCATGTCCGGATCTGGAGGCCAAGGTAAGTGGATGGTCTCCTCCATCAAGGAGAAGGACATCACCCAGCTTCGGGTGGCCGGGTACCTGGCGAAAGGAATCGCCCACCGTCTGCCCTCCAAGGGGCAAATCATCCCCACCCCGAAGCCTAATGAGAGGGTAGTTTTCCTCCCTCACTTCGTCCGCAGATTGGGGTTTCCACTTCACCCCTTCGTCCACGGACTGATGTACTATTACGGGGTAGATTTCCATGATCTAGCCACGAACTCCTTCCTCAACATCTCAACATTTATTGTCGTGTGCGAGGCCTTCCTCCATATCCACCCCCACTTCGGCCTATGGCTCAAGGTCTCTGATACGTCTCCAACGTATCTATAATTTTTTATTGTTCCATGCTATATTATATTCTGTTTTGGACATTATTGGGCTTCATTATTCACTTTTATATTATTTTTGGGACTAACCTATTAACCAGAGGCCCAGCCCAGAATTGCTGTTTTTTTGCCTATTTCAGAGTTTCGCAGAAAAAGAATATCAAACGGAGTCCAGACGGAATGAAACCTTCGGGAACGTGATTTTCGGAACGAACATGATCCATAGGACTTGGACCCTACGTCAAGAAAGCTACCAGGAAGCCATAAGGTAGGGGGGCGCGCCCTCCACCCTCGTGGGCCCCACGTTAATCCACCGACGTACTCTTTCCTCCTATATATACCTACGTACCCCCAAACTACCAGATACGGAGCCAAAAACCTAATTCCACCGCCGCAACCTTATGTACCCGTGAGATCCCATCTTGGGGCCTGTTCCGGAGCTCCGCCGGAGGGGGCATCGATCATGGAGGGCTTCTACATCAACACCATAGCCTCTCCGATGATGTGTGAGTAGTTTACCTCAGACCTTCGGGTCCATAGTTATTAGCTAGATGGCTTCTTCTCTCTATTTGGATCTCAATACAATGTTCTCCCCCTCTCTTGTGGAGATCTATTCGATGTAATCTTCTTTTGCGGTGTGTTTTTTGAGACCGATGAATTGTGGGTTTATGATCAAGTTTATCTATGAACAATATTTGAATCTTCTGAATTCTTTTATGTATGATTGGTTATCTTTGCAAGTCTCTTCGAATTATCAGTTTGGTTTGGCCTACTAGATTGATCTTTCTTGCAATGGGAGAAGTGCTTAGCTTTGGGTTCAATCTTGCGGTGTCCTTTCCCAGTGACAGTAGGGGCAGCAAGGCACGTATTGTATTGTTGCCATCGAGGATAACAAGATGGGGTTTTTATCATATTGCATGAATTTATCCCTCTACATCATGTCATCTTGCTTAAAGCGTTACTCTGTTCTTATGAATTTAATACTCTAGATGCATGCTGGATAGCGGTCGATGTGTGGAGTAATAGTAGTAGATGCAGGCAGGAGTCGGTCTACTTGTCTCGGACGTGATGCCTATATACATGATCATACCTAAATATTCTCATAACTATGCTCAGTTCTGTCAATTGCTCAACAGTAATTTGTTCACCCACCATAAATACTTATGCTCTTGAGAGAAGCCACTAGTGAAACCAATGGCCCCCGGGTCTATTTTCCATCATATTAATCTTCCAACACTTAGCTATTTTCATTGCCTTTTATTTTACTTTGCATCTTTATCATAAAAATACCAAAAATATTATCCTATCATATCTATCAGATCTCACTCTCGTAAGTGACCGTGTAGGGATTGACAACCCCTTATCGCGTTGGTTGCGAGGATTTATTTGTTTGTGTAGGTGCGAGGGACTCGTGCGTAGCCTCCTACTGGATTGATACCTTGGTTCTCAAAAACTGAGGGAAATACTTACGCTACTTTGCTACATCACCCTTTCCTCTTCAAGGGAAAACCAACGCAGTGCTCAAGAGGTAGCAGTCTCCAACGTGAAGCCGAAGGTGGTGGACGGTCAGCAAGTGGAGTGCGGGGCGCCATGGTGAGCAAGATGACCAACGTCACTTGGCCCACAGGCACTTTTGTGGAGACCATCAAGGAGTGGCAAAGCAGTGGTTCTACATCACAGAGCCGCGCGGCGCCACTTGGGCGGCGGCTCCCGAGTTTAGGGCCGGAGCCCCAATGCGGCTCACCTCCCGGAAGGAGAAAGGCCCCAACTGGTCAGCGTCAGACGAGCTGATAGCGCTGCAAACGTGAATTCAGAGTATGGTGGATAAGGACGTGAAGCTCGTCGACGTGATCCAGGTGATGCTGGTTCACCGGATTCTCCCCTGCCAAAGCCGAAGCTTCCCTTTATGGGAATTCGATCCGGCGAAGCACCAGACCCTGGAAAGGCTCTTCGGAACTACTCACGAAGGTGCTTGGAAGTTGCTCTTCAAGGGCAACATGAAGCCGCCGGTCATGGATTCGGACCGCGGGCACGATCACTCCCATCCAAACAATGAGGTAAGTTCCCCTTTTCTTAAGGCGTACCTTCTACTTGTTTGTTCAAGGAGGATGCCTAACCTTTGCTGTATATTTTTTTAGGCGTGGACGGAGAGATCGGAGCGGATCCATAGTTCAGCTCCGCTGCCCGAAGAGCTAGTCATCCCGCTCCTGGCGAAGATGCTGGTCTCGGCGCCCTATAGGCCGCCGGAAAAGAAGGCCAAGAATAAGGCCAAGGGGGCCAAAGGTGGCCCCCGTCGCAAGGGTGCTTCGGACGTGACGTCCGAAGATGAAGTGACCCTTTCCTCCGTCGCCGAGGAGGAGGAGGAGGAGGAGGAGGAGGAGGAGGAGAGTAACCCTCCCCCTAATGAGGGAACGAAGAAGAGGGCGGCCTCCACGAACCTGGAGGCGGAGACGTCCAAGAAAGGGAAGGGCTCCCTCGCGGATAACTCCGCGTGGGATGTTGACAGCAGTCCAGAGCGACGTCCTCGCACTAAGCCTCGGGCTGCATCGTAAGTGCTAAGACTCGTAAATGCCCATAAATCTAGCCTCTCCTCTTTGTTGTATTGACGTGATTAGTTATGCTATTACAGTACGGCCCACGACAACTCCCAGCGATCCTCGTCACGAGGTTCGTTGGATTCAAAGGAGATGGCTAGCGAGTCACTGCCGACCGCTCACTCCCCCAAGGCCAGGGACGACGCAGAGGTGCTGCCCCGAAGGACTTCCCCGGGCCGGGGAGAGGCGCAGGAGGCGCCAGGAGGCGAAGCCTCCATCGCCCGACACCAGGGGGAGCCGATCCCCATGGGAACTGGTGATGAGGGCCGTATTCAGCTCGACCCTCAGCCGGATTCGATTCCGGAGACCGATATGGCTCCGGAATCCGGCGTGCAACCTCCTTCGAAAGAAGGGGGTGTGCCTATTTTGCCGGTGACCCCTGTCCAACCAGGGGCACCGGATAATCTGCTGGAAGCGCTGCAAGGCGCTTCCATTGTGGATGAGCACCATGTTCTTATGGGCACGGTAATTGAAAGGGTTCAGTCCGCGAAGAGCAGACTGACCGAAGCCTGGAGCAGCCTGCTGACAGGTTTTGAGATAAGCGACGCAAAAAGAGAAAATCCCCATATAGACAGTAGCCCCTGAGACACTGTCCGGTGTTCGGAAAGAAAAAGCCGGACAGAGGATCAATCCTCTATTGCAGGAAACTAACTAAATTTGTCTGAAATGAATACGCAGGCGTCGCTGTTGGCCGTAGCCTCGCATACTGCCGAGGTCTCCGGACTGAAGCGGAGACTGGAGCAGGCCGAGGAGGAGCTCGGCCAGGTGAGGAGGCAGCTCCAAGAAAAACAAGGTATGTGATAACCCATTGTATATTCGAAAAAAGTAAAATGATATGCATTGACCGAAGTGTCATGATATGTATAGAAGCGACGACCGAGGTCGAGGCCCTGAGAAAGGCCCTGGCCGAAGCCGAGGGGAAGGCTGTCAAGGAGCAGGCTGCCCGTAAGAAGCTCAAGGCCCGGGTCAGCGAGGTCCAACAAGAGCCCCAGGACGTGGTGAGGAAGTGCGAGACCTTGGAGCGCGATGCGTCGGCTCAAGAGACCGAACTCGCCAAGGCTCGTCAGAGTGCGGAGATGGCCCGGAGTGAGGCCCAGGGTGCCCTCCGGGAGATCCAGGAGGCCAGGAAGATCGCGGCGGGTAAGGCATTTAGTATGCAAGCAAGTATGTGAAGAAGAAGTATCTTTTACTAACCCGGATTCGGAGTTCTCCAGGGGCTTTTGCTGATCTACCACGTAGTGTGTCCGACGCCGCGGAATTCTTTCGAGCCGAAGAAGGGAGCTCCTCGGAGAAGTTGTTCTGGCCGCAATATCTGACGCCAGAACATCCGGTGCCCTTCAACGATCAGCTAAAACAGCTGGTCGAGCTGCACAGGGTGGCCGAACTGGCCATGAAGGATTTAATAATCCGGCTGTGGCCAGCTGAAGCTATACCCAGCGGTTACTTCGGCCTCGTGAAGCGGCTGGCGGATGTCTGTCCTCGGCGGGATGCCGTCAAGCGGTTCGTCTACATCAAGGGCGCGGATGGCTTTTGCCCGCGTCAAGGTTTGGTGGGCGAAGATGGACGCCATCAAGATTGTGACCGAGGGGCCGCCCGAGGGCAAGGAGCACCGCACACCTGAGCGGTATTTTGGAGATGTCCTAGAGGGGTCTCGTATTGTAGCGACTCAGTGTTCGCAGGACATTATCTTTGAATGAATGTATTCGAGTTGCTTCTAACTTGTATGATAAAACAAAGTGGTTTTGTAATATAATGTTTGTTATGTTTTTAAATTTTACCTCTTGTGCGGCCGTGTTGTATGAAATCTGAGGGTTGGCGAGTCGTCGGCTTCTGCCCCCACGTAGGTAGTACGGAGGTGTTCGGGATGGAATCTAAACAATCTTGATCCAATTATATGGTCCTTGAAGGAGTTGTTTAGTGCAACGAACCAGGCAATCAGACTATGCAGATTTGACGCCCTCACTTAGCCATAGGAGTTTGACAATAAAAACATGGGCGCAGCCCCTAGTATCCAAACTAGAGTGCTATAAGCGTCTGATCGGGAAGTACCGATCCTTTGCGTAATGCGGAAGAAATCTCCAACGATTTGCAACCTCCGAAGAGCTGACCGGCTCACGCCGCATCATGACAGTCAGTTTTCGGCTTTCTCTACTGCGGTGCTCTTTTGGATAAACCAAGGCACAATCGCAGTAGTTCTCCCTTTACTACCTTAGCCGATATAGCGGAACGTAAGGTAGCAAGCATACGAGCCAGGCAACCCAACTATTGACCAAAGACATGATTCGGAGCCAATGCATATAGTGCTAAATTCGGGGTGCCGAACTATACTATACAAAGTGTTCGGACTTTTGTTGTCGTAGTGTGGGGTGCTATGAAGCCCCTGGCAAACATCAAATGTACCAAAGTGTAAGGGTGCTACCTGATAGGGTTACCCACAGGGGAGAAGAAAAAAAAGAAAGAAAACAGAAAGGGTGCAAAGGTGATAAGCTGGGGCCCTAAAGCTCCAGCCGCGAACTGTTTTCATATTAATACGTCGAGGCGCATTGATACAAGTAGTGCGATAAGGAACAGGCTATGCCAAAAACCAAGGGAGAGCTACATGTGGGTCCTAAAAAAACAGGTGGAGTGATTGTTAACGAAACCACCTTGAAGATCCCCCATACGTCTGCGTTTCTCGCCGTCTTGGTGTGTTCTTTCCTTCAAGAGGATTGGTGATCAGGCCAACAGATGGGGCCTGCGGGATTGAAACCTGAAAAGGAAGAAGTGAAAGTATGTGTGTATCCGATGTCGGTTGAGCCGTACTGTGGATCACAAACTAGCTATGCCTCCGTCGATGCCCATGGAGTTTTGACTGCGTAGTTATGTACGCGTGGTACGAATGCCACCACTTGACCAGGACTGAGACGGGGGCCGAACTGCTAGTCTAGCTCCAGACGAGCCGAGCTTTCCTGCTGCACGGTAGTTCAGACCCTCTTGACGATGTCCGTGGGCTCGGCAGCCGAATTAAGGTTCTGCTTGAGAAGGCCGCTCTGTACTTCTACCGCTAGGGCAGTTGTGTGCTCTTCTGTTCAGAGGGAGCGTTCTGTATTTCCATTGACCATTATGACGCCACGTGGACCGGGCATCTTGAGCTTGAGATAAGCATAGTGTGGCACCGTGTTGAATCGAGCGAATGCGGTCCGACCGAGCAGGGCGCGATAGCCGCTGCGAAAGGGGACTATGTCGAAGATTAGCTCCTCGCTTTGGAAATTGTCCGGAGATCCAAAGACAACCTCGAGCGTAATTGAGCCCGTACAGCGGGCCTCTACACCTGGTATGACTCCTTTGAAGGTAGTCTTCATGGGTTTGATTTGTGATGGATTAATGCCCATTTTGCACACTGTGTCCTGAGGACGCGCGTCAGGTGAAATCCGACAATGTTAGGGTCGAGGACTAGCGCGGATGAACCGCCATGATGGATACTAGTTGGATGACCCCGACGATCGAAGGTGATCGGGAATGACGACCATGGGTTGAATTTTGGGGCGTCTGGCTCTATCGTGTAGACGTCTGTTAGTGCGCGCTTGCGGTCCCTTTTGGGGATGTGTGTAGCATATATCATGTTCACTATTTTGACTTGAGGGGGAAACTTCTTCTGTCCCCCTGTGTTCGGTTGCCGGGGCCCCTCGTCGTCGTCCTCACTTTGTGATCCCTTTTCCCTGTTCTCAGCGTTTAATTTGCCGGCCTGTTTAAAAACCCAACAAGCTCTGGTTTGTCT
This sequence comes from Aegilops tauschii subsp. strangulata, assembly GCF_002575655.3. Taxonomy (NCBI): domain Eukaryota; kingdom Viridiplantae; phylum Streptophyta; class Magnoliopsida; order Poales; family Poaceae; genus Aegilops; species Aegilops tauschii. The sequence goes on along the minus strand of NC_053041.3, from coordinate 91,865,473 downwards.
GGGGTGCCATGTATCTGGCAGGGGCGATCTAGTATGCCGTCCAGGCTGGATGGTCCCTGATTGTTTCTTTTGTACGGTTTCTTCCGCTGGCTGGACTTGGAGCCGCTGAATCCGGCATTGACTGTAGTGTCACCGATATTATCACCATTGTTTCGACGTTTGTGTCTGTTACGTCGGGGCTTGTCGTTGCTATTTTTGACCTCGAGGGAACTGCCTCACTGTTTGTGTTTTTACTATGAGCCAGCCAACTATCCTCACCTGCGCAAAAGCGGGTCATGAGTGTCGTAAGGGCTGCCATAGATTTTCGCTTTTCTTGGCCGAGGTGGCGGGTGAGCCATTCGTCGCGGATGCTATGTTTAAAGGACGCTAGGGCTCTGGCATCCGGACAGTCGACGATCTAGTTCTTTTTGGTTAGGAACCTAGTCCAGAATTTCCTGGCTGACTCTCCAAGCTGTTGAACTATGTGGCTCAGGTCATCAGCGTCTGGTGGTCGGACATATGTACGTTGGAAGTTGTCGAGGAAGGCTTCTTCCAAGTCCTCCCAGCTGTCGATAGAGTTTTCAGGCAGGCTGTTCAACCAGTGCCGAGCTGGTCCTTTAAGCTTTAGAGGGAGGTATTTGATAGCATGGAGGTCATCTCTACGGGCCATGTGTATGTGGAGGATAGAGTCCTCGATCCATACCGAGGGATCAGTTGTCCCGTCATACGATTCAATATTCACGGGTTTGAACCCTTCGGGGAATTCGTGATCCATTACTTCATCAGTGAAGCAGAGAGGGTGTGCGGCGCCTCTATACCTGGCCGCATTGCGACGTAGCTCCGATGGAGTCCGTCTGCGGTTGTCGGCCCGAGCATGACTAGGTTTGTCACGTCCGAATAGGTAGCCATCATCGCATGTCGAGGAACGTCCTCACGATCTGTAAATCGATCTGGTATATCCTGCTCTGCTATCCAGGGTCTGCCGAAGGTCGTATGTATGACCCCGAACTGTTTTGTCTCTATTTTTACGTGGCGGTGGGGCGGGCTGCTGTTCGGCCTGAGTTGTCGCTCTATCCGTACCGCGTGGTGGCCGGTCCGCCGCACTGTCCCGACCGCGTAGTGGTCGATCGGTCGCATTACGCAAGGGAGGTATTGGCTCCGGCGCCTCTTCATCGAACTGAGGTAGCAACCTTCGCTTCGGGTAACTCTTGGCTGGGCATCTGAGGCTGTATTCCTCGGCTGCCAGAACATCAGTCCACCTGTCGATGAGCAGATCTTGGTCATCTTGAAGCTGCTGCTGCTTCTTTTTCAGGTTCCTTGCGGTGGCTATCAGCTGGCGCTTGAAGCGCTCCTGCTCGAGGGGTTCCTCGGCACGATGAAATCTTCGTTGCCGAGGCTTTCCTCATCCTCGGAGAGCGGACGATAACTACCGTCCTCCGAGTCGTTGGGTCTGGCCTGTTCGTCGGGGCTAGCTTTCCCGTTTTCCTGCTCCTCCTGTTTGGATGTTATCTCAACAGGGTCTTCATTGTTTTCGGCATCGTCCGGAGTATTATTTTCTCTGGTGCCAGTATTGCCGTCCTTTGAATGACGTGACTTAGAGCGGCACCGAGGGCGCCGGCGTTTTTGCTGTGTCTCAGGAGGTTTATTCTCAACTGGGTCTTCTTTGTCATCGTCGTTGGTTGTTTTGGGTGTATCCACCATGTACACATCGTACGAAGAAGTGGCCGTCCAGTGTCCAGTAAATGGCGGATTTTCTTTTTGCTCCTCATTGGCATCGTCGTCCATGCCGTCAATGTCTTCGGAGCCGTAATCGAGCGTGTCGGCTAAATCCTCGACAGTGGCTATGAAGTGGGTGGCGGGTGGGAAGTGACGTTCTCCCTCATCATCAGCCTCCAGTTCAAACCGGACATAATTCGGCTGTGAGTCCCCCGCCAGGGATAGGTTTTTTAATGAGCTTAGCACATCGCCAAAAGGCGAGTGCTGGAAGATGTCTGCGGCGCTGAATTCGAAGATCGATAACTGATCAAGCTCGGCGTCCGCGGATGCACATGGCTCGGAACTTATAACCGGAGACGAGTCTGGAGTTCCGGTGACACATATATCATGTGCGGTTAAGTGTATGTGCGGCTCCAATGCCGTGGTATCCGTGGCCTCCGTGGTGGGGTTGAGACTCCCGTCCTTGGATGGCGCAGTATGCTCCAGATCTAAGGCCAGAGCAGTTACAGGAGCTATCTCCCGGATGCGGTCTGATGACAGATTTAGGTCATGTTCATCGAGGTGACCAAGAGCGGTCGCCGCGGTCTTCGAATCCGGCGAAGATCAAATCTCCACGGATGTCCGCGACGTAGTTCAAGCTCCCAAATCTGACCTGATGGCCAGGGGCATAGATATCGATCTGCTCCAGATGACCAAACGAGTTGGCCCGCAGTGCGAAGCCGCCGAACACGAAGATCTGTCCGGGGAGGAAAGTTTCTCCTTGGACAGCGTCATTATTGACGATTGAAGGAGCCAACAAAAACCTTTTGGGGACGGCACAGTGGAACTCTCAATGAAAGCACCAATGTCGGTGTCAAAACCGGCGGATCTCGGGTAAGGGGTCCCGAACTGTGCGTCTTAGGTTGATGGTACCAGGAGACAGGGGACACAATGTTTACCCAGGTTTGGGCCCTCTCTATGGAGGTAATACCCTACTTCCTGCTTGATTGATCTTGATGAATATGATTATTACAAAAGTTGATCTACCACGAGATTGTAATGGCTAAACCCTAGAAGTCTAGCCTGTATGACTATGATAATGAATCTCTATCCTCCGGACTAAGTCCTCCGGTTTATATAGACACCGGGAGGATCTAGGGTTACACCAGGTCGGTTACAAAGAAAGGAATCTTCATATTTGATCACCAAGCTTGCCTTCCACGCCAAGGAGAGTCCCATCCGGACACGGGTGCAGTCTTCGGTCTTCGTATCTTCACAGCCCATCAGTCCGGCCCATGGCTAATAGGCCGGACGCCGGACCCCTTAGTCCAGGACTCCCTCAATCGAATCCACCTCCGGCGGGACTTCGGAAAAGGCCCCTAGATGGGATCTCATGGGTACAAAAGGTTGCGGCAGTGGAAAAGTGTTTTCGTGGCTCTCCTGGTAGGTTTTGGAATATTGAGAATATATAGGCGGAAGAAATAGGTCAGTGGAGTCACGAGGGGCCCACAAGGGTGGGGGCGCGCCCTATCCCCCTGGGCGCACCTCCCGACCTTGTGACCGCCTCGTGGCTTTCCTGACGTGCACTCCAAGCCCTCTGGATGTCTTCTGGTCCAAGAAAAATCATCACGAAAGTTTCATTCCATTTGGACTCCGTTTGCTATTCCTTTTATGCGAAACTCTAAAACAAGGAAAAAACAGAAACTGGCACTGGGCTAGGTTAATAGGTTAGTCCCAAAATCATATAAAATAGCATATTAATGCATATAAAACATCCAAAATAGATAATATAATAGCATGGAACAATCAAAAATTATAGATAGGTTGGAGACGTATCAATATTATTGATCCATATACTCTATAAGTGTTTATATGGCTGTTAGTTTTGTACATTATTGGTTGATTGACTCGGTATTTAAATCTTAATACATCGCTTGTGTACATATCTAAATGGGAGTACACATTATGCTGCATGTGACACGGGAGTTGGACATAAAGTGGTTTCAAATATTCGAATTCACCTTAAACTGGATTCTAGCTTCTGAATTCGAGTATCGGCATTTGTAAATCATATTCATATATGACAGTGGAATACATCTTTGTCGTGCTTTTGAAGATATATAAAAACTCATAGAATGATTTATAAAGATTCGTATAGGAATACAAAATGGATTCGAATTTAGTTGCCAGGGTAAACGTGGATGCTTATTGTCCCAAAATTCGAAAGAAGCGGCAAAATGTCTACTCCCACGTCGGCTGCCCGAAGCCAGGTGTTTGGGAGATGGAAATTACTGTCTACCCCTTACACGGACAATCCATTGGCCCGATTTCCACTGCTCTCAATAGGGGTAGGTTAGTAACTTCAATTAGACGTGACACGACCGCCTCTGAGCCCATTCCGACACGGTGGGTGGCAAAACATATTTTATTCAAGCTCATCCGAAAGACCTCTGTCTCTCCCTCCATTTCCCCATTCATACACGGTGGGTGGCAAAACAAACTCGACACAGCCGAAATCGATGTAGGCAAATATTTTCAATAGGGGCAGGTTTGTAACTTCACTCAGACGTGACACAACCGCCCTACCTGTCAGCCCCGTTCATACACCGTGGGTGCCAACTGTGGGCGCCAAAACACCCTCTACTCGCCCGAAATCGCTCTGGGCAAATATTGGCAAGATGCGACATTACCGTCCTATCCCCAACCGACGAGACGTCCACATTTTTAATGGGGGCTAAGTTCGTAACTTTCCCATATTTCAGACAGGCGCATCCCAAAGCATGGTTCCCCGTACCTCTCCCTCCATTTTCCCATTCATACAGCGTCCGCGCTAGAACACCCTCCCCACACCAGCCTCCTCCGTCCGCCACCCCATCCATCGCCGCCGTCCTCCACCCCATCCATCGCCACCATCCACCATGCCGGAGCACGTACGAAGACCGCGTCGTCCACTACTAGAGATGGACGTTTCTCATCCACGTCGACGGACCAAGAGCCTTGCATCGCGTCCTCTCGCTTCATTGGCGCCGTCGTCCTCTTTGCCGAGGCCGCTCACACGACCTTCTCGTCCACCTCAACGGGACTTATCCCCCGATGCACCCGTCTACCATCGCAGATCTGCTTCAATGCCACCGACAGCCATCTCACCCCCGATGCCTACACGGCGCCGCAAGAGAGGTGGTACTTCATATCTCCTCAACTTTTTGATCTCAACCAGAAAATAGATTGTAACTTGGTTACTGTACTTTCTTTTCATCTCTTAGAATTTAGTTCTTAGTTCAAAGCAAACAATGGTTGCTAAATAGCATTTCTCCGGGTTGCAGCTTTAAATTTGCCATGGCACGATCATAATAGGGTTTAATTGATCATGCTTAGGGTTTAATTGATCATGTTGGTTCTGTGGTGGTTTCTTTAGTAGAAATTGGAGGGGAAACCCTCTTTTGCTCAAAAAAAAATGCTTAGGGTTTCCCCTTTTTATGATCACTATACGATTAGCATACGTGCCTTGTGTCATAATAGCTCTACTCCACCCATCAAGCTAAACAAGCTTAGCTGTTCAAATACGAACCTGATATTATTAAAACAGAGCCGTTTAATTGGTCAGCTAAATGTTCCTAATTTAGTTTCGAAAATGCATCTACGTCGCTCGGGTGTGTATCTCTACAGGGTGCCCACAGTGGGCCGCGGCCCACCCTAGGATTTTGGGTCGGCCCAGGCCCCGATTACCCTCTGTTCTGTTGCGCTTCCGATCTCTACTTGCCCCCAGCCGCCTGCCTCGCCAGTGACTTGCCGTCCCCGGACGACATGACTCTAGGAGGAGACGCCAGACTAACAGGAAGTCAGGAGCCGCTCGCCCAACAGCGTCACCGCTGCCCGGGTGCGCCGCCGTGCCTGCCTTCCCAGTCCGTTCAAGGCTCAGGTGAGCAGCAGCCACGAAGCCAACCCGATTTATCCTAAGATACGTCCTCAACACTCAGCAGCCACTCCTCATCACCCATTTTCTAATTGATTCATTACTCATTAGGCAGGACTGTCATTAGGGTTTATTGTGTACTGAGAGCTACCTACACTTAATGTTTTAGATGTATTTCAGTAATCTTTAGTACCTGTAAAGTTCACAGGGTTTCAAAATTCCGGCCCTAGGAACAAACACTGGTCATTTTGGATTGTTGGTAGTAGTGACATTGACCCAGATTACTACTTCAGGCCAGGTTTGTTGACAACTTTACTTGTCTTTCTTACTCATTCGACATGATATCCAATTATTCACGTCGATTAGTTGCAAACAATAAGTGCTAGACCAACTTCTTGATTCAGATTTTGGACGGTCTCTTACTGCAGTTACAATTCTGCATACTTGTCCTAGTAAGCTCACAAGTAATGATTGATTCACTACATCTATGCTTGCATTGTCATATTTGTTGTCAATATTCTTTTAGGGTGGACCACCCTATTTCAAAATACTGGAACTGCATACATGAGTGAATAGTATTTCTCTGTGTGATCTCTTCCGTGGGCAACGAACACTTCATTGTATAGAAAGAAAGCGTCATTTCCACCTTTTACATAGACTACGAGCTTTTACATGGAATACAATCTGCCTACTTGCTTTGTGTCGCACTACCATCACTCTACCCTTGAAGCTAAACATTATGCCACTCATAATTCCTTAGTTTACTTGTTCAAATACGAATTTGGTATGATTCTAATGTTCCTACTTCAGTTTTGAAATGTGTGTCTGCCTGTTATAGAGACATAAGAGGTTTGTTTTTCTGTGTGTGGTCTGATCAGCACGGTTGGGGGGTGAACTTCGCATATGTAGGGGTTTATAGGGAGACATTCTTCGAGTTGAATCCGCAATGCATTCCATAGATAATCTGACTACTTTTTATGTTTTCATGAATCTCAGATACTGAACAGCATCATAATGATTATGAGCTTGCGCGCATGAAATGAATAAAGCAGAACAATGCCATGGGTGTCAAAGTTGGCATTAAGGCACTGAAATCAAGTCTGGATGCAATGCAATGCAAACACTCTCCACCTACAGATTCGTGCTCAGAATATGACCCTAACAGTTGATTCTGAGCTAGAGGGAGACCTAAGTCAATGTAGCTCCCTAGTGAAGGAGTTAGAGGTAGATGCCTATCTTATTCACCCATCAAGGTGCTTGCTCTAACTTTCCAAGGTTATATTGGTCACACAAATCTTGCAACTGATGCTTTGCATTGCTTCTACTTTGTTGCACTACCATTAGCTTAGTTTACACATCATGTATGTGAATACGCCCTGCCTATCCATTTTCAGTACAAATTCCATCTGTCGTCATACTATATTATCCATTCAAATGTTGTTCTTGTGTATCAGACGTTCAAAAGGAAGAGGGCGATTGCTGATCGTGGAGGAGCACGAGCAAAGTATTTGGAAAAGGTAGCGACACCTGATAAATCAAATAGCGCATTAGGTGTAGTTGCAATATCACCTGACCCACAAAACACGGCTCCAACTCTAGCAGACTCTAGCCCTACTATACTGGTCATCTTTGATGCCCCAACTCAGCAGACCCCAACTGCAGCAAACAGTATGATGATGCCAGTTGACATATATAGCACCAACTCTACGATGCAAAACCCCCATTCCATCAAAGAGTACACCAAATCCAGTTGCTAAATCCCTTTTTGAACGAGAGAGAGCCCCAATTGCAGCAAATAGGACCCCTGTTCCATTTCTTCCCAGTTTAGAAGACGAAGCATATATTGTTGTTAGGAACTTTGTGCGCATCTTTCCTTCATGGAAAGATTATACCGTAGACACAGGAAAATTTCCAGTCTTCCTCCGCAACTTAGCGTAAGTAATGTACTAATGTTATTCTTGGTAATTACTGCATATGTTTCGACTGACAGAAGACACAAGATTTCATTCTTTTAAATAGGCAAGGACCAAACTGGATTGTCAAGATGAGCAAGGGTTGGTTGTGCTTTTCAAGCACTCGTTGATGAAGTATCGTTCCTACCTGAGGCAAGCGCACTTCGATGGCAAGCCTCTAAATGAAATTTTTGTAAAGTCTCCGGTGCTACATTTATCAGACAGTGACTGGAATAATCTTGTTACACAATGGTCTCGTCTGCAACGTAAGGTACTGTCTATGATATCACATCACAATTTGAACTACATTTATGCATTTGCCTTAACGTCTCACTTGTACGAAAACTGTTTGCAGAAGAACATTCATTCTCAAGGGACCACAGAATCTCGAAACTATACTGCACACTACATTGCTCTTGTGAGTACCTCTTGCCCTGTATGACCATACTTACTTTCATAGCTGGTTGATTATGTAGCATCACTTCACATGTTAGCCTCGTTATCGTCCATTTGGTGGACATTATAAGATCTGTATGGACTCTTACATAAATTTAGAATCAACCCAATGCTTTTGAAGAGATTTAGCTATGCAGTCCTCTTGTAAGGACTGAACATCTTCTATCACTGTACTTACATTAACAGCTACTCCCTCAGTCCCATAATATAAGAACGTTTTGTACAGTACACCAGTGTTCAAAACACTCTTATATTATGGGAAGAGGGATTGGTCCATTGTGTAGCATTCTGCATCTTATCTCCCTCGCCCACCATTTACTAGATAATATCAGATCTATATTTAATCTTACCAAAAAGTTGAATACACAGACAATGCTAGTGCAGAAGTGTAGCCCCTTGCTCTTGTCAGTACATTTTGTCCTGTAACGCTTGTACTTCCAGGGATTGGTAGTTGATTATGTAGCATCAATCTGCATCTTATCTTCATTATCCTCTATCCCTTCCAGTATTATCATATCTATAATTACTCTCTACAAAATGTAGAGTACAGGCAATGCTTATGAAGAAGATTTTGTGCTGAAATTTTTAAGTTATCCTTCCCTTGACATGAAGAAGGGCATTATAAAGCCGATGTTAACTATTAATGTAAGTCAGTCCTTCTAAAGCTTTTATCCTCAAATGATGTTTAATTTGCTCATACTCCCTATCATTAACTGCTGTTTAGTTTGCTGTTTCTATCAAAATGCATGTTCGCAACAACCGTAAGTTCCAAGTTTTACTTTAAAACCAAATTCCTTATTCATACCATGCACATTACTCAATACTCCCTATATGTATGCTTGTTTTTGTGGATCTATAATCTAGTGTGGTGAAGCAGCCCACGTTTGCACCTTGTCGTCTCCTGTTTTATCTTACTAATGTGGCTGATGATATGAACAACATGCCATGCACATTAACCAAAATAGATACAATGATTGTCTTTTCCCTTCATCTATGCTTGTTATGTTGACATGGTAATCCAGTAGTGTGGTGAAGCTCCCCGCATTACGAACAATGCCAAATTATGCTATTGATATTTTGAACTTACTCTTTATTTTCTAATTTGAAATTGGATGGAATTGACAACACAGTTACCATCTTTGTTTATACAGGTGCAAAACCTGTCATCTCTCTGCTTGTTTCAGGTGATATGCTTGATGGCATGCACAAGTCTGCTGAAGGCTATCTGACAAACCCAATATATATTGCAGCAAAGAAGGCAAAACATCTTGAAGATAGCGAGACAACCCCTAAGTCTTGTCTTGATGCAGTGTTCAAGTTTCTTGAGACTAGCAGTCAGACAAGCTCACAGAATTTGCTGTCTGAATCAGTTCGACTTCTTCAGTCCCAAGTTCTAGCAGAAAGGCATTCTGCAACTCAACTTCGAATTGAAGTCCTATCTCTAAGAAAGATTGCGGAGAACACCAATGAGAACCTCATTGCTAAACAGCTACACCTGGAAGCTATGACCGACATGCTAGGCCGGTCTCACAACCTTCCTCAGCAGCTTGCGCAGCAGTTCCCATGCAATGCAAACCTTTCTTGAACTGTCTTGGAAGTGGTCTTGGTCCAGTATTATTTTGTTACTCTGCAATGGTGCCCAGTTTTTGTAATCTGCTTCTTCGTTGCGCTTTATGATCACTGGTGGCGAACTTCGATGCCCAGTGGATGTAATATACCATAAATCCTTTATTGTGTAGTGTAGGTTTATTCTAAGTTACTGTGCCGGAATTTCTTTATTATATAGAGTAGGTTTGTTCTTAATTCCTACTAGTTACTGCCATCATTCACTATCTGAAAAAAATCTGATGTAGTCCACCGGGCAGAAACATTCGCCTCTAACGGGCCTGCTTTTTAGCGGGCCACAATTGGTCCATCCTGCAACTTTCTTGGGCCTGAAAGGCCATTGGGGCCTTCACACTTTGCGCCAGACCCACAACTTACTCGGGCCTATATTCGGCCCAAAGTTTAGTTGGGCCTTTAGTGGACCCAGCGCTTAGTCGGGCCCATGTAGCTTTGGGCCATTAACAGCCTGGATATTCTGGTGGCCTGTTACGGCCCAGAAGAAACCATGGGCCTTTAATAGGCCGAAATGCATGTTGGCCTCAATTTTCACTAGTCATCGACGGGCCTTCAGCAGGCTGAAATGTAGACCGGGCCTTTTTTGGCCCAGTTATATGACGGGCCATTACGAGGCCGAAACATATCTCGGGCCTTAGTTGGCCCACTGATATCATGGGGCTTTAAGAGGCCGAAAGCTTAGTACATGCATCAACGGGCCGAATTATACGACGGGCCTTTAACAGGCCCAAAGTCACGTTGGGCTGAACTGTTGCCACGTTTATCACGAGCCGTTAGTACGCCGGATGTCGCGTCGGACCATATATGGCCCATGGGCAGCACAGGCCATTCCCAGGACGAAAGACACACCAGGCTGAAATGGGCCAATTTCTACATCAGGCCTTTAACAGGCCGAAATGTCACCGGGCCGTAACTGGGCCCAAATATTCGATGAACAATTAACGGGCTAGATCTGGCTTTAGGCCGTAAATGTGCCATGTTTAAACATGCTGTTATTGGGCTGGCCCACTAGTACCTGAGTAAGTACTATGGGCCTTTGACTGGGCCGAACTTTTTAACCTATATGGGCCTCTGTTGGGCCCTGCCACGTGTCGATGTATCATAGGCATGTCTCCTCCATTGGACGGACGACATCTGGCCCACCGAGGAGCAAACACGTGTTTCCTGCAGCCAATGATGATTTTACACGTGGAAAATCCCCATTGGTCTGGGCTGTTAACAGGTTATCTGATCCAAACCGGAACCCGATAGCTTAACGGCGGCCCATTACAGTGGATGCCATGTGTCGGTTACCCTTGAAGAAAGCACTTCCATGACGCGCCATTTATCGTCATGGAAGTGGACACTTCCGTGATGATAATTTTGGTAATGTCATGGAACACTTCTACGACAGTGATAATACCCAAGTGCAGGGAATCATCGTAGCAATTACCAATGGTGGAAGTGATAAGTATGGAGTGTCGAACCCACAAGGAGCTAAAGGTAAGATCAATATTCTCTCAAGTCCTATCTTCCACTGATACGACTCTACGTACACCGAACGTTTGCTTCCAACTAGAAATGAGAAATAAAACTATGTTGTGGGTATGAAGAGGATAACTTTGCATGATATCAGAGAGATAAAACATAAAAATAGGTGTTGTTATCATAAAGTTAGAATATATTACTAAATATTATAAATAGTGAGTGTGGAATAATGATGTGTCGGTGTGCGGAATTATCCTAGGCAATCATTAACAAGACCAGTAGTCGTCATTGCAATTTCATATGAGGGAGAGGCATAAGCTAACATACTTTCTCTTCTTGGATCATATGCACTTATGATTGGAACTCTAGCAAGCATCCGCAACTACTAAAGATCATTAAGGTAAAACCCAACCATAGCATTAACATATCAAGTCCCCTTTATCCCATACGCAACAACCCCCTTACTCGGGTTTATGCTTCTGTCACTCAAGCAACCCACTATAAGTGAATCATGAACGTATTACAACACCCTACAACGGGAATCCCTCACGCTTGCGCAACACGGAGGGCACAATAGGACAGCACCAAAATAAAACATACAACTCATACCAATCTAGATGATCAATCAACCCAAAGACAAAGGATATCTACTGAAAACATCATAGGATGGCAACACATCATTGGATCATAATATGTGGCACAAAGCACCATGTTCAAGTAGGGATTACAGCGGGGTGCGGGAGAGTGGACCGCGTAAAATAGATGAGGATGGTGATGATGACGGTGATGTTGATGAAGACGATCACCGCATCGATGATTCCCCTCCCGATGGCACTCCGGCGCCACCGAGAGAGAGGAGGAGAGGTTCTCCCCCTTGTGCTTCCTCCTCCATGGCCTCCCCCTGGATGGGGAGAGGTTCTCCCTCTAGTCCTTGGCCTTCATGGCGATGATGACCCCTTCGGGATCCTCCTCCATGGCCTCCGGTGATGATGGCCCCCTCCGGCAGGGTGCCAGAGAGGGCCTAGATTGATTTCTCGTGGCTACAGAGGCTTGCGGCGGAGGAACTTCCAATCTAGGTTATTTTCTGGAGGTTTGGGTATTTATAGGAGAGGTTGGCGTCAAGAACAAGTCAGGGGGCCCCACGGGAAGTCCACGGGGCACAGGGGCGTGCCCTCCACCCTCATGGGGCCCACGGGCCTCCCCTCCGGTAACTCTTCGTTCCAGAATTTTTTATATTTTCCAAAAAAAATTCCGTTGATTTTCATCGCATTCCGAGAACTTTTATTTCTTCACAAAAACAACACCACGGTAGTTCTCCTGAAAACAGCGTTAGTCTGGGTTAGTTCTAATCAAATCATACCAAAATCATATAAAACTATTGTAAACATGGCATGAATACTTCATAAATTATAGATACGTTGGAGACGTATCAGACAGCACAGGCATGACTATCTTGATCCTGTCATAAAATCATCATGGATGTACATCCATCACAAAAACGCGACCTACTGTGACAAACACGTATCATCACGGAAGTGTATTTTTTTGTAGTGTACGTCCATGGCTCATGCTCATGTATTGCGTGGAAGTTGAAAAAGTTTGCGAACATCAAAAGTATGAAACAATTGCTTGGCTTGTCATCGGGGTTGTGCATGATTTGAATATTTTGTGTGATGAAGATGGAGCATAGCCAGACTATATGATTTTGTAGGGATAAGCTTTCTTTGGCCATGTTATTTTGAGAAGACATAATTGCCTTGTTAGTATGCTTGAAGTATTATTGTTTTTATGTCAATGTTAAAATTTTTGTTTTGAATCTTATGGATCTGACACAATAAAGAAACATTACATGGATAAATATGTTAGGTAGCATTCCACATAAAAAATTCTATTTTTATCATTTACTTACTCAAGGATGAGCAGGAATTAAGCTTGGGGATGCTTGATACGTCTCCAACGTATCTATAATTTTTTTGTTCCATGCTATTATATTATCTGTTTTGAATGTTTTATATGCATTAGTATGCTATTTTACATTATTTTTGGGACTAACCTATTAACCTAGAACCCAGTGCCAGTTTCTGTTTTTTCCTTGTTTTTGAGTTTCGCAGAAAAGGAATACCAAACGGAGTCCAAACGGAATAAAACTTTCACGATGATTTTTCTTGGACCAGAAGACACCCCGGAGACTTGGAGTTCAAGTCAAAAGAGCCACGAGGCGGCGACAAGGGGGGAGGGCGCACCCGGGGGTAGGCTGCGCCCCCTACCTTATGGGCCCCTCGGTGACCCCCCGACCTAGATCTTCCTCCTATATATTCGCATATATTCCCAAACCACCAGAAGTACCCACGAAAACACTTTTCCACCGCCGCAACCTTCTATTCCCGTGAGATCCCATCTTGGGGCCTTTTACGACATCCTGCCGGAGGGGGATTCGATCATGGAGGGCATCTACATCAACCGTATTGCCCTTCCGATGAAGCATGAGTAGTTTACCACAGACCTATGGGTCCATAGCTAGTAGCTAGATGGCTTCTTCTCTCTCTTTAATTCTCAATACCATGTTCTCCTCGATGTTCTTAGAGATTTATCCGATGTAATCTTCTTTTGTGGTGTGCTTGTCGAGATCCGGTGAATTGTGGATTTATGATCAACTTATCTATGAATATCATTTGAATCTTCTGTGAATTCTTTTATGCATGATTTGTTATCTTTGTAATTCTCTTCGAACTATTGGTTTGGTTTGGCCAACTATATTGGTTTTTCTTGCAATGGGAGAAGTTCTTAGCTTTGGGTTCAATCTTGTGGTGTCCTCACCCAGTGACAAAGTAGGGGCAGAGAGGCACGTATTGTATTGTTGCCATCAAGGATAAAAATTGGGTTTACATTATATAGCTTGAGTTTTGTTGGGATCTACGATAGGGTGCGTCGACTACAAATTAAAATTTCCTACGTGCAGAACAACCAAGAACATGCTACGGGAGATGGATCACTGTTCGTTACCACTAGACGAGCAGTGACGTGCAGCGAAAGAAGAGTTGGGGCAGCGCGTCCGCGTGGATCGTCTCCTCCTTGTCCGATCTCCCTCGAACAGCCGGTCGTCGATTCCCACGTACAGGTTCGCTGGAGCGGCGCAAGTGCACCGCCTCTAATGGTATTCTCGCATGCAGGAGGGACATCGTGCGGCAGACTGCTAGGTCCGATCACACAGTCGGCAGTGAGTGGAGGTGGCTATTCGCAACACATGCAAACCCTAGTGACAACGCCGAAGCGATCAATCGCATTAGTGTGCCGCTCCCCACTTTATAGAGGCATCCGTCGCGGGCTCAACACTTGGGCCTCGCATGGATCCTAAAGCCCAAAGTCTGTTAGGCCTTAATCTGAGTCCGAGTAGATCACTTCTGACTCGTGGAGTCGGACCTGGTGAGGGAGTCTTGGACTAAGGGGTCCTCGGGCGTCCGGCCTGCTATCCATGGGCCGGACTGATGGGCTGTGAAGACCGAAGACCATACTCGTGTCCGGATTGGACTTTCCTTGGCGTGGAAGGTAAGCTAGGCGACCAGCTGTGAAGATTCCTTCTTATGTAACCGACTCCATGTAACCCTAGATGTCCCCGGCGTCTATATAAACCGAAGGGCATAGTCCGGATAGGACACATTCATTACCATATATTCATAGCCTAGGCTTTTAGGGTTTAGCCATTACGATCTCGTGGTAGATCAACTCTTGTAACACTCATATTCATCAAGATCAATCAAGCAGGAAGTAGGGTATTACCTCCATAGAGAGGGCCCGAACCTGGGTAAACATCATGTCCCCCGTCTCCTGTTACCATCGATCCTAGATGCATAGTTCGGGACCCCCTACACGAGATCCGCCGGTTTTGACACCGACATTGGTGCTTTCATTGTGGCTCGCAGATTCTGCGGCGTTGGAGCCGCTCACAGATTCCGCTGCGTACAACATCTGCATCAACGGAACCCCGGACTCTTCTCCGGTGTCGAGTTCCGAACCCTGCGAGCCCGCGGATACCGAACTCAATCGGTTATCGATCTTCAAGTTCAGCGCCGCAGATGTCTTCCAACACTCTCCCATGGGCGACCTACTAAACTCATTAAAAAACCTATCCCTGGCAGATGGCTCATCGCCGAACTATGTTCGGTTCGAACTTACGGCAGATGATGGAGAAATTTGCTCCCCACCCGCCACCCACTTTATAGCCACAGTCGAGGACCCAACCAACACGCCTGACCCTTGCTCCGAAGACATCGCCGGTATGGACGATGATGAGGGGCAGGGCCAGAGCCTTCTACCCGCTAGACACGGGATGGCCACTTCCTGGTATGACGTGTGTATGATAGGCACACCGACGACGCTCTCGACGATGACAAGGAGGATCCAGTCGAGAATAAATCTCCTGGTACACAGTCTGAAAACCGGCGCCCATGGCGCCGCTCCATGCCACATCGCCCAAGAGAAAACACTGCTAGCACCAGAAAAGATAACACTCCGGACAATGAAGACCCTGTTGAGGTAGAGTCCGAACAGGAGGAACAGGAAAGCGGGCAAGACAGCCCTGATGAACAGGCCACATATGGAGACTCGGAGGACAGCAATTATCTCCCACCCTCCGAGGAAGAGGAGATCCTCGACAACAAGGATTTTATCGTGCCTAAGGAACCTCTCGAGCAGGAGCGTTTCAAACGCCGGCTTATAGCCACTGCAAGGAGCCTAAGGAAGAAGCAGCTGCAACTTCAAGCAAGCCAAGATTTGCTCAATGATAGATGGACCGAGGTCTTGGCCGCCGAAGAATACGGCCTTAGTAGCCCAAACAAAAGCCACCCAAAGGGTAGGTGGCTCCCTCAATACGATGGCAGGGCGCTGGAGCCCACACCACCATCGAATAATACGGCGGGACGACCATAGTTCGGTCCAGACAAAGAAGCAGCCCAAACAGAGCAACATACCAACCCATCCGGCCGTCAAATCAAGAGCAAAACAGCTGAAGGGAACACTCGCGACATCAACCAAGACCCGGAGGATAGAGAAGGGCGCACAAGATCAATGTACAGATCACAGAGATACACCCGGACCGACTATGATGGTCACCCATTCGGACACTACAGAGCGGACCACGCCCGGTCCGAACTCCGTAAGCGGAGTCCGCCGGAGGTGCTTCACAGTGTGGCCCAACATAGAGGAGCCGCACAACCTCTCTGCTTCACCGACGAGGTAATGGAGCATGAATTCCTAGACGGGTTCAAACCAATTAACATCGAATCATACGACGGAACAACAGATCCCGCGGTATGGATTGAGGATTACCTCCTCCATATTCACATGGCTCGCGGAGACGACCTTCATGCCATTAAATACATACCTCTCAAGCTTAAGGGGCCAGCACGCTACTGGCTAAACAGTTTACCAGAAAATTCTATTGGTAGCTGGGAAGACTTGGAAGACGCCTTTCGGGACAACTTCCAAGGAACATATGTCCGGCCTCTAGATGCCGATGACTTAAGTCATATTGTCCAGAAGCTCGTCGAGTCAGTCAGGGAGCTCTGGACTAGGTTCTTAGTCAAAAAGAACCAAATTCTCAACTGTCCGGACGCAGAAGCCCTCGCAGCCTTCAAACACGGCGTCCGGGATGAATGGCTAGCGCGTCACCTCGGCCAGGAAGGACCCAAGTCCATGACAGCCCTTACCGCTCTAATGACTCGCTTTTGTGCGGGAGAAGACAACTGGCTCGCTCGTAAAAGCAACAACGCCAGTGACCCGGGCACTTTTGAAATTCGAGACGGCAATGGTAAGCCACGACAAACCAAACACAATAGTTGCAGTAATACATGCAACACATCGGTGAATGCTGGATTTCACAATCCGAAGCCCGGTCAACGGAAGAAGCCACTAAAGGCAAACCAGGATGGACCATCCACCCTTGACAGGATATTGGACCGACCTTGTTAGATTCATGGTCACCCTGATAGGCCAGCTAATCATACCAACAGAAACTGTTGGGTCATCAAGCAGGCAGGCAAGCTCAACGCCGATCACAAGGGGAGGAGGCCACCAGGCGATAGAGACGACGGATCGGCTCGCCAGCCGAACACCAGGGGCCACAAACACTTTCCCTCCAAAGTTCGACCACTCCCAGAACGGAAATAGCAGTTCAGCTTCCGCCGCCTACCCACTGTACTGGCAAAGTTCACACCACGCGTACATCACTATGCACTCAAGATACCATGGGCATCGGCGGAAGCACAATATGGACAACCCTGCAAGAAGCCCCGTAACGTTCTTATCCGTCTTTCTTATTTTTTCTGTATCATTTCTTAAAAACAGGTGACCATCAGGACAACATCTACATCGGACTCTCTCGAAGTTCGGATCCGCATACTCACCTACGGGGCCACTCCCGTTAAGGATCCCCCCCAGGACAGGCAGCGCAGACATGCGACAGGAGGTCCAAAATAAGCTTTTGTAGACCACACTCGTTATTTTGAGCCTGTACCATGCCCTTCTCCTCTGTTCCCAACCCCGATCATGTCAAATAGCTGGGTTGTGGTTTTTACTCTTTATATATTTTTATCATTGGCATATTGCTCCGCTCCCAGTAAACTTTATCCAAATTAATCTTTCATGCTCTTTCTATAATGAGTCCGGCCGTAACGGCTGCCTTACAAGACGCACCTCGGCATAACTTGCCAGGGGCCCGGTATGGGAACAAACGAGTCGCTAGTAAAAGTCCGAACAACTCTATAGCGTACTTCGGCGTTGCAAGTTTGGCCTTATATGCATCATCTCCGAATCATTGTCTTTGGTCAATAGTTGGGTTGCCCGGCTCCTGTGCTTGCTACCCTACGTTCCGCTCTATCGGCTAGGGTAGTAAAGGGAGTACTACTGCGATTGTGCCTTGGCCTAGACCGGATGAGCACCTCAGTAGAGAAAGCCGAAAACTGACTGTCATGATGCGGCGAGAGCTGGTCAACCACTTGACGACTTATTCGAATCTTTAGTGATTCTCCGTGTCACACGAGGGATCTTTTTTATATCAACATATGTAAGGTACTATGCGCCGTATACATACCAGGGGCTATGTCGTAGCCCCACCATAAAATTCCTATGGCTAAGTGAAAGTGTTAACGCCCTATAGTCCGGTTGCCTGCTTCGCCGCATTATCACCTCCTTTATGGACCAAGACGTTGGATAAAGAGTGATTAAATGCTTTTCTGAACACCCCCGTACTTCCTATGAGGGGGCTGAAGCCGACGACTGGAAAACTATCAGATTATACTAAAACGGCCACAGAGGAGGAATTCAAGCTTTTGAGCAAAATATCAATAGATTAACTATAAAGTTGTATGTTACATCATTATATAAATCACTCGAACATTATATCTTTTGAGCATTGACCCTCTATCAAGCGGGCGACATCTTAGACGTCTTCAAAATAGTGCTCCGACTCATTACGGTCCTGGCCCTTGGGTGGACTCCTCGCCGCAACATCAATGGCCTTCATCTTTCCCCAAAATGTTTTGACTCGGGCAAAGGCCATCCGTGCACCCTCAATGCACGCCGACCGCTTCACAGCGTAGATATGGGACACCGCGTCAACAAGCCGCCGCACCAGGCCAAAATAACTACTCGGAAGAGGCTCACTTGGCCACAACTGGATTATGACGTTCTTCATGGCGTCGCCAGATATCCTATGAAGCTCGGCCCACTGGGACATCTGTTCATTGAGCAACAGAGGGCGCTTCGACGCGCCGAATTGTGACCAGAAAAGCTTCTCCGTTGCATACCCCTCTTGTGCGTGGTAAAATTGCGCCGCATCGGAAGAACTCTTCGGCAAGTCCAAAAATTCAGCCGGAGAACTCCAGACCTGGTTTAGCTAAGCATAGTCCGGATCGCCAAACTTGGTCTGAAGCAAAAAGGGCTTCCCGGCCGCTATCTCCTTAGCCTGCCGAATCTCTTCACGAGCTGCCCTAGATTCAGATCGAGCTTCACTCGCCTCTCGTACGGCCTTATCAAGCTCAGCCATTTTGGCTTTATTCTCCTTCTCAAGGAATTCAAATCGGCTGGCAGTATTCTTCAATTCAAGCGCCAGTGCGGATATTTTCTCCTCACTTTGGCGCCGAGCTGCTTGTTTGGCTCTTAAATCAGCCGATGCCTTCTCGACAGCCGCATCACTACGCTGGGCCCGCTCCTTGGCCCGGGCTAGCTCCACCCGAAGAGCTTCAACAGCGCCAGCACCATCTGCAATTAGGCACATTTCATATAAACCCTTTTCGGCATCAGGCCTACATTACAAGCACATTGGTGTAAGGAATGCTCGACATATATACCTTGCGAGTCGTCAAGACGCCTGTTGATCAATGCAATGTCATCTTCCACAATATCCAGCTTTCGCTGCAGTTCGGCCACTTCCGTATTTCGAGTAGCCACAGGAGGGGAGGCAACCTATATTCCAAGTTAAATCAAGGTTAGCAACTGAGCATATCTTTTTGATCCTCCGATCGCTTCCGTCGGAAGGCAATCCAAGTCTCAGGGGCTACTTGATATACAACAGGTGCATTCTGTCAATATTATTGGCAAAACTACATCACAAACCTCAAAACCCCTTAGGAGGCTGATGTCTACACACGACCTTCTTCTTGTAGACGTTGTTGGTTTGTAGGACAGTAGCAAATTTCCCTCAAGTGGATGACCTAAGGTTTATCAATCCGTGGGAGGCGTAGGATGAAGATGGTCTCTCTCAAACAACCCTCCAACCAAATAACAAAGAGTCTCTTGTATCCCCAACACACCCAATACAATGGTAAATTGTATAGGTGCACTAGTTCGGCGAAGAGATGGTGATACAAGTGCAATATAGATGGTAGATATAGGTTTTTGTAATCTGAAAATATAAAAACAGCAAGGTAACAAGTGGTAAAAGTGAGCGTAAATGGTATTGCAATGCTAGGAAAAAGGCCTAGGGTTCATACTTTCACTCGTGCAAGTTCTCTCAACAATAATAACATAATTGGATCATATAACTATCCCTCAACAGGCAACAAAGAGTCACTCCAAAGTCACTAATAGCGGAGAACAAACGAAGAGATTATGGTAGGGTACGAAACCACCTCAAAGTTATCCTTTCTGATCGATCTATTCAAGTGTCCGTAGTAAAATAACACGAAGCTATTCTTTCCGTTCAATCTATCATGGAGTTCATACTAGAATAACACCTTAAGACACAAATCAACCAAAACCCTAATGTCACCTAGATACTCCAATGTCACCTCAAGTATCCGTGGGAATGATTATATGATATGCATCACACAATCTCAGATTCATCTATTCAAAGCAAAAAAAAGTACTTCAAAGAGTGCCCGAAAGTTTCTACCGGAGAGTCAAGACGAAAACGTGTGCCAACCCCTATGCATAGATTGCCAAGGTCACGGAACCCGCAAGTTGATCACCAAAACATACATCAAGTAGATCACGTGAATATCCCATTGTCACCACAGATAAGCACATGCAAGACATACATCAAGTGTTCTCAAATCCTTAAAGACTCAATCCGATAAGATCACTTCAAAGGGAAAACTCAATCCATTACAAGAGAGTAGAGGGGGAGAAACATCATAAGATCCAACTATAATAGCAAAGCTCGCGATACATTAAGATCGTATCACCTCAAGAACACGAGAGAGAGATCAAACACATAGCTACTGGTACATACCCTCAGCCCCGAGGGTGAACTACTCCCTCCTCGTCATGAAGAGCGCCGGGATGATGAAGATGGCCACCGGTGAGGGATCCCCCTCCGGAAGGGTGCCGGAACAGGGTCCCGATTGGCTTTTGGTGGCTACAGAGGCTTGCGGCGGCGGAACTCCCGATCTATTCTGTTCCCCGATGGTTTTAGGGTATATGGAGATATATAGGCGAAAGAAGTCGGTTAGGGGAGCCACAAGGGGCCCACGAGGGTGGAGGGCGCGCCCAGGGGGGTGGGCGCCCCCCCTGCCTCGTGCCTTCCTCGTTGCTTCCCTTACATATACTCCTAGTCTTCTGGATTGCTTCCGTTCCAAAAATAACTCTCCCGAAGGTTTCATTCCGTTTGGACTCCGTTTGATATTCCTTTTCTGCGAAACACTGAAACAAGGGAAAAAACATAAACTAGCACTGGGCTCTGGGTTAATAGGTTAGTCCCAAAAATAATATAAAAGTGTATAATAAAGCCCATAAACATCCAAAACAGATAATATAATAGCATGGAAAAATAAAAAATTATAGATACGTTGGAGACGTATCAGAGGCTCGTGAAGGCCTCGTCCAACTCGCTCTTCGCGAATAGAACCTTGTCGACCACCGTAACCATCAAGGCACGGTGTTCCTCCGAAATGGCCGCTTATCGCAGCATATCCGTTAGTATTTCCGGCGCTTCTGGGTCTTCGGAGGCCGCTGCCGGAGTACGGTATTCCTTTGAAGGAATCCTCCCACTCGCCCCCGGGATCGTCTCCGGCTCTAGACCGGATGGGCGGGGCCGCCATGCTTGATTCCCAAACCCTGAGTGACAGAGACACCACCGTCGGGCAATGCCCTCTTCGTTTCCTTCACTGCTTGTCGACTAGGAGGAGCCCCCCGGGACGATACCTCAGAATCATCCGCCCTGTCGGGCGAGGGGGCCGGAGAAGGTGTGTCACTCTCCATCATCTCTGGAAGAAGGTCTCCCAAGGAGGAGGACGATTGGGAAACCTCAGGCGTTAACCTGCGAGGACATACGTATGACGGAGGATTACTTCAGTAATAAGAAAGGAAGGAGGTATGGTTTAAGTACCCTGCTGCACTTACGGTTTTGCCAGAGGTTTATCCTCATCATAAAGCTCCACGTCAACATCGCTTGCCCGGCCCAAGCCACCCGTCGATGGCATTTTCCCTTTCTTGGAAGGTTTCCCCTCCTGACCTTCAGAAGCGGCCCTTTTCTTGCCATGGAAGGCCTCCTCTGCACCTTTGCCCTTGGGAAAGAGGGTTTCGGTTTCCCGAACACAACGTCAGATTTATCCTTGGGACAGAGACCACCTCCGGCCTCCCTGTTCTCGCCCTCCTCCGTAGACACCTGGTACGGTGTCAGAGTCAGCATCCTCGTTAGTAGGGCGTTCGCAGAGTCTTCGGGAAGGGGCGCCGGACACCAGATCAACACCACTTTCTTTATCCAGTCCTGTGCAGGGACGGATTGTTCAATATCTTACCAAGGGATACTCGAATGAAGGGTGTGCGGAGATCGAATACTTACCGCGGTGTCCGGATGATTGCAGTCGAGGCCAACATCTTCGATGGTGTCCGGCCATTGCTCTCGTTCCCCGAAATATAATTTCCACATTCCCTCGTGCGTAGTGCCGAGGAAGTGCTGAAGAGTCCGCCGTACTTCGGGATTAAACTCCCACATATGGAGAGGCCGCCGCTGACATGGTAGGGTCCGGCGGACTAGCATTACTTGAACGACGTTCACAAGACCGATGCCCCTCTCGGTAAGGCTTCAGACGCGACCTTGCAGTGTCTGCACTTCATTGACGGATCCTCAGTCCAGTCCCTTATTGATCCATGAAGCAAGATGAATTGGAGGGCCGGGTCAGAACGTAGGCGTAGCCGCCCACTTGGAGCCCCGTGGCTCATTGATATAAAACCACCCCTGCTGCCATAGGTTGGAAGACTTGGCGAAAGATCCTTCAAACCGAACCCCGCTGGCAAGCTTGCCTATTGCGACGCTGCCGTACTCTGCCTGCTCCTCCTCTGTCACCTGCGGCCTCACGTCAAAGGTCTTGAGCCACAAACCAAACTGCGGAGGAGTCCGGAGGAAGGCCTCACATGTGACGATAAATGTCGAGATGTGGAGAATAGAGTCCGGGGCCAGATCGTGAAAGTCTAGCCCATAGTAAAACATGAGCCCCCGGACGAAGGGGTTAAGCGCGAACCCCAACCCATGGAGGAAGTGGGACACAAACACTACCCTCTCGCCGGATTTGGGGGTAGGAACGACCTGCCCCTGTGCAGGAAGCCGATGGAAGATTTCTAGGGTCAGATACCTCGCTGCGCAGAGCTTCGCAATATCCTCCTCTGTGACAGAAGAAGCCACCCACTGGCCTGGACAGCAGGATCTGGACATGATTGGGGCTGGTGGCGATGGGAACCCGAGGGTTGGAACTTGGGGTGGCTAGGGTTGAGGAAGAAGCAAGCGCAAAGGAAGAAGACGAGTCTGGGACCCTATATAAAGACCCCAAGTACTAAGCGTATCCACCTGGGTCTCGAAACTTACCAATCTCTGAGAGTTTTTCTCGGGGAACGGTTGGGTTACCCACGCCTGCATTAATGAGAATCCCATGAAAAAGGGAACACGATCTCTGCCTTGGCATGACAAGCCAGTAAAACCGCGTGCCAAGATGTGGGGCGACGCGCCAGCCAACGGTTGGAAATAGTGACCGGGCAGGCGTGATGTCATAAACAGTTACCAATAAATTAGGCTCGTATATTTTCTGCAACTATACATATGGGTCCGGATATATCTACTACATCCAATGACTATCTTGGAGTTCGGAGAATGGGGAACCCGCCTTGCAATGCCGAAGACAATCTGCGCGCCAGACTCCTTGTCATTGAAGCCAGGTTCAGGGGCTACTAAGGGAGTCCTGGACTAAGGGGTCCTCGGGCGTCCGGCCTGCTATCCATGGGCCGGACTGATGGGCTGTGAAGACCGAAGACCATACTCGTGTCCGGATTGGACTTTCCTTGGCGTGGAAGGCAAGCTAGGCGACCAGCTGTGAAGGTTCCTTCTTCTGTAACCGACTCCACGTAACCCTAGATCTCTCCGGTGTCTATATAAACCGGAGGGCATAGTCCGGATAGGACACATTCATTACCATATATTCATAGGCTAGGCTTTTAGGGTTTAGCCATTACGATCTCGTGGTAGATCAACTCTTGTAACACTAATATTCATCAAGATCAATCAAGCAGGAAGTAGGGTATTACCTCCATAGAGAGGGCCCGAACCTGGGTAAACATCGTGTCCCCCGTCTCCTGTTACCATCGATCCTAGACGCACAGTTCGGGACCCCCCTACCCGAGATCCGCCGGTTTTAACACCGACATCGGGCGTCACAGGTTCCTTCCCTTAAGCGCGCGACCCCTTAGGTTCAAGTCGGCTTGGTCGTAGCTCGGATCACCTCCGACCTGCACGGTTGGTAGCGGCCTCTAGCAAGGTGTGCCAACCACCAAGTAGACTATGAAGCTGGTTAGGCGAACCTGTACAACATGTCACACTTCTGTTCCCTTTGCCACACGATATATGTTGTCGGGCTCAAGGCGAGTGTGTCATCCTTGTGCTAGACCGACCTCTTTCTTGTTCCAGTGATGCCGACCACAAACCAGATTGTCTCATAATCCCTGTCGCATGGCCATGCTTATCCTGGTCGGGTCACACGAGGGGCCCAGAGTATATCTCTCCTTATCGGAGGGGCAAATCCCATCTTGCTCGACCATGTCTCGCAGCATGGGTCTGGACAAGCCTGAAACCTACCTTTGTAACTACCCAGTCACGGAGTAGCATTTAGTTGGCCCAAAGCAACTCTGTCACCATCCCGAGTACATGTGCCAGCTCAGGTCAATGTATGTTGTACTAGAGACTCAGAGATGACATATCGCAGCGTCTCATAGTTGGGTCTGTCCGACTCGGACCTTATCTCGACTCGGATCCGACTACGCCGAATTCGACCAAATCCTTCCAAGTCCATATTATCCGGTTAGCATCCAATGCCCCATGGCTAGTGAGACCAAGCCATCGACCATGTCATATGCTAGTCTAGTTGGCTGCGCGTCCACACAGCCCTTTCGACTAGGGACCTTTTAGGACAGTCATCATACAATGCGTAGTCCCACAAACAAGTCACGTACTTGTTGACACACATCATTGATAATGTCCAAGGACTATCTTTATTCATAAACACATAGGAAATATCATCATACATGATTGCTCTAGGGCATATCTCCAACAAGTTTATTCCTCTACATCATGTCATCTTACTTAAAGCATTACTCTGTTCTTCATGAACTTAATACTCTAGATGCAGGTAGGAGTCGGTCGATGTGTCGAGTAATGATAGTAGATGCAGGCAGGAGTCAGTCTACTTGACACGGACATGATGCCTATATTACATAATCATTGCCTTGGATATCGTCATAACTTTGCATTTTTCAATCAATTGCTCGACAGTAATTTGTTCACCCACCGTATTATTTGCTATCATGAGAGAAGCCTCTAGTGCAACCTATGGCCCTCGGGTCTATTTTCCATCATATAAGTTTCTGATCTACTATTTTTAGATCTTTTATTTTCAGATCTATAAACCAAAAAACCCAGAAATATTTTCTTTATCTTTTGTTTAGTCTTATCTATGTCTATTAGATCTCACGTTTGCAAGTGACCATGAAGGGATTGACAACCCTTTATTGCGTTGGGTGCAAGTGTTTGATTGTTTGTGTAGGTAATGGTGGTTCGTGCGTTCTTCTCCTGCATGATTGATACCTTGGTTCTCTAACTGAGGGAAATACTTATCTCTACTTTGCCGCATCACCCTTTCCTCTTCAAGGGAAAAACCAACGCAAGCTCAAGAAGTAGCAGAGCTCTATAGCGTTTCTAATATTATATGTGATGACATATTGCTGATTGGAAACAATATAGAACTTTTGGAGATGTGAAGGAATATTTGAACAAGAGTTTTTCAATGGAGGACCTAGGAGAAGCTGCTTTCATATTAGGCATCAAGATCTATAGAGATAGATCAAGACGCTTAATAGGACTTTCACAAAGCACATACCTTGATAAGCTTTTGAAGAAGTTCAAAATGGATCAGTCAAAGAAGGGGTTCTTTCCTGTTTTGCAAGGTGTGAAGTTGAGTCAGACCCAATGCCCAGCGACTACAGAGGATAAAGAAAAGATGAGTATCATCCCCTATGCTACTGCCATAGGCTCTATCATGTATGCGATGTTGTGCACAAGGCCGGATGTCAGCCTTGCCATAAGTATGGCCGGAAGGTTTCAAAGTAAATCAGGAATGGATCACTGGACAGCGGTGAAGAATATCCTTAAGTACCTAAAAGGGCTAATGAAATGTTTCTCATTTATGGAGGTGATCAAGAGCTCGTCATAAAGGGTTACGTCGATGCAAGCTTTGACACTGATCCAGATGACTCTAAGTCTCAAACCGGATACGTATATATTCTAAATGGGGGAGCGGTAAGCTGGTGCAGTTCCAAGCAAAGCATGGTAGCTAAGGAAGCAGCGAAGGAAGGTGTCTGGATGAAGCAGTTCATGACAGATCTTGGAGTTGTGCCCAGTGTACTGAACCCAATGACTCTGTTATGTGACAACACTAGTGCCATTACTCTAGGCAAGGAACCAAGGTTTCACAAGAGGACCAGACACATAAAGCGACGCTTCAACTCCATCAGTGATGCAGTCAAGGAGGAGGACATAAACATTTGAAAAGTACATACGGATCTGAATGTTGCAGATCTGTTGACTAAACCTCTTCCACGGGAAAAACATGATCAACACCAGAACTCTATGGGTGTTAGATTCATTACCATGTAATACTAGATTATTGACTCTAGTGCAAGTGGGAGACTGTTGGAAATATGCCCTAGAGGCAATAATAAAGTGGTTATTATTATATTTCACTACTGCAGGATGGTCCAAATGCGACACTGTGATCAGAGACCCTTCGACGAAACTGTGTGCGATGCCATAATCGCAAACGATGTTGTAAAAAACCCGTCAAAAAAGGTGCAAAACATTTGCGATGACAGATGCATCAAACACGGTTTAGAATTTAGTTGCATGTGCGATGCAGGGCATACGGTTCAGCTCAATGATCTCTTTGTGATGAGGAGGCACAAAAGAAACGGGCAGCCAGATGAAGGCGTGTGCGATATACAACATACGGTTCACTGGGATGAACTATGTGTGATTAGGCAACACAATGGAAACGGTTCAACTGAACACGATGTGTGTGATATGCGGCAAACAGGTCCGTAATCGGAAATGTGTGCGAAGACCAATAATAACACAGACGATTGCTGCTAATAAGCCGTGTGAATTGCTCTGTCTACAGTAGAATAACATGTAATATATAACTGAAATAAACATCCAATTACATAAGTGACTATATAGATCATTCACACACACCTCAATAAACAATTGCATGCATTCTAAAGTAGGAGAAACGATCGTCTAGTCATCTACTTCTTGTGACGCTCCTGCCACTGATATGTGGCTCGATCCCTCGTCCGGGTCAGGAAGAAGACAGTTCCTCATGTCAACAATCCACATGTACATCTCATAGCTTGTGTACCCGTCCATGGCTGCGTATTTGGCATGTTGTTCATCCAGTCTCTTATGCCACACACTGTGCCAGGCGTTCTTGTCCTTATTGCTCTCTTGCTTCATCTTCGCGTAGTAGGGGTCAATGATGGCCGAGGCGAGGTCAACCAGGGAGTTCTGTTTGCTTTTGTCGGTGCCCCATACCTTGAAGTGGTGCTGGATGTTGACAAGATTCGGGCATTTCAAGTACGAAACCTTGAGCGCTTTTAGATCATTGGTGGTGTCCACCGTAACGAAACTGTAGTCGGAGCTCTTGATAAACCTAGAGAAATGTTCACAAGGCCTTGTGGCAAGGTGGAAGTGGTAGACGAGGACGTCATGTCGCACGCACAACTGGGCGACGACAACCTTCTGATCGTGCCCGGCATGACCGATGGTGTACTCGAGGTCAAAGCCGACCACTCGGTACTTGTCCTCAGCAAGGAACTGCTCCATAGTTTGGATGGAGCTCTCCATCGAGACTGGATCATTTGTGTACACCACCGAGAGGGCCTTCCCCGTCATGTGGGCGTCCACTACATGATGCGTGGTGAACTGCCCGCCGTTTGTCGTCGTCGGCCGCTGGGAGCGCCATTGGAACCGCTGGATGTCCTCTCTGTATGTGTCCTCGTGGGTGTGCTTATTGTGACGTGTGAGACGAGAGATGAAGGTAAATGGCCGCAGGAATAAAAGGGGGCTGGGCGGCATGGATTCTCGGCGCGTCCGCATGGCAGTTTTTGCAGCGGGTAACTGCATCGTCGTGTCGCGCCCGGTGAAACCGCTTGCACACGAACGTGCGTGATCGTGCGCCGGCCCAAAACACTGGCAGCACGCATGGAGGGACGAGGGCAGAGCACCCGGAGGGACGCGAGAGCAGAGCGCGCGCGGCCGGACGCGAGCAGAGCGCGCTGCGGCCGCCTGAACCGCAAGCAACCACACGCATGGAGCAGTTGAACACGCAGCAAATGGTCGCCTACAAGCCGGCCAACAGTTGCCTCGCTGCGTAGAGAGCGGCCATGTGGTACCACCTCCATCTAGTCTATAGTCTCCTATATATTCCATGCCATACTTTGCCCTCAAATTTAACCAACAAAATGGTAATGCATGTTTTAAAAATTATATAATTGGAAACTATGTTCAAATACAAATCCAACTATATAATCTTTGGCGACATGCATTCGCATTTTATTAGTTAAATCATACTTATAAACCAGGACGGTGGTATAGTAGGTAATTAAATCGCAAACGTTTTTTTATTAACCATATGTGTACGTGGCCTTTCATCCTCCTCTCGCACGTCTTGTCACCCTGCTGCCGCAGACGGCTTACAGCGCAAGCTTGCGCAGCGCGCGGGGGCGTTCTTTTTGCCTAACGGTGGCGCCAATGAATCGTCGGTGAGCCCGTTCCCGCGCAACCTCGCAGGTTCCCGCGCAAGCTTCCCGCCCGACTCGGTGAAATCCCCCAAAATCCCAATGCTTACCGGCATGCTATAAAAACCCTCACGGCCGGTGAGTCCTGCGTCGCATTTTCCCCTCCATCCCTGTAGCTTATCTTGTCTGCTTCTCCCATATTCACCAATGGCACCGGTCCGTCATCGTCGCTCAGCCACTCCGCCGTCATCAGAGGACAGCTCCAGCTGGGAGGCTACACCACGGCGGCGGCGCAGTCCCCGGCGTAGTGTAGTGCACGTGGCGTCCCTGTTGGGTGTGCACGGAACACCCACCACACGCTCCGCCGCCGGTGCCGGTCGGCAGCTGTTGCCGGCCGCCGTTGCCGCGACACCACTGTCAAAAGCCAGGGCCATCGCCCGCTCCGCCGCCTCTTACTGAGCGCGCTCGTCAGAGGAGAGGCAACCGGAAGTAGTACAAAGCCCCTCTGCAGTAGTAGTAGTATTTAGGGGCTATTTTGTTCAGTTCGTCTGACTATAGATGCGGTGGAACTGTACAACGTACTTAAAATTAGCTAGTATATATAGTTGAACTAGCTATTTCAGTACGTGGTTGGCAACAATTGGGAAAAGTTTAGTCGGTTCAGCTGTCGAGTTGAACTGTTTGTATAAATTAAGAACGACTGCTTAACGTATGAATGAAATCTATGCTTAATTACTGAATTTTAGTTGCAAAAATTAGATACTGCTAGTGATTTTTAGCTTCATATTTTGACAAATCGCAGTGTTACAAGGATTGACAAATCTTACCAAATTGTTTGTATGTGGTTCCACACGGGTCATCCAAAACAACCGTTTGCTTTGAAGGGATGCACAAATCCTGCGCTGCTCTCACTTTGCATACGGGTGTTCTATCTAAAACGTTTGCGATCAGGAGCTGCAGAAATCCTGCTCGACACATTTTCTCTTGGCTTCCTGGGGAAGCTGTCGGTTTGCATACGGGTGTTCTAACTTAAACGTTTGTGCCATTAATGGACAGG
The DNA here is from genome assembly GCF_002575655.3 of Aegilops tauschii subsp. strangulata. NCBI lineage: Eukaryota > Viridiplantae > Streptophyta > Magnoliopsida > Poales > Poaceae > Aegilops > Aegilops tauschii. The sequence goes on along the minus strand of NC_053041.3, from coordinate 91,835,565 downwards.
ATGCTAGCAAGGCGGGCGGCCATGGAAGTCAAAGGGCTCCCTTCCCAGTGAGCCTGCGTAGCATACAACTCGCACGCTTCCCGGTGAGCGTACGCACTCAAGGACAGCTTGCACGCCTCTCGGTCAGCCTGCGCACCTGACGGCGCTTGCACGCCTCCCATTCAGTCAAGGTCAAGAAGCTGTCCGCACGGCACCTCCTACAGCCATTTCAATGTTTTGCCGGCAATCAACGGTGCCCTGGTGTTTGAAATTCATTCCCATTTCTTGCATGGGACCTAAGCATGCACCCAAGGACACATATTTGATTTTTCAACCAATTTATATGCACTGGAGCATGTGCATGTAGTTCAAATTTGAATTATGCACATAAATGCATTGAAAACTCAGTTAATGCATAAAAATGTCCAAACGAACCCCGAAAAATCACACAACACTCCTGTTGTTCTATGTTGACACGAGAAAAAAATTTGAAAGCAATAAGAGGCAATGTATATCGTTTCGTCCCCAAAGGTGGGACGTTCCCTACCGAAAACCATCATGCTTGTTGTGAGAAGCTCCGGTTTGTGAGAAGCATATACCCAAACCTGCCCCAAATGGGACAAAATTTGTACCACGGCATGTTGATGCCGCTCCATGATGGCATGCCAAGTTTCTTGAATTTCAGACGAGTTTTGGATTTACTAGAATTTAAAAACCAGGCATCTCAATGTTTTGCCGGCAATCAACGGTGCCCCGGTGTTTAAAATTCATTCCCATTTCTTGCATGGGACCTAAGCATGCACCCAAGGACACAGATTTGATTTTTCAACCAATTTATATTCACTGGAGCATGTGCATGTAGTTCAAATTTGAATTATGCACATAAAATGCATTGAAAACTCAGTTAATGCATAAAAATGTCCAAACGAACCCTGAAAAATCACAAAAAATCACACAACACTCCTGTTGTTCTATGTTGACACGAGAAAAAAAATTGAAAGCAATAGGAGGCAATGGATATCGTTTCGTCCCCAAAGGTGGGACGTTCCCTACCGAAAACCATCATGCTTGTTATGAGAAGCTGCGGTTTGTGAGAAGCATATACCCAAACCTGCTCCAAATGGGACAAAATTTGTACCACGGCATGTTGATGCCGCTCCATGATAGCATGCCAAGTTTCATGAATTTCAGACGAGTTTTGGATTTACTAGAATTTAAAACTAGGCATCTCAATGTTTTGCCGGCAATCAACGGTGCCCCGGTGTTTGAAATTCATTCCCATTTCTTGCATGGGACCTAAGCATGCACCCAAAGGACACATATTTGATTTTCAACCAATTTATATGCACTGGAGCATGTGCATGTAGTTCAAATTTGAATTATTCACCTGAAATGGCTCGAAAACCAATTTAAAGTATAAAATGTTCAAAGGAACCCTGAATAATTCCAATTCTTTTACGACACACATATAGCTGCATGTTCACTCCAGATAAAAGGTCTAGCAATTCAAACACCATCCATTGCCGTTGTGACCCCATTATGTAATTCAAATCAAGATGAAAAATCCAGTAGATCGCATGTAGTTTATTATCAGCAACCGTGTGAGATGTAGTACAAAATATCTTGGAGCACCGTCGGTGTCTAGTGCGCCTATGGCTTACACGAGAAGGTGCGTCGGCTACAGTCCACAGCCGGTGTCTCAAACACACTAGCTCGCTCCCCAAATATCATTTCACTTTTCAATCATCGCCGGTGAAAGATGGGCACATGGACCCACGTCGTGAGGGCATCTTCGGTAGCCCACCCCGGCGAGAGCGCGGCCACAGCCGCCATGCGCGTGCTAACAAGGTGCATGAGCACGGCCGCAATATGCGTTCGGGCAGCAAAGGCAGCCCAAACGGCCGTTGTTGCTTCTCAGGTGGCGGCCCCAAAATTTGCCTCGGGGATAGCAACTGGCGAGAGCGGCACAGCAGCTGTCCGTTCCGCAGCGGCGGCCTTAGCCTTGATGGAGGCCTCCCACGACCATGTCGAGGCCGCCCACGTCCAGCTCCTGTCGGTCACCACCCAAATCGAACAAAGCTTCTCCGACAACGGTCGGCAACCAACGGACGAAGAGCTGGCAATCGCCAAGAGCGTTCGAGCAGCCGTCCGTTCCTCCGCCGCATACTGTCGGTGTACAAAAGTAGGGGCCCTTTTTGTACCCCTCTACTTGTGCACGGGCAGTCAGAGCCGCGCCCGCGGCCACACTAAGTAGTGCAAAGGAAGGCACCAGACGGGCAAAACAACGCCAAGACCAGAGACACAAAGAGCAAGAGGGTGAGGCGGACTCCCCCGGCAAGACCCTTGCCGGGGCAACTTGCCCAACGCCAGCAGAGCGAGCCACCCTTGAGCCCAAGGGTTCCAAATGCCAACAACCACATTGGAACCAAGGCTCGGGAGGAACCTCCGTGGTGGCATGCAGATCTTTGTCAAGATCATAAACATACAAGATCAGATGAGGACCAGAAGACGATGATCCTCGGCGAGATCCTTGCCGAGGAAATCCAGGAGACCCCCGGCAAGGTCCTTGCTGGGGACAACTACAATGCCACGACAAGACTCTTGCCAGGGCCTTGGCAAGGCCCTTTCCAAGGACACCTACGAGGCCACAGCCAGACCCACGTATGCCAAAACTCCGCCGCCGTTCCCATACAGCTGCCAGCCCAACCAGCTGGGCAGGCACCTGCGTGGCAACGTGCGGCTTCCAAGCCAACTCAGCAAGCACCTGCGTGGTGTCATGCAGATCTTCATGAAGACCCTACCACCACGCCATCTCAGCAGCCTGCTAGCCTACGTGGCGCTGCATGCATCGTTGGCCTGGACACATGTCGGAGCGAGGCGGAGCGGCGACGGACGGGACGAGCGTCGTTGCCATCCCCAATAAAGCAACGGGACACCTAAGAAGCGCATTTAATGCGCCTTGTCCCGTAATGACAGGCGATAAGCTTGTGTACTATACTTCTTTCCACCTCATGTGTGCCACTGTGGCAACCCCTTTTGTCTATAAAAGGAGGCCCGAGGCGTCCAGGAGAGGGATTTGGATCTTTGGACTAGACACGCACCGTAGCTAGTTCAAGAACTCAAGAACACTCAAATATACACCAAAGCAGGACTAGGGTTTTACGCATCCTCGCGGCCCGAACCAAGGGAAATGATCTTTGTGCTGGCTCCTAGACCTGCTCTTTGCACGACCCCGCGCCCGCCAACCGTAGAAGGGATCCCAATGATCCCATAGGTGTCGTTTCCACCGACATCTTTGGCGCGCCAGGTAGGGGGCGCAGTTGTGGAAATCTAGTCTGGTTGGAGCAGCAAATTCATCGTGGTCGTCACTCCAAGGAAGAAGACGACCAAACGGGCGGCGTCGCCTGCGGATGCGGTGAACGCCCGCGCAACGAGAGAAAAGCTAAGTCACGCAAAATCTTGGTCATTTTCACTTATATAAGGCTGTTCTCCCCGAGAGATCTCGTTCTTTGTATGGGAAACCTGCACGCGATGCGACCCTTCCGCTATTGGCAATGCCTTTGTTTCTGTCTCGAGCCCGCTCGACAGTTCATGCGGCCGCGCTGGCGGCGGCAAGGTGGCCTACCCGTTCCCAGCTGCGCTCTTGTCCTGCCTCGAGTCCGCTCGACAGTTCAAGCGACCGCGCTGGCGGCAGCAAGCACCCTTCTGGCAGGGTGCTAAGGATCCGTCCTTAAAGCACCACGGCGTGGGTTTACACGCCGGCAGCCTTATCTCAACAAGCATAGGGTACGAACATACGAAGAAAGATCTAACGGGAAGATAGCATGCATGATATTAAAGTACTGCAGAGTATATTACATCAATTGTTGCCGCGGTTCTAACTAAAGATAAAAATTGTCTTGGTCATGAACCTGCAGCGGCGATGAAGAACAGGGTGCCTAGTCCCGGCGCTGGCCCTCTACCCTCTGGATTCGATCGATGCGGCTGATGATGGGCTTGATACGCTCCTCGAGCGTCCTGAGGTCCGCATCCTCCGGCAAGCTCTCCAGCACGGCGTCGAAGTCGACGTTGGGGTTCCAATGCGCCACCTTGGTGAGGACCTTGGTCATGGCACCCCGGCAAAGCCTCCGGGCCTCATCGGCCAGAGAGGCCGCCCTATTGGAGCGGAACTGCTCCAGGGCCCCGAGAACACCCTCGAAGAACAGGGTCAGCTTGGCTTTGGGACTCACGTTCGGCTCCGGGGCGTACCTCACGTTTGGCATCCCCATGGCCGCCAGCTTCGTGGTGATCCTGCCGGCGACGTCGGCGAGGCGGCTGATCGAGAGGTTTTCTCCCTTCACGAAATCCACGTGGTTGGCGGCCCCGTTCTTCCCCAGCTGCCTCTCCTTCTACAGATCTTTGGTCAGGGTCTCCTCCCGGGCCCTGACCCCCGAAAGCATCTCCTCAAGACCCTCCAGCTTTAGCTTCAGGTCTTTAATGGAGTCGTTAGCCTTGGAGAGCTGCTCAGTGATACGTCTCCAATGTATCTATAATTTTTGATTGCTCCATGCTATATTATCTTCTGTTTTGGACATTATTGGGCTTTATTATTCACTTATATATTATTTTTGGGACTAACCTATTAACCGGAGGCCCAGCCAGAATTGCTGTTTTTTGCCTATTTCAGAGTTTCGCAGAAAAAGAATATCAAACGGAGTCCAAACGGAATGAAACCTTCGGGAACGTGATTTTTGGAACGAACATGATCCAGAGGACTTGGACCCTACGTCAAGAAATCAAAGAAGAAGCCACGAGGTAGGGGGCACGCCTACCCCCCACCCCAGGCACGCCCTCCACCCTTGTGGGCCCCACGTTGCTCCACCGACGTACTCCTTCCTCCTATATATACCTACGTACCCCCAAACGATCAAAAACGGAGCCAAAAACCTAATTCCACCGCCGCAACCTTCTGTACCCACGAGATCCCATCTTGGGGCCTGTTCCGGAGCTCCGCCGAAAGGGGCATCGATAACGGAGGGCTTCTACATCAACACCATAGCCTCTCCGATGATGTGTGAGTAGTTTACCTCAGACCTTCGGGTCCATAGTTATTAGCTAGATGGCTTCTTCTCTCTTTTTGGATCTCAATACAATGTTCTACCCCTCTCTCGTGGAGATCTATTCGATGTAATCTTCTTTTGCGGTGTGTTTGTTGAGACCGATGAATTGTGGGTTTATGATCAAGTTTATCTATGAACAATATTTGAATCTTCTGAATTCTTTTTTGTATGATTGGTTATCTTTGCAAGTCTCTTCGAATTATCAGTTTGGTTTGGCCTACTAGGTTGATCTTTCTTGCAATGGGAGAAGTGCTTAGCTTTGGGTTCAATCTTGCGGTGTCCTTTCCCAGTGACAGTTGGGGCAGCAAGGCACGTATTGTATTGTTGCCATCGAGGATAACAAGATGGGGTTTTTATCATATTGCATGAATTTATCCCTCTACATCATGCCATCTTGCTTAAGGCGTTACTCTGTTCTTATGAACTTAATACTCTAGATGCATGCTGGATAGCGGTCGATGTGTGGAGTAATAGTAGTAGATGCAGGCAGGAGTCGGTCTACTTGTCTCGGACGTGATGCCTATATACATGATCATACCTAGATATTCTCATAACTATGCTCAATTCTGTCAATTGCTCAACAGTAATTTGTTCACCCACCGTAAAATACTTATGCTCTTGACAGAAGCCACTAGTGAAACCTATGGCCCCCGGGTCTATTTTCCATCGTATTAATCTTCCAACACTTAGCTATTTTCATTGCCTTTTATTTTACTTTGCATCTTTATCACAAAAATACCAAAAATATTATCTTATCATATCTATCAGATCTCACTCTCGTAAGTGAACGTGTAGGGATTGACAACCCCTTATCGCGTTGGTTGTGAGGATTTGTTTGTTTTGTGTAGGTGCTAGGGACTCGCGCGTAGCCTCCTACTGGATTGATACCTTGCTTCTCAAAAACTGAGGGAAATACTTACGCCACTTTGCTGAATCACCCTTTCCTCTTCAAGGGAAAACCAACGCAGTTGTCAAGAGGTAGCAAGAAGGATTTCTGGCGCCGTTGCCGGGGAGGTCTATGCAAAAGTCAACATACCAAGTACCCATCACAAACCCTTATCTCCCGCATTACATTATTTGCCATTTGCCTCTCGTTTTCCTCTCCCCCACTTCACCCTTGCCATTTTATTCGCCTTCTCTTTTTCGTTCGCATCTTTTTCGCTTGCTTTTCGTTTGCTCATGTGTTCGATTGCTTGTTTGTCACGATGGCTCAAGATAAAACCAAATTATGTGACTTTACCAATACCAACAATAATGATTTCCTTAGCACTCCGATTGCTCCTCTTACCGATACTGAATCTTGTGAAATCAATGCTGCTTTGTTGAATCTTGTCATGAAAGATCAATTCGCCGACCTTCCTATTGAAGATGTCGCTACTCATCTAAATAGCTTCGTTGATTTGTGTGATATGCAAAAGAAGAAAGATGTTGATAATGATATTGTTAAATTGAAGCTATTTCCTTTTTCACTTAGAGATCGTGCTAATACTTGGTTTTCGTCTTTGCCGAAAAATAGTATTGATTCTTGGAATAAGTGCAAAGATGCTTTTATCTGTAAGTATTTTCCTCCCGCTAAGATCATCTCTCTTAGAAACGACATTATGAATTTTAAGCAACTTGATCATGAACATGTTGCACAAGCTTGGGAGAGGATGAAATTAATGATACGTAATTGCCCTACACATGGTTTGAATTTGTGGATGATTATACAAAAAATTTATGCCGGATTGAATTTTGCTTCTAGAAATCTTTTAGATTCGGCCGCGGGAGGCACTTTTATGGAAATCACTTTAGGAGAAGCTACTAAACTCCTAGATAATATTATGGTTAATTATTCTCAATGGCACACTGAAAGATCTACTAATAAAAAAGTGCATGCGATAGAAGAAATTAATGTTTTGAGTGGAAAGATGGATGAACTTATGAAATTATTTGCTAGTAAGAGTGTTTCTTCTGATCCTAATGATATGCCTTTGTCTACTTTGATTGAGAATAATAATGAATCTATGGATGTGAATTTTGTTGGTAGGAATAATTTTGGTAACAACGCGTATAGAGGAAACTTTAATCCTAGGCCTTATCCTAGCAATTCCTCTAATAATTATGGTAATTCCTACAACAATTCTTATGGAAATTTTAATAAGATGCCCTCTGAATTTGAGACTAGTGTTAAAGAATTTATGAATTCGCAAAAGAATTTCAATGCTTTGCTTGAAGAGAAATTTCTTAAAGTTGACGAATTGGCTAGGAACGTTGATAGAATTTCTCTTGATGTTGATACTTTGAAACTGAGATCTATTCCTCCTAAGCATGATATCAATGAGTCTCTCAAAGCCATGAGAATTTCCATTGATGAGTGCAAAGAAAGAACCGCTAGGATGCGTGCTAAGAAAGATTGCTTTATGATAAAGCATGTTCTTCAAATTTCTATGAAAATAAAGATGAAGATCTAAAAGTTATTGATGTGTCCCCTATAAAATCTTTGTTTTGCAATATGAATCTTGATAATGGTGGGACTGAATATGATCCACCTTTACCTAGAAGGCGTTCCAAAAATTCGGAGTTCTCAGATCTTGATGCTAAAATTGATAAAAGTGGGATTGAAGAAATCAAAACATTAGATGTTAATAAACCCACTATTTTGGATTTCAAGGAATTTAATTATGATAATTGCTCTTTCATAGATTGTATTTCCTTGTTGCAATCCATGCTAAATTCTCCTCATGCTTATTGGCAAAATAAAGCTTTTACCAAACATATCGTTGATGCTTTGATGCAATCTTACGAAGAAAAGCTTGAGTTGGAAGTCTCTATCCCTAGAAAACTCTATGATGAGTGGGAACCTACTATTAAAATTAAGATTAAAGATCATGAATTCTACGCTTTGTGTGATTTGGGTGCTAGTGTTTCCACGATTCCAAAGACTTTATGTGATTTGCTAGGTTTCCGTGATTTTGATGATTGCTCTCTAAACTTGCACCTTGCGGATTCCACTATTAAGAAACCTATGGGAAGAATTAATGATGTTCTTATTGTTTCAAATAGGAACTATGTGCCCGTAGATTTTATCGTTCTTTATATAGATTGCAATCCTTCATGTCCTATTATTCTTGGTAGACCTTTCCTTAGAACGATTGGTGCAATTATTGATATGAAGGAAGGGAATATTAGATCCCAATTTCCATTAAAGAAAGGCATGGAACACTTCCCTAGGAAGAAAATAAAATTACCATATGAATCTATTATGAGAGCACTTATGGATTGCCTACCAAAGATGGCAATACCTAGATCTATCTTTGCTTTTATGCCTAGCTAGGTGCGTTAAACGATAGCGCTTGTTCGGAGGCAACCCAATTTTATTTTTAGTTTTGGATTTTTGCTTCTGTTTAGGAATTAATCTTTGTTCTAGCCTCTGGTTAGATGTGTTTTTATGTTTTAATTAGCGTTTGTCCCAAGTTAAACCTATAGGATCTTCTTGGATGATAGTTATTTGATCTTGCAGAAATTTCCAGAAACTTTCTGTTCACGAAAATAATTGTTAAAAATCACCAGAACGTGATAAAATATTAATTCCAATTGCTTCTGATCAATAAACAAATTTTCTAGGTCGTCCTGTTGCGGCTGATTTTTTGGAGTTCCAGAAGTTTGTGTTAGTTACGGATTACTACAGACTGTTCTGTTTTTGACAGATTCTGTTTTTCGTGTGTTGTTTGCTTATTTTGATGAATCTATGGCTAATAAAATAGTTTATAAACCATAGAGAAGTTGGAATACAGTAGGTTTAACACCAATATAAATAAAGAATGAGTTCATTACAGTACCTTGAAGTGGTCTTTTGTTTTCTTTCGCTAACGGAGCTCACGAGATTTTCTGTTGAGTTTCGTGTTGTGAAGTTTTCAAGTTTTGGGTAAAAGATTTGATGGATTATGGAACAAGGAGTGGCAAGAGCCTAATCTTGGGGATGCCCATGGCACCCCCAAGAGAATCTATGGACACCAAAAAGCCAAAGCTTGGGGATGCCCGGAAGGCATCCCCTCTTTCGTCTACTTCCATCGGTAACTTTACTTGGAACTATATTTTTATTCACCACATGATATGTGTTTTGCTTGGAACGTCTTGTATAATTTGAGTATTTGCGTTTTAGTTTACCACAATCATCTTTTCTGTACACACCTTTTGAGAGAGACACACATGATTCGGAAATTGTTCGAATACTCTATGCGCTTCACTTATATCTTTTGAGTTATATAGTTTTCCTCTAGTACTTCACTTAAATCTTTTAGAGCACGGTGGTGGATTTTTATTATAGAAACTATTGGTCTCTCATGCTTCACTTAGATTATTTTGAGAGTTTTTAAATAGCATGGTAATTTGCTTAAATAATCCTAATATGCTAGGTATTCAAGATTAGTAAAAACTTTCTTATGAGTGTTTTGAATACTAAGAGAATTTTGATGCTTGATGATTGTTTTGAGATATGAAGATGGTGATATTAGAGTCATGCTAGTTGAGTAGTTTTGAATTCGAGAAATACTTGTGTTAAAGTTTGTGATTCCTGTAACATGCACGTATGGTGAACCGTTATGTGATGATGCCGGAGCATAATTTATTTATTGATTCTCTTCCTTATGAGTGGCGGTCGGGGACGAGCGATGTTCTTTTCCTACCAATCTATCCCGCTAGGAGCATGCGCGTAATACTTTGCTTTGATAACTTGTAGATTTTTGCAATAAGTATACGAGTTCTTTATGACTAATGTTGAGTCCATGGATTATATGCGCTTTCTTCCTTCCACCATTGCTAGCCTCTCTAATACCGCGCACTTTTCGCCGGTATCATACACCCACCATAAACCTTCCTCAAAACAGCCACCATACCTTCCTATCATGCCATTTCCATAGCCATTCCGAGATATATTGCCATGCAACTTACCACCGTTCCGTTTACTATGACACGCTCCATCATTGTCATATTGCTTCGCATGATCATGTAGTTGACATTGTATTTGTGGCAAAGCCACCGTTCATAATTCCTTCATACATGTCACTCCTGATTCATTGCATATCCCGGTACACCGCCGGAGGCATTCACATAGTCATATTTTGTTCTAAGTATCGAGTTGTAATCCTTGAGTTGTAAATAAATAAAAGTGTGATGATCATCATTTTTAGAGCATTGTCCCAAGTGAGGAAAGGATGATGGAGACTATGATCCCCCCACAAGTCGGGATGAGACTCCGGACGAAAAAAAAGAGGCCATAAAAAAAGGGGGCCCAAATAAAAAAATGAATGAGAGAAAAAGAGAGAAGGGACAATACTACTATCCTTTTACCACACTTGTGCTTCAAAGTAGCACCATGGTCTTCATGATAGAGAGTCTCTTATGATATCACTTTCATATACTAGTGGGAATTTTTCATTATAGAACTTGGCTTGTATATTCCAATGATGGGCTTCCTCAAAATGCCCTAGGTCTTCATGAGCAAGCGAGTTGGATGCACACCCACTTAGTTTCTTTTGTTGAGCTTTCATATACTTATAGCTGTAGTGCATCTGTTGCATGGCAATCCCTACTCACTCACATTGATATCTATTGATGGGCATCTCCATAGCCCGTTGATACGCCTAGTTGATGTGAGACTATCTTCTCCTTTTTGTCTTCTCCACAAACACCATTCTATTCCACACATACTGCTATGTCCATGGCTCACGCTCATGTATTGCGTGAACATTGAAAAAGTCTGAGAACACCAAAAGTATGAAACAATTGCTTGGCTTGTCATCGGGGTTGTGCATGATTTAAATACTTTGTGTGGTGAAGATAGAGCATAGCCAGACTATATGATTTTGTACGGATAACTTTCTTTGGCCATGTTATTTTGAGAAGACATAATTGCTTAGTTAGTATGCTTGAAGTATTATTATTTTTATGTCAATATTGAACTTTTATCTTGTATCTTTCGGATCTGAATATTCATACCACAATTGAGAAGAACTACATTGAAATCATGCCTAGTAGCATTCCACATCAAAAATTCTGTTTTTATCATTTACCTACTCGAGGACTAGCAGGAATTAAGCTTGGGGATGCTTGATAATACGTCTCCAACGTATCTATAATTTTTGATTGCTCCATGCTATATTATCTTCTGTTTTGGACATTATTGGGCTTTATTATTCACTTTTATATTATTTTTGGGACTAACCTATTAACCGGAGGCCCAGCCCAGAATTGCTGTTTTTTGCCTATTTCAGAGTTTCGCGGAAAAAGAATATCAAACGGAGTCCAAACGGAATGAAACCTTCAGGAACGTGATTTTCGGAACGAACATCATCCAGAGGACTTGGACCCTACGTCAAGAAATCAAAGAGGAAGCCACGAGGTAGGGGGGTGCACCTACCCCCCCAGGCACGCCCTCCACCCTCGTGGGCCCCATGTTGCTCCACCAACGTACTCCTTCCTCCTATATATACCTACATACCCCCAAACGATCAAAAACGGAGCCAAAAACCTAATTCCACCGCCGCAACCTTCTGTACCGATGAGATCCCATCTTGGGGCCTCTTCCGGAGCTCCGCCTAAAGGGGCATGGATCACGGAGGGCTTCTACATCAACACCATAGCCTCTCTGATGATGTGTGAGTAGTTTACCTCAGACCTTCGGGTCCATATTTATTAGCTAGATGGCTTCTTCTCTCTTTTTGGATCTCAATACAATGTTCTCCCCCTCTCTCGTGGAGATCTATTCGATGTAATCTTCTTTTGTGGTGTGTTTGTTGTGACCGATGAATTGTTGGTTTGTGATCAAGTTTATCTATGAACAATATTTGAATCTTCTGAATTCTTTTATGTATGATTGGTTATCTTTGCAAGTCTCTTCGAATTATCAGTTTGGTTTGGCCTACTAGATTGATCTTTCTTGCAATGGGAGAAGTGCTTAGCTTTGGGTTCAATCTTGCGGTGTCCTTTCCTAGTGACAGTAGGGGCAGCAAGCCACGTGTATTGTTGCCATCGAGGATAACAAGATGGGTTTTTTATCATATTGCATGAATTTATCCCTCTACATCATGTCATCTTGCTTAAGGCGTTACTCTGTTCTTATGAACTTAATACTCTAGATGCATGCTGGATAGCGGTCGATGTGTGGAGTAATAGTAGTAGATGCAGGCAGGAGTCGGTCTACTTGTCTCGGACATGATGCCTATATACATGATCATACCTAGATATTCTCATAACTATGCTCAATTCTGTCAATTGTTCAACAGTAATTTGTTCACCCACCGTAAAATACTTATGCTCTTGAGAGAAGCCACTAGTGAAACCTATGGCCCCCGGGTCTATTTTCCATCGTATTAATCTTCCAACACTTAGCTATTTTCATTGCCTTTTATTTTACTTTGCATATTTATCACAAAAATACCAAAAATATTATCTTATCATATCTATCAGATCTCACTCTCGTAAGTGACCGTGTAGGGATTGACAACCTCTTATCGCGTTGGTTGCGAGGATTTATTTCTTTTGTGTAGGTGCGAGGGACTCGCACGTAGCCTCCTACTGGATTGATACCTTGGTTCTCAAAAACTGAGGGAAATACTTACGCTACTTTGCTGCATCACCCTTTCCTCTTCAAGGGAAAACCAACGCAGTGCTCAAGAGGTAGCACTCAGCCTTGCCGAGGACTGCGCCCTGCGCCTCCACCAGAGCACCATTGAGCATGTCCTTCTCCTTGCCAACTTCAGGGCCTGATCCTTCAGCCCGTCCCGCTCCACCTCCATCTCTTTCACCTTGCCGTCATGGACCAGAGCTTGGGCATTGAGCACCTCCTTGTGCCTCTGCTCCAGCTCCTGGGTTCGCTGCACGACAAGCTTCTCCACCTCCTCATCCTTGCCGCGAAGTGTTGTGGCGAGCATCTCCTCACGAGCGGCAAGATCCTCCTCCTGGGAGTTTAGCTCAGCCTGGTGCTGGTGCCGAGTGGCCTCATCCTTCGCAACCTGCTCCCTCGCCAGCTCCTGGGCCTTCTCGATGTCGGTCTGCTTCATGAGAAGCTCCAGCTTGCGCTCGGCCAGCACAGCCTGGGCGGCCTTCAGCTCCTTGTGGGCCTCGCGGAACCAAGCCTGCGTCTCGGCGACGCGCTCCTTGAGGACCACCTCCGCCTTGTCCACCACCGCCATCCTGGACTTGGCCTTGTCTAGGCGGGCGCGGTGAAGCGCCTGGAGCTTCTGGAAGTTGGCGCTCATGGCCTGGAGGAGCCGCTGTTTCATGGGAACCGCCGCCACCGGCGCTTGGTTCGTCAACAACTTCGAGCCCGGCAGTGGCAAGCACCTCGTCATCGAACACCTCCCCCTCGGTGGGCGCCCCGGTGCTCGCCGCCCCTGGGAGGTGGACGAACAGGTCGTCGCTCACCTTCAAGTACCTACCCGAGTCAGAGGCGGCAGAGGAGGAAGGTTGGTCGTCGATCGCCCCCTCCTCGGCAGCGGCCTTGCCGGTCTCGTTGGTAGCGGCCTTGCCGGCCTCTTCAGCAGACCCCTTGGCGTCCTCTTCAGCGGCAGTCTTGGCGGCCTCCTCGGCAGCGATCTTGTTGGCCTCGGCCGCGGCGTCCCTGGCAACCTCCTCGATGACGGTGTCAACGTCCTCCGGGTCCGCCGGGGAAGGATCTGGATGCCGAGAAGGGGGGATGAGGCGAGGCCAAGACCAAGGTTCAAAAAGAAGAAACAAGAACATGGACAGAAGGCAAATAACTCACCCATGCCAGGCTGGGAAGAGGTGCCCCCTCCCACCGACATTCGGTGCCGGGACGGAACCGCCGGCGCCCGGGTTCCCCTCCTCCTCCGTGTGCATGGGCTCGGTGCTTGGCTCCCTTGCCGGGGACGCCCCTCGGGGTGGCGTGGTTGAGGGGGGTAGCGTGTTGGGGGTGGCCCTGAGTGGCTACTCCTGCTGCCGTCCTCCTCCTGCAACCACGGCAAGGTCAGCGCCAAGAAATCATACCCCAACGCACGTCGATAGGGGACGACTGATGAACGCACGCTGGGGGCTGCTATCCGGGCTGCTCTCCACCACCAGTGGCGTGCCTGAGCTACCCGCCGGGGGCTGGCCGCCTGTCGAGGCCCTGGCCCTCTTCGCCACCCTCTAGGCCAGCGTATCGACATCCCTGCAAAAATAAAAACACGTCAAGAAAAGCGGCACGGCCTGAGGGGACAGAGATGACAAAGGGCAAGATACTTACTCATCCTCCGCCTCCTCTTCCACTGCCTTCCTCTTCCTCCTCGGGCTGAGAGACCCAAGGTCGAAGACGACCTCCGTGTCGACATCCGCGGGGGGAGGGGAAGCGGGTGGAGTCCGAGGATGCTTGGACGAAGAAGAGGCAGTCGCTTTCCTCTTCGCCACCGCGGCCTTCACCACCTTCTTCGCTGCTGTGGCCCTCGTTAGGCGCACGGACTCCCCCTGGATCTCTTGCCGTTGCATGATCCTGCCGGGCCGGACCGACTCGCCAGAGGTGGCCCACTGCAGGACTCGGAGGGTCGTCGGCCTCGGCCTCCTCCTCAGTCGACTCATCGACCACGTCTTCAATGAGAGGGCCCCCCGTGTCGGTGCTGCTGGCCTCCCCAGCGAACTCCTCCCACCCGGCAAGCTCCTTCTCCTCCGCGGCAGCCTTGGCCTCGTCCTCCACGTGGTTGGCGCTGCCAGCCTCCTTGGCAAGCTCCGCCTCCGCCGCCCTGGCGGCAATGTCGTCCAACTCCACTTGGCTGGTGTCCTGGATGAGCAATGGCTCGGCATGGACGGACTTCTTCGACAGGTTGTCGAAGAACTCCTGCACCTGATCCACCCCCGGCTAGGCCCAGTTTGGGTCAAGCCCGTGCGCGTTGAAGTCCGGCATCATGGCAATGATGTCGTTACGGCGAGCGTTGTTGCTTAGCGGGAACACCACCGCCGGCAACCCAAACAGGGGCCCCTTGACGACCTTGCCGGCCTTCGCGGACTTGCCGGACCTCTCGGCCCTGCCGTCACAGCGCACGTCAAGCTAAAAAAGCCTCTGGCACAAGTGGGCATGCCTGATTACCGTGAGGTTGTGGTCCAAGCCAGGGCCAAGCCTCATGATGTCGGCCGCGTTCGTGAAGAGCCAGGCCGGCCTCCCCATGTTGTGCAGTGGAGTGATTCGGCGGCGGATGAAATCCGCCCCAATCATCTCAAGGGTGAGCCCGGCCACGGTGAGGCGATGAATCCTAGTGGTGGTGACCGTGAGCTTCTCATCGTCGGCGTCGACATTACTCTAATCATCTTTGTGAACCGGCGGCGCCTAGCGAACCCAGCAAAATTCTGGCGGGTCCTCCTCTTCAATCCAGCACCACCGGCCCCGCCACTCCTCCCACCTCTCCTTCTGGGCGACCTCCAGATATGTCCCCTTTACCTGGCTCCTTGGGATCCAGGCGACACAACTGGAAATGGAGCCCTCCTTTTGGCTCCGAGGAAAGAAGTAGTGGCGGAAGAGCGCCGTGTTGGGATACACCTCGGCGAAACCCTCGCAGAGATGGGCAAAAAGAGCCATGGACGCCACGGCATTCGGAGTAAAATCCAGAAGGTGGAAGCCGTAGGTGTGCATGACGTCGTTGAAGAAATCGGAGAAAGGGGGCAAAGCCCGCCAGAAAAGTAGTCGCGAAGAATGGATACCGATTCGTGCCAGGTTGGGCAAAACCGGCGGGGATGATGCGCGTGGCAGGATGCCCCTTCGTCTTGCACCCCCATAGGGGCTTGAAGTAGTCCCGGAGGTGGATCGCGTCGACCGTTGACGGAAAGTAGGCGAGCTGCGTCCGCCGTGCCGCCAACTCACTCTCCGGCACCTCCCTCTCCCCGGCATCCTTGGCCGCTCCCTTGCCCCTGCTGGTTTTGGGCGCCATGGCAGCTGGAGGAGGGGCGAACAATCTAGAGCAATGGGGGTGGCGGCGGCGAAGGCAAGAGCTTGAGGAGGCAGAGGGAAGGGATGGCGGTTCCGAGATTGGAGAAGGCACGGAGGGTAAATGGGCATCGCGTGCGGTTTCTCCTTTTTTATGGGGAAGGCGCGGGCCGCCTCGCTACCATTTACTGTGATGTGACGCATGAGGGCAGCAGCCGCCCCACGCATGCCCCCCACGTCACGCACGACCCTCCACGACGCGCATTCAACGCGGGTCGTGGGGAAGCGCAAGCGAGCGAAGGAATTACCACGGTAAAATTCTGCCCCGCCTGCCCGCGCACCGTTCTGGTCCTGGCCCAACAACGCGTTGCGCTTATGTGTGGTCCAGGCTTGGGGGCTCCTGTTGGTGTACAAAAGTAGGGGCCCTTTTTGTACCCCTCCACTTGTGCACGGGCAGTCAGAGCCGCGCCCGCGGCCACACTAAGTAGGGCAAAGGAAGGCACCAGACAGGCAAAACAACGCCAAGACCAGAGACACAAAGAGCAAGAGGGCGAGGCGGACTCCCCCGGCAAGACCCTTGCCGGGGCAGCCTCCGCGGCCCCGGCAAGAGCCTTGCCAGGGCAACTTGCCCAATGCCAGCAGAGCGAGCCACCCTTGATCCCAAGGGTTCCAGACGCCAACAACCACATTAGAACCAAGGCTCGGGAGGCACCTCCGTGGTGGCATGCAGATCTTCGTCAAGATCATAAACACACCAGATCAGATGAGGACCAGAAGACGACGATCCTCGGCGAGAGCCTTGCCAAGGAAATCCAGGAGACCCCCGGCAAGATCCTTGCCGGGGACAACCGCAACGCCATGACAAGACTCTTGCTGGGGCCTCGGCAAGGCCCTAGTCTAGGACACATGCGAGGCCATAGCCAGACCCACGTCTGCCAAAACTCCACCGCCGTTCCCATACAGCTGCCAGCCCAACCAGCTGGGCAGGCACCTGCGTGGCAATGTGCGGCTTCCAGGCCAACTCAGCAAGCACCTGCGTGGTGGCATGTAGATCTTCATGAAGACCCTACCACCACGCCATCTCAGCAGCCTGCCAGCCTACGTGGCGATGCATGCATCGTTGGCCTGGACGTGTGTCGGAGCGAGGCGGAGCGGCGACGGAAGGGACGGGCATCGTTGCCGTCCCCAATAAAGCAACGAGACACCGTAGAAGCGCATTTAATGCGCCTTGTCCCGTAATGACAGGCGACAAGCTTGTGTACAGTACACCTTTCAACCTCCTGTGTGCCACTGTGGCAACCCCTTTTGTCTATAAAAGGAGGCCCGAGGCGTCCAGGAGAGGGATTCGGGTCTCTTGGACTAGACACGCACCGTAGCTAGTTCAAGAACTCAAGAACACTCAAATATACACCAAAGCAGGACTACGGTTTTACGCATCCTCGCGGCCCGAACCTGGGTAAACGATCTTTGCTGGCTCCTAGACCTGCTCTTTGCATGACCCCGCGCCCGCCAACCATAGAAGGGATCCCAGTGATCCCATAGGTGTCGTTTCCACCAACACATACCTTGCAACGACGGAGCCAGTCTAAGCCCAGATCGCGTCCGCCCATGCCCAGCTCTTGGTGGCCTCTTCCAAAGAGATGGCGGACGCTAATGGCTAGATGCTTGTTGAGTATGGTGCGATGGATGCCATGGAGCCCCTTCCCCAGGAGTGCGTCGAGCGCGAGCTGGACATCGAGGCGGCGGCGGAGATCGACGAGCACTAGCCGTAGTAGTACTCTATGTTTTGTTTAATAACGAGCGCTGGTCTTTAATTTGTTAGATTAATGTTTAGGTCACCTAGCTCTGTTTAATTGCTGAACTTGCTCGATTAAGAAGTGTGGGTGTGTTGTAGTCTCCTTTGTGTACCCAAATTATGCAATGTCGTGGATGACCACTGTAACCATGGAAATTCGAACCAAAACTTTTGACGTTCAAACTCATCACACACGGGTTAAGCTATCTGAATCGTTTGTGATGTCCACATATCGTACACAATTCTAAATAAGGGACCGTGTCTGATGACACTTTGGGCGCCAGTTTTTTGGCTGAAGCGATTCCAAATTTTCGGCTTCCATAGAAATATCTACCTCCCCGCCCCTCCCCCTTACCAAAAGCCACATTTCCCCTCTTTCCGCCTTCCTGTCCAAGTTGAAACCTTCACTCCTTGCTTGCAGCGCCGCCGCCTCCTCGTGGCGACCCTCCTTCACGCTGCTCGGCCTCCTCTATCCAGGCAAGTAATCCACACCCGACCCCCATCCTCCTCCTTCCACATCCCACATGCCCCGACCGCCAGTGCGAGCGTGACACGTTCCACCCAAATCACCGACCCCTCCACCAAATAAGCGCCGGCCTAAGCCATGGTGCACACAGTATAGCCAGGACCTCCAGGAGCATTTGGCAGCGGAGAAGCAAATCGCGGCCGCACGCGCAGATGAGGTCGCGATGGCTGCCATTCGTGCCAACCCCCAGATCTTGGAGGAGCACCTTGCCAATTTCTAGCTACGCCGGTTAAGCATGCTCAGTTTACCCGTTGCGTGTGCTGCTCCTGCCTTTCCTTCACAAAATCTAGGGAATTGTGCTATCTAATTTCACCATGCAATCTGTTGCTCTAGTGTATATGTTCTATATGTCGTGTAGTGTGGTGCTCACTTATTAAATGTTTTGTTAATTAGTTGTCGTCTTCAGTTAACTGTTTGGTTCAATTCTGCAAATGTGATGTTCAATTCTTCAGGCTGCAATTTTGTATTGTCTTCCGTGTGAGAAATAAATCGAATTTATCTTTACAAAATTGTGGGTGCATTCTGTTATTGTATACCATGTGAGGAATAAATTGAATTTGGATGTAGTAAATACATGAGAAACAAATACAATTGCTACAATTGGCTGTAGTTAACTGTTTGGTTAACTGTCTGATCTTCTATTAGGAGTATGTTATATTGTGCAATGTGGTGCTCAGTTAATGTTTGGTTCATTTGTTGTGGTGCTTAGTTAACTGCTCGGTTCAATGTTATATTGTGCAATGTGGTGCTCAGTTAATGTTTGGTTCATTTATTGTGGTGTTTAGTTAACTTCTTGGTTCAATTCTGCAATGCGATGTCCAATTGTCGTGGATAGAATTTTGTATTGTTGTGCATGTGAGGAATACATCGAATTTGGCTGCACTTAATACATGAGAAACATATACAAGTGATATATTTCCTAGTTCTTAATCAAGCTTGGTTTGGGTAAATGGGTTTTCCGTGCTTATTTTCCATCAACATAGTTTACTGATAGCATGCGAACCCTTACTTAACCTGATGACTAACTACCTTATATGTGTTGCAGGGAAACAATGGGAAGCACCGAGGTTTACAATCGAGTCTAGCACGTGCATGGTCCGTTGTCTAATAGCACATTATTGTGCAATTGCAGGAACCATTCTAATATTTTGGTTTTTAACAATTTGGTCTTGCACATGTAGGTCCTGCTGTCAGAGGTTTTGACCCAATGTTCGACCCTTTTTGCATATGGGGAAATGACTTGTCCATGAATACCAATCAAATCAAGAAACTTGGAAAGATTGTTCGGATGAAGACATTAGCGACAAAAAACAACAAGATCTTTGTCTGCACAATGAAGAAGACATCAGTTCACTACAAGATGGTACTAACTATTATACCTTGCCTTTTTTTATTCCTTTGCCCCATTTCCAATATAGAGAAGATATTTATGCACATCCTTGTTTTCAGGCCTTTCCAAAGCAGTTCACTGATGATTACCTCTCAAACCACCTCTAGGGTCAGGAGGCGAGGAAGGTTTTCATACAACACCCTTATGGTTCAATATTGAAGTGTTCCTGAAGAGGTCGAAGGACGGACGGTCAATCATCCACAGGCACTGGCCTAAAGTTGCAAAGACCTTCAACATGAATGAAGGCTCAATATTCGCCTTCCGCTTCAGCAGTTTTCCAGATGAGATGCATCTGTCTATATACCGTCTATGATGCTAATTTCGAAAGGTTCTACATGTTGCATGTGGAACTTGCTGCTGGTGCAGTTGTGTAATGGGGTAGCTGAGTGTTGAAGCTATATCATGTTGTACTATGATGTATTTCAATTATGAAATTCTGCTTCCTTAATATAAAAATGAAATATATTGTGTTCCTAATATGCATGCCAATTAGATTAATAAATGGATTATTAATAATAGGGCAATTAGCCTGTTAATGGCGAATTAGCCTGATAATTGGGTTATGATATTGCAAACGGTTGTTGAAAAAATACCGTGGGCGATGATCTCAGGCAACGCACATAGTTTCTAGGAATAAACCGTGTTGGATCAATGAACAATCACACATGACTTTCTCTTGAAAACTGTTTGCATTAGGCCACCTTGCGCAAACGTTTACCACATAAAAACTGTGTGTCATGGACAGCCTTTGCCACACAGTTTCTTCTACGGACCGTGTGTGTGCTACATTCAATAACGCAAATGATTTAACGGGAAAATTTGTGTGTGATGTACCTGTGAACAGAAACATTTTCCTTGGAGCGACTGTGTGGGATGTGCATACGAACGGAAACGTTTAGCGGGGACTGACTGTGTGGGATGTACTTGCGACCGGAAACAATTTCGCCGTATAATTGTATTTTTTATCTGTACTGTACGTATTTCCATATTTGAGCGCTCGTCGGTGGCACACAACCTCATTTTGCCGAACGTGTGTGCCAGGAGGGCATATCCCCGACGGTTTCTGGGTCGTGTGGGAAGGTCCTCCCTATCACCCACACTCACTTGGAGACGATTCCAGATGTCGTCGTGGAAAGGGGTTTTAAACCGTTTGTTTAGGACTGATGCACACCAGTGTTTCCTTATTCATGATAATTGTTTATTATCCATGTTATAATTGTATTGATCGGAAACTCAAATGCATGTGTGGATACATAGACAACAACATGTCCCTAGTGAGCCTCTACCGGACTAGCTCATTGATCAAAGATGGTTGTGGTTTCCTAGCCATAGACATGAGTTGTCATTTGATAATGGGGTCATATCATTAGGAGAATGATGTGATGGACAAGACCCAAACTATAAACATAACATATGATCATATCAAGTTTTTTGCTATCATTTTCTGCATGTCAAGTATATGTTCCTATGACCATGAGATCATGCAACTCACTGACACCGGAGGAGTACCTTGTGTGTACCAAACATCGCAACGTAACTGGGTGACTATAAAGGTGCTCTAGAGGTATCTCCAAGGGTGTCTGTTGAGTGTA